>NC_090929.1:28352133-28655163 GCF_040938575.1 Ambystoma mexicanum | reverse complement strand
CTATTTTCTGGCATGGTGTGGTAGAAGGAATCTCCCCGTGTGGGATTCCGGATATTCTACTATTTTCTCTAAGGGACTCTGAAGGGTTTAGCAGGGTCCTCCTTAAGTTTGCAGTGTGGGGGGGGCTAAACGCCTAAAGAGAACATTGGCACCACAGAAGGGGACATGTTGGTGCCAAGAATGCTTAAAATCCTCTTCATTTCACCGTGAGATCTGCATATGTTACAAAAGGCTCTATTGGAGCCTTTAGACTCAAACAACATGAGGCAACTAACTTGGATTGTGTTCACTTCGGTAGGAGGCTCGGCAGAATATGCTTTTTGTGTAGACCTGTGCCTGAAAATACTCATTCTGAAGTGTGATCCTGCTTTTATCCCACTGATTGTGTCAAAATTCCACTGATATCTGGAGATAGTGTGGTTAGCCTTTTTTCAAGGCCCCGGCAGTCCTGCGTAAGTGGCTTGGCACTGTCCAGATGTCAAGCAAGTCAGTACTGGAATACCTGGAGCACGCTGAATGCATCAGAAAAGCAGGCAACCTGTTGGATCATGGAGTGTAGAAAGCAAGGCATCCACATTGCCCATCAGCAGATGTATTCAATCTGTCATTGTGATGGCACGTGAGAGGGTGGATCGCCCACCGCTTGACCCATTCATAGTAGATCCGCAAGATGTATGGTAGCTTCTTGGGCCAGCGGACACCAAATTGTTCTAGAGGAAATCTGTAGGGATACCACTTAGGGAATGTTTTATTTTATTAGTATAGTATTTTGGTTTTAACATAAATCTTTTCACTATGTTAATGTTTTTTCTTTTTAAAAAATTGTATTAAGATACATCATATAAAACATTATGAAACTACAATTAGAAAACATGGAAAAAACAAATCAGTTAAAACAGAAAATAAGAAAAAATCATTATTTAAATAGCTGCATTGCATCGATATCAGACGCCTCTTAAAACCTCTCCCTTTATAATGGGACCTTCAACATTTCAAACACGTCTAAAATCATCCACTATAGATGCAGCAGTTCTTATACTATTTCCTCTCATTAAGTCGTCCCAAAGGCATGATCGCTTTCCGGAAATTGAAAATGATGATATTTTAGCGGGAATGTTGCTTCACAGAACAAAATCGGATGTTTAATGTTCTCTTTACATATTCTGCATGTTCTATTCTGCTCCTCTATTTGCTAATCTCGGCCCCATAGTTTCTAGGGTCGGAAGAGTAGGTTCATTCTAAATCTCATGTAGATTGAATGTGCTTTATGACACATGAACTGAGGCATATATATTTCACAAGGGGCCTTCCTTTCCTTAGAAAGCGATCATTCTATTTATACAAAGACTACGCATCCTATCTGTCTACAGTCAGACACCAAGCCAGGTCGAAAAGCTGTATCTGGAGTTTATTCTAAATTGATATCTTATAGACTTAACAACCCTATCAATATCATACCCCTCGAATTTAAGGAAAATATACACTTTTCATTAAGCAGAGCATGTAGAGACTCAAATGGAGAGCTTGGAGGTGGAACTAGCATCCTATAATATAGGCACAATTTGGACCAAGAGACTCTGGCCCCCAACGATACTAGACCAATTACATAGTTTGGAACAAAGAGGGGAGGCCTAACCCTCGAGAATTAAAAAAATGTACCATGATCATATGAGGAGCATTCCAATCCATATATAGGCATGGGACCGCATTTGCCAAATCGTATTCGTAAAGCAGGAGCAAAGAGAAACTGCACATCTTAATACGTAATCTCTTAAACTGGGAAATGAATGACTTTACGTTTCCTCTCAGACAATTTCCCTCTGGGTTCCTTATACGTTAAATCGAAGTCCAGATATCTCAGTGAATTTGTTAAGGCCAAGCAAGCATTGCCCACTCCCCATCCCATCATTTTAGGTTTGTTTTTTGAAAAAATAACTATTCTTGACTTGATAGAATTTATGGTAAGATAATTCTCTTCTGTGTAGTTGTTAAAGGCTGTCAACCTATGTTGCAGCCTGACGGGAGTCAAGTCCAAGAATAACACATCCTCAGCAAAGCCTAATCTGATGGGATGGGAGTTTATAGCTGCCCATAGATTGTCTCTGTCTGATATGTATATATTGAAAAGAAGGGCCAAGAGGCATCCCTGTCTCAAACCCAAATTTGGTCGAGACAAGAGCTTTCTTTAGACAACCTAATTTTCACACATGTATTTTGGTGAAGAAGGAATATTACTTTTACCAATGAAAGGGGCACTCTCTTGTTTTTCAACTTGTGCCAGAGTATATGTCTACTCACTGTGCCAAAGGCACTGGAGAAATGGTATGTTAAAGGTTCTTATAATGCTCACTTTTGCCGCGTGCATGGTTTATTAGCGTTCTGGCGGATCTGCAAAGCAAGGGTGCAGAGTTGTAAGTTAGTAGGACTGAGTGGCAGAAAAGAGCAAGAGAGCTGTGATGTGCTGTTGGCAGCTTTAGTTTGATTGACAACGTTCACTGATTGTATGTGTGTTTTTCAGTTGGTAGCCACCATGTGCTTGGGTGAGGCTGTGTGGTTTGCTTCATTGTGGTGTAGTGAAGTACGTGTGTGTTGTTGTGCTGTAGAGGTATGGATGTGTTTAGTTCAGAGTTTGCAAGGTGGTGAGTTTTTAGTAGGGTTGGTTGGTGGCAGTACCCATTCCTACTCCTGCCGTTCTGACTAACTGTGGCCCATATCTCTTCCCCTGTCGTACATTCTGGTGAGCAGCAGTTACCACCCCCAGGGATGATGTGTTTTCTGTACCCATGATTCGTCCGTCCAAGATATTGCTCCCCAACAAAGATAAGCTATGTGAAAGATTGGCCCACCAACACAGCTGTCCTAAATGCAAGGTAAGGCTCCCTAACACAGACCTAATGACGTCCCATAGACCGTACAAATGGAGCACTCCCTCATTTAGGCCCGAATATGGGAAAGAATGGTTCCGTAGGTCCCACTTTACTGCGGAAGCCAATTTGATTGAGAACTAGAATATTAAGTTTGTTTACCCAGAGCTCTAGCTCCTTCAGGACCATGGCTGCAACAATTTTACTGGCGGCATCTAATAGGGCAATAGGTCTGTAGTTGCATGTATTAGACACATCGCCCTTTTAAAAGAAATGAACAAAAAAAAGAAAATGGCAACTATATGTTATGCTCCATGTGAGATGGCAGAATTTCCTTAAACACATGGGCCAGAATGAGAGCCCAGAGATCAGAATCCTGCTTTAATGTAATTGGGGCCAGATTGTCGGGCCCGGCGCCTGCAAACCTTTGCTTTTTATGTACAAGCCTGCAGATGTGTTCTGGGTCAAAATTGCTCTGACATGGCCTGCGATAGGCTGGACCTACCAAGAGGAGAAGTAGCAGAAAGAGGAGGGGTAAGGAGCAAATGGAGGCTTGGTGGGCACTGGTGTATGTGGGGGAACATATGTGGCCTTCTTCCTCTGCTGCTTGATGCTGCCATGATGCCTCCTCGTGTGGTGCCGGCGTGTGCACCGTGCTATTGTGGCAGAGGGATTCTGGTGCCTTGATTTCAGGTATGCGGGGAAACATTAACCTGTGATGGTGGTTATGTAGGGGAGCGGCAAAGGTGAAGTGACTTTTGCTGCGTTCGCCATGTTCGCCCCATCTGGGCATAGGAACGGCGGTATCTTCGGAGCATGTGTTCCCCGCCCCCTTGTTGCCAGTGCTGCGGCCGTGTGGTCGGGTGGCTGGTGAGGCCCAAACCCTCAACTCCTTCTGCTGCTCCAAGTGCGCCCGGGTCCTCTCGCCCTTTCACCCCGCGGAACACGATACAGGGCGTACCTCCTCTGGTCTCACTGAGCTGTAGGCTCTGCTCTGTCAGCGCCAGAGCCACGGACCAGTCCGCGTCCACCAATGGCGCTCTGTCGTCCCCGTTACAGCCAGTTCAACAGAACAAAGCTGATGCCTTACACTTGGGCATTAAAGATTAAAACCTTGAATTGTCATGATTCTGTCTTAATGTGAAATTCCTCACTCTAATGTGACATTACAGACTCTTTCCACAGGCATCCCTTACTCTGGTAACTCTCAGTTTACAGAACAATTTGACTTAATTGAAAAAAACATGGAACAACAATGTGACACATTCAGTTCCAATAATGCGAAAAATACTGAGAGGAGGAAGAGGAGCTCAGAGGAAATGAGGACTCAAAATAGTGAATACTCAAAAGTGCAGTCTAGTTGTTACCAATTAAAGCACTTGAGCGGGCTGTTTAAACCTCAAGATGAGGCCCAGCTGAGAAAGAGAATGAAGTTGAAGCAGACGAAGAAGGATGAGGAGCTGTCAATGGCCGTGCAGTATCCGTAGCTGAGGAAGCTAACATCATCGGCGGAGCAGAGGCAGCCACAGAGAGAAACCCAATAACGGGAGTCACCCTGAGAGGTGAACATAAGAATTGCAGAGTAGGTGCAGCAGAAGGCAGAGTACTAAGAAAAATCCGAGCTGAGAAGGAGACGTGCTTCTAGTGTGGCAGATGGGTGAAGCCGGCGAAGATCAACAGAGCTGTCGTTGCTCCCGGATACTGCAGCTCAGCTTACCCGAGGCTCGGAGAGGCAGGAGAGAAAGCAGGCTGAATGCAGAAGCTCTGCAGCAAAGCCTGACGTCAGCGGGAGATGGCACAGAGGTTAGTTGGCAAAGGGTGAATGCGGACACTGAGGCGCTCCATGCAGGAAAGCCGGCACAAAATTATAATTTTGAATACCGAACCATTGATGGATTAAATAGACTAGGAATCTTGTGACCCAACTGTCAGCCAGTAGGCTGATGGGGACATTAAGAGACCCTTTGAGAATAATTCTTGGGTATTTTGTTCTCAGTTTAGTGAAAACTGGAACACAGGATGTAAAAGTCATGAAATTATAAGAGGCAGCTGTTGGTTGAATTTCCTTCCAAGAGACATTGGTGTGGAGAATACTGGAATCATTACTACCATCAAGTTTGAAGTTTTCTTCCTGGCGGCGACTATACTGGAAAAGGCATATAGTGGTTAGTCCTGTCGGGTCAGTGGATCAGGAAAAGAAGATGGTGGTTTAATATCTTTTGTGGCAGAAAGATGTGTGGAAAGAACTTGTGTTGAATGAAGATAATTCATGTACTTAATCATTTGTTGACAAGCGGTAGCATTACTGAGAGCAATTGCATTGTGCCAGCCTGACAAAAGTGTTCTATTTGAAATGGAAGCATTGAGAAAGAGTGACGTGCTATCTTGACAAGAAGTAGTTTCTTTTGAAGAAAGTGTTACATGACAACGGAATCGTCACATTTGTTTTTGGAACCGGTCTCTTGCGGAGATGGTCAATCATTCTCGCATGCGGGATATTGTGGATGACATCAATTTGTTTTGAACTACCAAGCAGCTGTGGTGAAAAGGACATTTGCCGTTTCTCCAAGAAGGGCACTGTGGGTAGAAAATACTTTTCTATTTTCCTTCAACAGAACTTGTTTGAAGCAGAACTGTTATCTAAGTATTCCTGAATTGATCCAGGGAAAGGGAATACAACCTTGGTCTCAAGGAAGTTTTTCAAGGGCATTTGAGTCTGAATTACATAGGCTGTTGAACAAAAGGTCAGCCACGTTTTCCTTTTATAATTTGACTGTATATATTAGTGTGAGGGCCAGGGGTATTTTGGACACTAGGTCGCTTTTCTTTAGTTCGAGTTTGCTAGGCAGGGTCCTCTCCATTAGGTTAGGGAAAGTTAGGCATTTGTCAGAACCCCTTTTTACTTTAAATACATGGCAAACATTGTGAACTTTAGCCTTTGTGTCCGGCTTGAATTTCTGACCCCCTCACAGTACTTTCTTTCTCAACGTTCCATTATTGCGTGTTATTCCATGGTATACTGTCCCACTCCCCTCTAAAGTATTGCCCTGGCTACTTTGCCGGGTTTCTCCCTGTGTCAGTCGGGCCCTGCTACCTTGGTGTGGATTGATCTTCCGGAACCCTTTACCGAAGGTCTACAAAAATCCTAACGGCCATGTAAGGGAAGTGGCAGGGAAGTTCTGAAAGACCAGGTATTTGGCAGAGGTTAGGGAATGGGGAACAGACTGGTGAGAGGATGGAGGGGCTGGGTATGTTTGCAAGTGCGAGGAGAGGTAAGGTAAAAGTTCAAATATGGGTACAGGGGGCATCCTCACCACCCCATCCTGATTTAGTGCCTCACCCATATTGTATTTGTACCCTACGGTCCATTGGAGAGTGAGCAGCAGTCTGGCAGTCCGGCCAGCCAAACAAGGTGGCAAATTCAGGGAAGGTTTGTGTCGGATTCCCTGAGACCCCATTTGCAAGAACATCAGTATTGAGAGAAAAAGGATTGAACCCGGGTGATTTTCGGTACTTTATGGGCCTCAACGAACTGGATAAGAGTATCTTGCCATTGTGCTGGAGGAGCTGGTTGAATTTGCATTTTTTGCAGAACTTCTATTCCCTGCTAATTTGTGACCAGGGCAACTGCAGAGTAGGTCTTTACCCTTTTACCCTTTGAGCCCATAAGTGGGTCTGCTAAAAGGAAGGCATAACACACTGCCTGGTAGTGCGAGTTCAATTGACAAAAACATTTGGGGGGAGGGGTGTTTATGTTGCCCAACAGTGTGTATTCAAACCACACCAATAACGCTGCAAAAAAAGGTGTGTGTGTGACCTGCCTAACTGTGGGGTAGGTGTGTACCCTTTGAACCCTCAAATAGGTCAGTCATAAGCAAAATACAACACCTGTCTGGCAGCCCGTGCTTAATCGCACTCAAGAAAACCAGGGGATTTCAATTCAAATGTCTAAGCTTCGAAATGGCAAGACAGAGAAGGGGCGCATTGCACTACAAGTCCACGAGCAGTTGGAAAGATTGTCGCGACACACAGCAACCGCACTTGGGAATTATCCCCGTACAACTAAATGTAGAATCCAAATCGGTTTCTAGGGAAGAGGAACTCCCCATGGCGGAGCAACAAAGTACATCCAAGTTGCTACCCACAGTGGAATTGCATGTGGGAGTCGGCCCCTGAAGTGGACTGTACTCTCAGTCTGTACTCGGCAGTCTTGTGAGATTGTTCGGGCCCCTATGAGGCGGTTCAAGGTCAGACCATGGGGCAAATCGGCAAAGCGTTGTCATCAATGAGTAAGGATCTGCTGTCCATGGGAAAAGGAGTCCCAATCTTGAGCAAAAACCATGTAACTGTTGCTACCCCAAGACCTACACTTGATGAGAACAACGTTAATGCCGAGACCCACATGAGTGCAGAACAGGGAGCCCTCCGGTGAAAACAATCAGGCACCCTGTACTACAAGTAATGAACATGAGAGTATATTGGACCAATCCTTCGAGAAACTCTGTAACGACATGGAGGGAATAAGGGAACGTTCCCATCGAACAACCAAAAAAACAGGTCTGTAGAGCGAAAAAGATCTGGAAGGGGTCATGATCCTGCTCGGAGTCCTCTAAATAGCTCCCTAATAGAGCATCAGGATCCACGAGGATTCAGACCAGCTCAGTCTGCTCCATTAAATGAAAATTATTTCACCACCAAAAATATCACATTGAGGAGGGACTCTAACATTAGTGCTGGAATCTTTATTGTGGCTGTACGACAATGTAAAAGAGCTGGTCCAAGCTAACACCCTAAAGTTATATTCCCTAGATCAAGGGTTGAACAAACTATTGGTAAATTAGTTGGAAAACACATTCCAGTGTAAGAGAGTGCATATGTACCCTGGAACCAGAGAAGGAGGGGGGGAATTGATACCAACCACAACTCGGAACCAACCATCAGAGGAGGCGCAGGTGGAAACGAGGACTGTTCTGGAGAACCTAGAACAATCCGTGAGAATAAACCCGTAATCACCAGATAGTCCAACTCTGCTTGTTGAAATATGCCTTAGGGAGGGACAAACTGCCTTAGAGGAATCTTGCCCCCGGTGCAGGAAATGCATACAATTGATGACTCACCAAGAGAGGAGAGCGGTCAAGAAGGCTGGGTAAGAGTTCACAGACAAAAAAGGAAAGGAAAACTTCAAAAGAAAAAAAGTCTAAAAACCTGCCAGCCTTAAATGGTAATAAACAGAATAACTCTAGACAGTTTATTAATGCTTTGTCAGGTGAGGCTCTGGTGCAAAATGAGTCGCAACAAAATCAAAAACTAAGCACCGTAGGCAACAAAGGTGTGGCTGCCAAAAGTACAAAACAACCTAAAATAACTCTGTATCTGGAGTCCACTGAGACCTCTAATGTTGACATGCCCTCTCAAAAAGTGCCTACTGCAAATGCCTTGGCAGAGGTGCAGGTATCCTTAGCTGACCCGATGAGTATGGTGCCTCCCTTGAGGGCGGATGTTATCTCGGGCACAGTGGACATAGTGGCTGTTGTTGTTCCCCTTAAACCGCAGCGAGTGCGGGGTCCTACTGTTCAGAGACCTGAATCTGAGATCTTCCAGGGTACAATGATGAGTTGGAAGATCGATGCACAAATATGTGGGTCTCTTCACATAAACGGGGGCCAAATAAGTTTCCAGGCCATTCCACAATTGCGAGCCCTGAGATCTGATGACATTCAAAGGGTGGGATTCCCAGAAAAAGGTGCTGAGAGGTCTGCCTGCGATTACGCCTCTAATTTGATTGCACAGATCGTTTAGTTTATTTCATTTCTTCTATTGCACAGCACACCCTGGGCCTCAGTGCCCTGACAAGACAGAGAAACAGATGATACAAAAAACAAACGTAAGAAAGCAATAACATAATCGGTCAATGCAAAAACAGCACCGGGGAGGATAAAAATATTCAGGATAGTGTAAAAAGATCAGTTCACAATGATTCTTAGTTTAGTATATGGAGACATTTTCTGCAAGTTTATATTTTTGTTCAAAAACTAGGGTAGAGTACATGATCCTCAACCAATGATAATATAGTCTGTATTGTCGAGGGAGCACCAATTGTCAATTTGTAACGTCCGAAGGACTCTCCGATCTTGAATTCTAACACAATTACGGCCCACTCTTTGTTTGAGCCAGGTCAGAATTTTGTTTTTAAGTGCCTCCTTGGACTCCTATTCCCTGGGTTTATCAACATTGGTAAGAATAATATTTCTATCATCAATGACAAAACTCTTTAAAGAAGGGTCAACTATTTCTGCCATACAAGACTTGTTTAAGCGAAAATCCTTTGAAAGTATAGGAGCTGGTGAAACAAGCGATTTAGTAGGTATACAAGGACCAACAGAAGGAATTTCGCCCATTGAGCCAACAGAGGCTACAGGTTCCTGAAGTCTGTTCTTTATGAGGAGGCTCTTCTAAGTTCGCTTGGCAACCTGAGTGTGAGGGGTTTGGCAGGATTTTGCCTCAACTATAGACTCATATTGACCGGATTTATTCATACTTGGTGGATGTACCACAGGAATTTTGAGAGCTAGAGAGTCCACCCAGGCACAACAATCTTCATCCAACAAGGATGAAGTTATTGGGGCTCGCACAGGCACATAACCCTCGGGACTGCCAGTTCCCGTACCCTCTGATGGGTCCTCGATAATCCTTGCATGAACAGTATGAAGAGGTGTTGCCAGGTTTAGTAGATGCATGTGCCTAGAGGAGAAGGACAAAGTAGTAGAGGATGACCACGCTAAATCAGCAACTCCTTTGACAGCATCTCCCTTAGTAGCTTTATTAGTAGAAGGGAGAGAATTTTTCAGCAGTCTTCTGCACCAAGTGCCAGGACTTCAGACAATCGACTGCCGCTTCCACGAGGGGCTGCAGAAGCGGGCTGTAGCTGTATGGAGGGTTCTACCCTACCCAGCGAAACAGGGGGATTAGAATGAGGCAACATAGTGCGGACATCCCCAGTTCGTGGCTCCATATTGTTCAAAGCATTCGCCCTTGTGACTCGCATTATTCTATCTCAAGTCTCTTGGCTACCAATTGGGCCAATTAAATACATCTTAGCCCCTATACAGCCACTACAAGATTCTGACAACATAACGATTAATAAGCCTGAAACAGCGATAAAACCTGACCTAGAAGAATGGGCTTGATTGGAATCTGCAATTGAAATGTGCAAAAGGTCTAAAGCAAAGCAGATGAGCTTTTGAGGGAGGTAGCCTGAAACTGATGTCCTGGAACCTGTGTGGCTACCACAAACTGGATGGCCACTCTGCTCCAGACTTAGACGGCAACTGTGTTAATGATACAAGAGAAAATGGCTACAAATATTTTTGAACTAGAAGGGTTCCATACATAATACAAGCCAGCAGTCCGAGGCTTACAAGGTAGACCAACGGGTGGTCTTGTAATTGCAGTAGATATAAAGACTGCACACATTATGAATTACAGGTTAAGTCAAAAGATCTGATGGCAGTCAGTCTCTATTTACCCAGTCTGCATGCAAACATGTTGATTGTAAATATTTATTGCAGCTATGCTAATACCAAACTGGCAGACTTGCAGCAGGAATTAAATCTCCTGTTTACAGGGTGGTTGGGAAGGGGTGAAAAAGAGTACCTTGTTGTGGCCGGGGACATTAATGCTATCTGTGTTACGCCTCAACCCACAGGGGGTTCCCATTGTGTAAAGAGTGCGGCAGGGGGCGTCATGGAATCAATATTTGTCAGTGTGGGACCTCCAACTACACTTACCAGGGGACTTGGAGTGTAAGGATTTCTTCACATGGAGTAGAGGGGTGAAAAGGTCATGGATTGACTACTTCTATGTGTCTGAGGAATTGGGATGTGTGTGTGATCCGTTGGTGAGGGGGGGACACTTGGGGCAGTGATCACTACCCTATAATTCTGCCCATGCGTCTACCAAACTCAGTTTGCCACCTGCAGTACGGTACAGCATTCATTACGACAGGTGGGCGGGGGGGGGCCGGACCATGAAATGGAACTCCAAAGTATACAGAATCTTTACCATTATATGGTAAAACGAACTGCTGAAATGGAGATGAAAGGAGTCATGATGACGGCCAATAATTATACTCATGGCCTACTAGAATGCATTAAGCTTCTATCTAACAGGGGTCCAATAAGTGGAGGCAAACAACATAACCATCCCTATGACCTAAAGGTTAAGGAGGCGAACCAGGCCAAAGGGGTGGCCATCAGAATCTCCCTTAAACGACTGCTGATGGATGTGCATTTTTTAGAGGCCAAGGGAAGGCTTGTGGGAAAGTATAATGTTCCCCTCAAACTCCTAGACCAAAACCAAGAGGTTGTTAAGACCCTATTCCAAAAAGAGAGTGTGAACATCTGGAAAAAATGGGGGGAGTTACTAAGGGTGTGCAGCACTGTATTGAATGTAACATTACGGCAAAGGAGTGGGTAGGTTACATTTCTAAATAATATTCTATGCAATGTGGTGATGAGGGTCAATTCCCACTAATCGAGCTGGGGATGAGAGATGGTACACTCACATGGCAGATTGATGACATACCCAGGGCAATCTGCAAGGGAAAACTATTGAGGGCTCCAGGCCCTGACAACATACCTCTTCCTCTAACTAAAAGCAGTCCAGAGCTTTGGGCTATCTCTTTGCGGGATTTATTTAACTATGCGAGTTGAAACCTGACAGTTCCCATTCTGATTTTCAAACAAGGAGAAAGGAGGACTCCAATATTCTTTAGACCTATAGCTCTTCTGAACTGATATTTGGAACTCTCCTGTTAAGGGGACGTAAGGCACAAATTACCTTTATGAGGCCTGTATTCTCCTTGGGTTTTGAGCAGGTATGGAAACTTCCTTAAATGCCTGCACTATGTCACATCTGCTAGCCGCCGTTAAAAATCAATCAGTGGGTCCAGTCCATATGGCATCAATAGACCTGTCTAATGCCTTCGACAGAGTGAGCAGAGCGAGACTCTGGAGGCAACATCTGGACATGAATCTGCCGTTGGCCTTGGTTCAGGTACTGGCACTGCTGCACACGGATACAACACTTAGGCTGAGTAGGGAGGGAGGCATGAAGGACCCTATTGCTACATATGTGGGTTTGCGGCAGGTGTGCTTTGTGGTTCCCACCCTGATTAACCTCTACCTTGTAGACCTCAACAATGTCTGGGAGGGAGGCACTACCAATTCTGGGGGTCAGTATCCCAGGACTGGATTGCATTTGCGGATGACATTGTTTTGTTTGTTTTGACACTGATTGGACTGCGGAGGAAGCTGACTCTCCTTTGATTATGCAGCACAAAACAATCTTAAGATAAAACAGACAAAAGTCTAAGGCCATTGTCTTTTGTAATAATACAGTAAAAACTATGATATGGCGAGAGGGAGGCTATCCCCCTAGAAAGGGTAGAATCCCTCATATATTTGGGGTACCACATTACTAATACGAGTTTCACTGAAAGCTGGAAACTCTTGATTTGAGGGGAAGTGCGCTCCCTAATGGCAAAAATGTAGAGGGTTTATTGCCAATTGTGTCACTTCTCGCTTAAACCTTTGCTCCAGTTCTATTTGTCTAGTGTGGAGGTGGTATTGCTATATGGTCTGGACCTTTCCATGAACGATTTGGGGGAATACCTACATTTGGTTCAGGGAATGTTCTGGAAGAAAACGTTGGGACTAGCAAATTCTATTTCGAACTCCATTATCAGACAAGAGTTTGGTTTCATCTCGTTGGCAACTTAGAGCTAAGTGAAGAAAGATAGCTGAGTATGCTGAATTGTCAAATCCACTTCCTATGTCCCTCTATCAGAGCTGGGGTGAGGTTCAAACCAGGGAGTCTGGTGCTAGCATTACCGAATTTAAAGAGCAAATAAGTGAAACGCATTCATTAATTGGCTCATCTACAGTTTGGCCACAGTGAAGAAGAAGCTTTTCAAATATGTCTGTGTGTTCTCCTCTGATCAGATGGGAACGTATTCCCTGTACGGTGAATGCTCCAAATTTCTCACTAAAAGGGAAGAGTTTCAAAATTATATTCTCATCTTTCCCTGTCCAAAATAAAGGACAGTCTATCTTTGTTTCAGGCTAAACCAAATTCCGACGCTAGAAAGAACAAGCAAGTGGGACTCTGGTCTGGGTGGCCAGACCTGTAGATTTTGTATTCATTTGGCTGCTAAAGAGACTATTAAACATCTAGGAACTAACTGACCTGCACTGAATGATGAATGAAAAAGATATCTAGGGACTGTAATAGTAAATGATTTGATGTGGTCTGGTTTGATGGGCGGTCAACGGCAGAGTTCGATTCTTGCATTATGTGGATTTCTCACCTTGATATAAAAATAAATTGCAGAGTTAACACAATAATTAACAGAAACTTTATTCTCCAATGAACTGTACTATGAATTGTTCTTTTAATTGTGTGATGGAAACCTAAAATTATTTTTGGGTAATTTCTTGTAACTGTGCATGAGGATGTTTTCTTTTTTTTAATCTTTCCTCTTTTTTTGTACTAATAGTGAATAGATACCTAGATAGCTCAGCCAATCTTCTGACCCCCTGCCTCTGGTCCATCCTCACATAGGTTTCCCTCTTATGCCTGACACTTTTGCAAGCCAGATACTCCAATCCCTGGCTCGTCTTCAGACCCTGTGGCCCTAATAATATTTTATATGGCGTTTCATGCTTGATACCATTTCTAAACCCTCATACCTGACCCTCTGATGTAATCTCCGCCTGATGCATAGCTTTCACCCTTAGACACAATCCCCTGATAAAACTTCATGTGTGTCCCCTTCTTTTATCTTTCAGGGAGAAAAGAAGATCAACTGGAAAGTGCTGAAGCCGCAAAGTAAGTGTCAATTCCAGGCCATTTTGTAAGAAGTGTTCCTATTGTTTCCAGAGCATTCCTCGGGGCTGGATATGGCTCCTTCATGTAGCAGAACCGCATATGAAGCCTACGGAGTTCCTCCAGTCCCTCCATTTCCTTCCAGGCTGCTACTGCCACACTATTTATTTTCCTGCTTTGCTTTCAATTGAACACCCCTGGTTCTTAATCCCTGATAAAAACAGAAGTGCTGAGGAAAAACATTGTTTTAATATTTGTTGTTTGTGACGGCATGATCAATGGGCCACTGGAGGCTCGCTTTCAACACATTTCATTGTACAAGACATCGGGGATGGTTGGATGAATTCCTGCAGCGTTTGGTTTAACTTGTGATAGCTTAAAAAAATAGCAATGGAGGGGAGGAATAGCAAAGTGCAAGGGTTTATCATAAACGGGATATTGTTGCATTCAAAATGTCTCACTCCTACACAGTTCCAACTATAAAGCCCACATCTCACCTCTTTGGTTCCTCTCTTGGTAAATGATCACCTTGTACCCGCAGGTCCTCTTTCCAGGCTCCTTAAGACATCCCATGCCCACAGGCAAGAACATATTATTCCCTCTTGTTTTCGGGAATACCTTACCAGCATGAATTTCTCCCCCTTTGTCGGGGTCCTTGTTTGAATTATGTTGCGGCCCAAAAGCAAAGGATTGCTCTCTTGGGCTGGAGCCCTAAACAGACTCTGGCTCGTTAAGGTTTCAGGGGCCCGCCAGAAACAGTGTCAAAGTCTTGGCTAGGCCCTTGACTCTTGGCACCTTGCAGTCTGACCTCTCTCCTCTCTAATCATGCAGTCTGTTTTCTGTTGTCGCCTTTACTATCTCTGTTCACTACCTAATAACGCAGGGAATGTGCTAGGTAATCTGTCTGCCTTCAAGGTGCTGTGGAATTGGTTGGCAATCTTTCTCCCACCCCCATCTTGATGTTGGGGCCGATATATGATAGGTTTTTTCACCCAATTACTAAATTTCTTCTTTGAATGCGGGTCATTCTATTTTCTTTTCTGTTCTATACCGGTTTACACAGTGCAAAAGGAGCCGTGGGCACTCGTGCTGCTAGTTTATGGAGGACTGGTTGTGAGCACCTATTGGGAAGCGGCCTGTATGAGTGCTGTTATGACCATGGATGCGAAGAAGATGCACACTGTAGGGGATGTACCTCCTCCAGTGGTTTATCGTGTCACGGGTGGATCCTCTCCAACAGGTCCCCACGATGTTGTCGGCCTGCGCAGAATTCATTTGACAAAGAGGTCCGGTCTCATCATGCAAGCCGCACAACACCTCTGAGTAACCCATACAGTTGAATGCTACTAAACAGATTATTTCAGTCTGTTAAAAGCTCCTCTTCATAATGAGTATATGTGCAGGGGTTGATACCTCCTTTTGCCTAAGGAGGCCTTTATAAGTCTGTCGGCTTCTACAGAGTGAGAACGCAGCCTGCCCGCACTGGCATGTGAAGGCACCGTGAGTGCCCCCCTGTCAATGCAGACCCATGTCTTTTGGTGGCTGAGATCTCTGCATGGCTGCTGTGGCTCATGCATTCCTCCTCTTGGTTACTTGGATCTCTGGTTGATGGCTAAAGGCTTGTACAAGCCACATCTAACAAGGAGTTCACTACTTGGCTTCTGCTATGAACCAAATCAAGTCTATTGAAAGAAGATTAGGAAAATTCACAGTGGCTCCTTGCATTCAATTGTATAGACAAAAAATTATTCCAAATCTAACTTATGGTATAGAATTCTGGCCAGAATCAATGGCGCCTTTTCTGAAACATCGGGAAACCATGATATGACGCAAAATATTATTTTTTTTATACCCAAATGCACACCGTTTGAATCAATCCGGTATGAGTTGGGTCTGACATCCATTGTATGTACCATGCATATTAAAAAACTAGCATTGTTAAGAAAATGTATGATGGCAACAAGTGATTCAGTGTACTACTATTTGAAAGTAGATGAGAAGAGTAACTTTATGTTGGTACTAAAAATATATTGTGAAAAAATATTGGCAAGTTTGGGTTTGTCACTGCAGACTTTGCTAGAAAACATAGGCATAACAGACACATCACTACGCTGGACCAAATCATTCCTAACAGACAGAACAGAAACCGTATGGATAAAACCTTTCAAATCCACTCCACGAGTTAACGATTGTGGAGTACCACAAGGATCCTCACTATCACCACTGTACTTCAACACCTACCAGACCCCGGTCATCAGAATCTTCAAAAAATACAACATTACATGTTACAACTACGCAGATGACACTCAGATCATCTACAAAATCAAAGACACCGATGCCGACCATTCAATCCTTACCGACTGTCTAAAAGAAGTCTTCGACTGGATGGATGCCAACAACCTGAAAATCAACCCAGGAAAGACAGATCATGATCGTATCCAAAGACCATGAGAACGAAACCACCATCCCGTGGCCTACGGAAATGGGAAACGCACCAACACCATCGAAGGTAGTAAAAAATCTGGGAGTCCTAATGGACAACAACCTAACCCTGGAGCCACAAATAAATGCAACAGTGGTGAAATGCTTTTTCCTCCTCCGAACGGCAAGAAGAATTCTACCTTTCCTCTCCTTCGCGCACAAAACACTCACTATCGCCACCCTAATCATGTCTAAAGTAGACTATGCAAACAGCCTCTACCTCAGAACACCTGAATACCTCTTGAAGAAACTGCAACGGATCCAAAATGCTGCAGCAAGACTACTCCTCAAACTATCCAGAAGAGATCTCATCACTCCAGCCCTAAAAACCCTACACTGGCTCCCAGTTAAACATCGCATCACCTTCAAAACAATGTGCATAACGCACAGGGCAATCGGCGGACAAGGAGCAGAATTCCTCCAAAAGAAAATAACAGTCTACAAACCAACGAGACCCCTCCGATCGAGCAACGAAATTCGCCTGGAACTCAAACCATACCTCAAGAAAAAACCTGGAGGCACCTCCTTCTACCACTTAGCCGCAAAAACCTGGAACAACATCCCAAAGGAAATAAACACTGAAGACCACCTAAAATTCAGGAAATCACTAAAAACCTGGCTCTACAACACCACAGACTAAACCTGGAAAACGAAACTGGTAAGAAGGATAACTAAACTGGAAAGACACGGACATCCCTGACCGGGGAGAGTAAAGCCCACGGCAGCTGGACGGGCGACATCGGATAGACAGGAACACAGGCGGCACGCAAGGAGACTGAGTTGACTAACCCCGACAACCCCACCAACACTTTCGCCCGCCCCTTAATTTAAATTACCACCAGGTACCACATTGGTGTGGAATTATCGAAACACTGGCAACCTCCCCCACTACCCGAGAGGTTGTCATTGGCAGGCCCACTAGAGTCTAAATGGAGGATAAGGGGAGCTATCAGAGAGCATATTGGAGGCGGGGACTAGAGGAGTATGGAACCTGCATGCCAGTCAAACCCAGATCAGGACAGAGCCGCAACAGGGGAGACTACGCAAGCCGAGCGCTTCAATTCAGGATATAGACGCACACTAACCAACCCTACTAACAATTTCCCTTTCTGCATACACCTCAAACTCCAAACCAAACACAACCAAAACCTACAACTCAACAAACCGAACAAACTTCACTACATGGCAACAACAAAACAAAAACACACATAGCCTTGCACAACCGTACACGACGACTACCGGCCTCAAACACCCCAGGCCCAGCCAACGGACCCACCGGGCTGAGGCCGCCAACAGCACATCACTGCTCTCTTGCACTTTTCCTGCTTCCTCCCACTAACTCATCCTCCCCTCCTCTTTCAGAGCCGCCAGAGCGCCAAGATAGTGCGCGGTACAAATGTCCTTTAACATTAACTAAGTAATCTGGGCAAAGTAAAAGAAACAGTAAAAGCCTATGATTGGTTAGAAAATAACGTAATACTGCTGAACTCGAAGCTTTATGCACAAGTTGTCTCTTATTGGAAATGGTTTCCTAAACCAGAGAACTATTTGGAAAAATATCCTTCAAGGATGTTCAGAAATAGGACGATGCGCTTCAGATTTAATGTTTTGAATTGGAATTAAATGTTAGTACCGTGAATATTTAGTCCTCTCATTACTATCGGCTGCAGATGTTGTAACCATCCAGAGGTTAATGAAACCTTGGTGTGTCCAAAATGAATTCAATCAAGAAATGGAATGCTTTTCAAAGTTTGTAACTGACACATCCAATGTTGATGGAGACAACATGTGGAATGATATGCTACATGGTAATTCAACAGCATTGAAATTGAAAGTTCACACATTCTTACACAATACATTTTCCCTAGAATTAAACCTTAGGATGTCAGAGCTGCATGGTTGTATATTTCTTTGCGGCATGGTAAGATGCAAGTTTTGGAAACTAAAATACTAAATGGCAACTGAATGATATGAAGTGTACTCATGACATAAAAAGAAAGAATTAAGGGTTTGTTTAATGATGCAGTTAAAATAATATGCTGAATAATTAGTTTGTGGTTAAAGGCATGTGAGTAAATGCTGTAATGAAATACTATCTATTTGGTTTGTTAGAAATATGGCTTTGTTTTCTTAGAGCTATGGTGTTGTGAATTCAAATTCGGACAGTTCCTGATTACTGTTTAGTTAAATGGCCTCAAAATAGGTTTTAATGGTTTTTAGTGCTTTCTCGTTTGTTCTGTTTGCGAATTTTTGTAAAATTGTAAAGGGTTTATACAAACCAAACAAACAAATAATAATAACTTGGCTTCTGAAGCTTTTGCTGCCCTTTGCTGGTCTCTCCTGGTGCCGTTGTTGCCAGACTAGAGATACTCCTGTCCTTTTAGTGAGGGACACTATGCTACCTGGCTCCTGGGGATTGTGCTGGCTGATGCAGTTTTGCTAGACTACAGATACTCCTGTGTTCCCCTAGTGAGTGAGACCATGCTACCTCTTTTCCAGGGCTTTTGCTGGCTACCTCTGCTCTCGCCCAGTTAGGTTGTTGCTAGACTACAGATATCCTGTATTCACCTACAGAGTGAGACCATGCTGCCCTGCTTCTGTGACTTTTACTGGCCACCTCTGGTCCCTCCTGGTGCAGTTGTTGCCAGACTGCAGTTACTCCTGTGGTCTCCAAGCGAGTGAGACCATGCTACCTGGCTTCTGAAGTGATTGCTGGCCACCTCTGGTCTCTCCCGTGTTGCGGTTACCAGACTACAGATACTTCTGTGTTCTCCTAGCGAGTTGAGACCATGCTGCCTGGCTTCTGAGGCTTTTAATGGCTACCTCTGGTCTCTCCCGATACGTTTGCTGCCGGACTACAGAAGCTCCTCCGTTCTTTCCTAGTGCAGAGACTTGTTCTGTTTTGCTGTTTCTTTAAACTTTGTGATGTTTTCCCATTGTTTTTCTAGATCTCTGACCTTAATTGTGGTCCGAGGGACGGACTACTGCTGTCCCCATACCCCTGCAACCCTTTTTCTAAGGATTTCCTATGGTAGCACAAATGGTTTTTGGGGGGGTGCTTTTTAAGCATCTAATTCTGGGGCTAGGGTGGTTATATCACCCTACACTAGTGTTGTACAGTAGGTTGTTGGATGCTGTCATTTAGTTTACACTTCAGGGGTTCAGGCAATCTGATCACATTAGGGGTTCAGGCAATCTGATCAGATTAGTAGACAATGCAATAACCATTGACATACTAATGCATTTTTAAGCCCTTTTTGGCCATCCCTTTTGTTTGTGGGAAACCTGAGGCAGGCCTCAAATGGGCGTAATGCACACATGGGCTCGCTCTGAGACCAGCCCTGCACCTTCTGAAGTGGTTTGAACAGGTTTAGACTGGGCCCTGTGCCTGCCAGCCCAATACACAAATGTTCTGTCTTCCTGCTCTTCTTTGTGATTTGGAGGGCAGGTTTAGGCATGGCCCAGAGTGAATTTGTATATTTAGGGATAACTGTTGTGTATTGTCTCTCCCTTGCCCTAGTGCTGTGTGTAAGGAACTCGTGGTGGCAACAGTAAAGACAGACACAAGTGATCACAGTTCAAGGGTGTTTATTAAATTGTATGCAGGTTGGAAAAACGCCTAATCTAAACCTCAATCTAAGATGGGAGCAAGCTTCGACCATCAAATAATAAAGCAGCCCTTGTGGCGTTGTCAAATAAAAAGAGCCTATCCTAAAAAAACGTATTGCCAAACCTTACAACTAATACAAAATGGGTGTAGAATAGTTTTCAAGGCAAGAAAGAGGTGTTCTCAAATAATATGTCATGATGCAGTAGCTTGCGTCTCCCTTCCCCACTTTTTGAGCACAGGTAAAAGTGGAATCTTGGAGCACAGTAGTCTCGAGCTTCTCCAGCCACGAGATGACAGTTCCACTTTCAGCTATCGGGGCCGTCGATGACCAAGTCTCGTTTCTCTTGAAAGTCTCTTGCCTTCAAGGGCCTGACGTATTCCATCACAAAACAAAAGTTCATTCAACAAAAAGGATTGTTGCCTGGTTTTACTTCGCGTGAGGATTCTTCACCCCTGTTTCCCCCCCTCTTCCGGGCTCTGACCCCACTTTACTTTCAGCCTCCCTTCGCCGGGTTCACTATGGCTTGTCCTTTATTCACCAATGTTAATGTCTTTCTAAATAGTTCCAGTGGCCATCCCTCGGCCGGGTTCACTTTTGTCAACACACTGTTTCTTGGGACTTTAGACTTGCCCCCTTCTCGTCAGCATTCCTCTTCCGGGTTCACTCTTGCCAACTTCATATTCACCTTTACTTTCAATGTTTACGGGATTCACTTCCCTTGCTTTCTCTACAGTTCTTAGGTCAAAGGCTTTCGACTGTAGTGATTTTGCTTGACCTCCTGCATGACCACTTTGATCTAACTTGACGGCTCCTCTACAGCCTTCTGCAATCTGTAGTTTCACTCAGACTGGGATCGACCAGAGTCTCTCGAATTAGCACCCACGTGGTGCCGGTTCCCTCTGCAGCTGGTCTCCCCTTTAATACTTTTACAGTTCTTTGAACTTGATTCAAGTTGCCACTTTGCGACAGTCACAGCCCGGCTCTTATCTCCCCTCAACTCACCGGCTGTGATGAACCGCTTGGCTTTCCTCGTAACTGGAGTCCTGGCCGCTACCACGGAAGCAGGAGTCTCCCTCACTCCTGCTTATGAGCGTCCTTATGTTCTGTGTACTGTTGACATCTGTTGCAGCACACTTGGGCTATTGTCCTCAGTCTTACAATTCCCTCTGCTGAGGTTTTACTGGTCTGCGTCAAAAAGGGCAAGGTTGTGTCTCTCCTTGTCAGCCTCTCGTTATTAGTCGCCTTTCTCCTCCTCTTGAACTGCCGGGTCTGGATAGCTGTCTTGTCGTGCGGTCTGCCTTGCTCGTACTGTGCTCTCTTGGTCCCTTTTATTCCTGTGGGGAAGGGAAAGGGCTGTCAGCTGTGTGATTCTGATCAATTGCCTGACCCTTGTATTGGGACATGTCAGGTAAACCGCTCCGGTGTTAGTCCATTTGTGTGTCGTGCAAAAGTGTTCATGTCGGAAAAGTGGGGGTGGGGGGGGGAGTGGTTTTGAATATCCTACGTGGTAGGATGGGGAAAAGGTGTTGAAAGAAGGGGGATAATGCATCTCACCCATCGGTGTCCCACTCCTGAGGACCCCCCCCCCATCCAGGCGATCCTCCCTCACTGCCCATCCGCCCCTCTCCCCCACGAACTGGATCAAATAGCGATGGCTGTGTCCTGGCCACCTGGATGACAGATCCCCGGGGACTAGCTAGGGAGACACATTCAAGTTTCTCACATGTGTGAGTCATAGCTAGATGGAATGCCTGCTGGAGTGCTCATCTGTGGAATGTTGTGGTGCGAGTGCCCCTAAATTTTACATGGACGAGACCTTGTGAGAGTTGGAGCCGGTGGATGTTTCTGGTACCTTCCTTATTACTTACCTTTCAGTAGTTCACCTCCCGACCTGAGGTGTCAGAGCTGTCTTTTACATCTTTACTCCATTCTTCTGCTTTTTACATGCGTTGCTGGGGGATTTAGCAAGGTGGGGTGGTCTCTAAGGCCGGGTTTGGCTATACTTGATGGGCTCTGTCCTTGGCTCTAGTTTCTGCTTTTGGATGCTGGATGTCACTCTGGGCTGGGCTGTTTATCAAACACCCCTCCCCCAGAGGATGGAGTGGATCTCGCATGCCGGGACTGTTTTAACCTTCTTCCTGTTTGACACCCATGGACCTAGCACATCAAGGTCCGAAGCCACTGTCCAGAAGGGTACTGGGACACCGCTATCCAGCTTTCACTTTGTGTCTATGTCTTTGGTCGACACCACTGTTGCTTCTGTCAAGGAGCAGTTTTCTGCTGGGTTTCTGCTCTTGTTTTTCCCTTTGAGCCGTCCAGTGCTGCAAAGTATTGGGGCTCTTGCGTCTCCCTGGTGCTTCCTTCTGCTCCTGGTTGGTGGGTCACCCTCCTGGGAAGGCAGATTAGTTCTGCAGGGCAAGTCCCTGTTACCGGATTATGTAACTTGCCCTGGAAAGGAAGGGGTGTACTCCCATTGATGTTTTGCCTTTTCTATGGATACTAATGATTCTTTTTTTTGTATTTTATTTTATCCTGCTCTCTGCCCTTTTGTGTTTTCGGGGCTTTCCTTTGTCTAGGTTACCACAAGTTAGGCTTAAAATTGCAGTTCTGACCAAATGGGCTCTTTGTGTCCCACAATGGCAGCCTCAATATTGGCCGTAACCTGTTTAGGCCAGTAGGGGTCCATGTACCTATTCCTCTCACTTCCTTTGTGGGAGTGGCTAAGGCTGAGTGACTGTCCTACTGACCAGCCACTGTTAGTGATTAGCTGGCTGTCCTTTGGCAAGCCCTTTTGTGCAAGGGTATTTAGACTTTGTCTTGCCCCTTTTGCTTTCTCTCGTTCTGCAACTAGGAGGAACCGGGTCTACTGGCCTGCTTGTGGTGAACTTTCACAGTGATCCTGGCTGTTTTTGCCATTTTTATTTAATCCTTAAGGCTAGGTACAGTGGTTTGGGCATGATTCAGCTTGACTTTTCTTCCTCTGGAGATCCAGTTCCGTGCCCTCTAAAACATCCTGAAGTCTCCCTTCAAACCAGGACTGTTTTATAGACCTGTACTTCTTTCATCCACTGTTTACCGCCAAAGTATTCTAATTGGCTTTGGCTGCTGATATCGACAGTGATACCAGCAGATCTTCAACTTGCGATGTTCAACGGTGCCACCAGCTATCTGTCCTGGGACCGTTTACTGGGGAGTTCTTTTGTCTATTGAGCTGCCAGCAACAGTTTTGGTGGGTTCCCTTGTCTTCCTGGCTGGATTTGTCACCCCTGGCTTGAGGCCAAACATTGTAGGCAGGGCCTTTGTTTCTTTCCTGTGGCCTTTGATCTAGAGACCTGTATCCTGCAAAATGCACCCTTTGGAAACAACCATTTACTCACTGGGTTGTTTTGTGCTGCTGAAGCTACCGACGGGAGTACCTACTTTTTGGGTCCTGGGGTGGGCTGTTATTGAGATACTCATTCACCCTTAGGTGTCCCACTGGTCTGTTATAGAGATTTCTGGAAGGCCAGTTATTGGGACTGATCTTTCTATACCCTGGCGTTGTGGACAGATATATCGAAGGCCAACTTAGTTTAGTGAAAGGGACAACTCTGGGAGCTGTAGCCAAACCAGTTCAAGGTAGCAGTGACGATTGGTCTAGGCTAAATCTCAAGAGGTGGTGAACCTGTAAGGGATCCTCAATGAACGCACACAGTACAGTGAAAAGCCAAGGAACACACTTCGACAAACAATTATAAAAATACTTATACTTGCAACACTTGTGTATAGGTGAGGCGCGTTATACATGCCATATCATATCCTATTATGTATTCCCATATAACACTTTGAGAAATGACTACTAGCATGTAATATCACACAAGTCTAAATAAATGATACATATATACAATCACTGGAGTAGGGCAAAATACGTAACACATTCCTGCAGGAAGGTAAGTATTAGAATGTAGCACTACAATTCCACAGAGATACAACACTAACTTTAGAAGTCCATCCCTAAGATGTATGGGGTCTTGTGCCCAAAAGTTCACCAAAGTTCCACACAGTTTTGTGAGACGGGGGAAAAAGTTAGTCAATGGCTTCTGGGGTCCAATGAAGAGTTCCAAGGGGTATAGGACAAGTTGTTCTAGTGACTATAAGTCTCCCCCACTGAAAGGGGCCCCTAGGGGACCCTGACGTCTATGGAAACAAGGAGAGTCACCACACACGATAGATACGCCAGACACGAGGTTGTATTCCCAAAGCTAGGGTTTATTGCAAAGCAAAAGTCTCAGTTGGCCAACTCGGTCTCGCGTCCCGCGACGTGTATCTCTAGACCTTGAGGGACGCAAGAGAGTGAATTACATACATCAGTTACATATATACAAAATGCATATCAAACAATCAGCTATGACATGTTTAACACCCCCCCCTTTATTGGGTTTCTTTGAACTTGGTGTGATGATGGACATCTCCGACTACTATGACACCTTCAAACATCTATTCTAGTAACAATTTGCAATTTGTGAGTGCGAAGGCATCTTTCAGTTGTTGAATAGAACACAGCGCTTCTGTTCTTGAAAGCGAGCTGCATACGGGGGGGAAGAGTTGCATTCCGGACCTTGCTATCTATTAGGTGCTATTCGCGTACTGGGAGCCGACACGCTCTAGCGGGCTCAGCAAAGTGGGGCCGTAAGAAAAGCATAATTCAAGCCTTTAGCGATATTATTCTAACATATTCTACCATATAACGAGACTGGCTGGCAGCTGTGAAATGATTAAATGCCCTGCAGCTCTGTTTCAAGGCTACATTCGGGAGGGAGCCGGGCATTCTTCCTGGCGCTGCCTAAGTTTGTGTTTCAGCAAACTATTGTTATCCTCTCGGCCCTGCTGCCTTGTCCTTTTCACATACAGACAATGTTTTACAGTCGAGCAGTGTAAGCGGAAAATATACTGCGAAGCAATAGGAACAGAAAGCAATGAGCAATGGTTAGAAAACAAAATGGCGATTCTTGTTACATCAAAATGGCCGTTCATTGGCAAACTCGAAAACCTATATTCCGTCATATCGTGCATGAGACGGTTGGCCCATGGCCACCAAAATGCGTTTGTGGTTACAAAGTAGAGGTATCCATTTTTCTAGACTGACAAACCCTCCTTTGACCGTATGCCAAACGCTGCATCAATTTATTGAAACCTCCTCTAGTGATGATGAATCTGAAGTACTTATTTCTGAGTCTTGCATGCTATCGTGGACATCATTGTCTTCATCAATATCTATTGCCATCAACTCTTTCACTGCTCTCATCTCATTTGGGTCTGGATCAGTTCGATCATGAGGTTGTTTTTTATTTGTCAACATATGCATACATCCTTCCATACATCCCTCAGTAATCTCAGCGCAAACTATGGGTAAACAATGTATACAACAACAGCACGTTAGGAATATTCCAAACACCACTACTAATTTATTTATTTATTTATTTAAATTTATATAGCGCACAAGCAGCCCAGGGGCATTGAGGCGCTGCTACTTGCAATAACTTAGTTACATGGTACATATGATAGCGATTGTTGACACATTATGAGTAGTACAGGAAATCATACTGTTGTTACAAATATTGCATTTGGGCGTATATTACAAACATAAAAGTATTTGTGCTGATGTGTCGGTCCTTATGTGAAGAGGGTAGTTTTCAGTGTTTTGTGGAAGGTGGTGAGGGAGTCCTCGCCACGGATGGTGGGAGGTAGGGCATTCCAGAGGGTGGGCGCGAGGTAGGGGAAGCTGGATCCACCCGCTTTTACTCTTTTTACTAGTGGCACAGAGAGCATGTTGGTGTACGGGGATCTGGTTGGCCTGGTGGTGGAGACAGGGTGGATCCTAATATTGAGATCAACTTCCATCCCCAAGAACCTAGTGTTCCCCAAAACCAAGATCCTATTCCCCAGCTCCCTTCTCCAGTAGGGAGTTCAGAGCTTAGGACGTGCATTTTCTTTATTGCTTCAAAGATCGTGGGGGAATAGTCATCGACATAAACGCAACATGCTGATCCCACTATTTTGCAAATTCCCCCACGATCAACCAGGATCACATCGAGAGCCATTCTATTTTGCAGCGTCATTAACCTGGTTCCTCTTTCATCCAACGTCATGTTAAATAATATATCTGTTGTTGTGTTTATTGTATCCTTTAGGATTCTGGACAGTTGCCTTATATTATAGGAGTTCACTATCTGCCCTAAGAATGGAATGAATGATTTTGCTACATCAGTTGCTATTAAAACACCCTTGTCAGTCCTTTTGACTCTAGTTCTGGATAATCTGATGGCTGCTGTTTCTAAGAGGAATACTGGGAACAGTAGCCCTAGGTAACATGTACCTCCCCAGTTTCTGGGCAACCAAGGATATGCTTTCTCTCCACATATAAAATAAACTGGATCACCTACATATAGTGGTTCTATTTCCCATTTTAATACCACCGTATTCATGCAACCAGTATATGTTCCGACTGAAAAAGAGCCTTTCTTTTTTAGACAAAAAGGGACAGTTCTTGGGTTATAATTCACCGTGTAAGATGGGGGGGGGGAGGGGATTGTGTCTTTGTCCCCTTCTGTTCTTACACAAAACGTCATTACAGATGTCTTTTCTGGCGGGGACAATCTATCTCGTCTATTTTGTCGTGTTATCTTTCATGTACTTTTCCTCGTGGGCTCTGGGGCTATTACTTGTGCTTTATGGAAAATGGAACAACCCACAGGCTTCATTATTATCTCCTCAAACTCATTCATGTTGGTTCTGTCTAATTGACCCGTATTACTCTCATTCCATTTCCCATAGAACATTGCACCTAAAGATGCACTACATGCAGAACTTAATGGTAATGGCTGTACATACCACCCTATTCCTTTCCCAGCATGCTGTGGTAAATGGGCACATACCCAGCAATTTGTTTTCTTCAGAATTGCATATGTCATGTTCATGATCAACAGGAAGGTGTTCTTTCCAAAACCTTCCTTGTGTCTTTCTTCCATTGGGGGCAGGGTATAAGTGATCACCTGAACCGGGCTTTCAGTAGTGGATATATTAATTATTGGTAAAAACATTTCTAATGGGTGTATTGTTTCCACCCACCATAATATTAGGGCTGTCGATATTGGTGCTACCACGCTTATAAAGCACATTATTATTGTTAGTGCCAGCATACAATTTGTTTAACCATGCGTTTTTCTTAAGATTACAGTCTTTATAATTGACTCATTCTCAGCGGTGGTGGTGCAGGAGGAGGCTGGAACCGGTCCCGGCATGTTTCCTGTCGTCGTTCTTCTTTCTTATCACAGTTCGTTGTGGATATCTCTCTTCGTCGCGCTTGCTCTGATGTTAATAAGTTCAATGGAATTGTCACAGTTCAGTTCTGCCTGTCCTTTTGAGCCTGGATTCGATTATTCGTTTTTTAGGCAAGATCACTTGTCCTTTCTTATACTGCTCAGAGGACCTTTGATCAGATTTTATCGCCGTAGTATCATGTGCGCCCAGCTTGTCCGCTCTGGTTCCGGACACATGTAGTTTTTATGATCGCACCGAGGTGCCGCAAGTCTTGAATTGTCCGACTTGCACAATTCTCACGCTTCTCTCCTCTACACCTCTGGTTCCTTCTCCGTCCATGAGCTGAACCAGAGGTTGACATAAACGCCTAAAAACTGCGGATCATTTGTCTTCCGAGGCCGCAAGTTGTATCGCCTTGCTCCTGGTATCGTATGATCCATGAACAGTGCCGGTGCACTTCCAGATTCAGGCTCGAAGTCAGCCTGTGGCACTACTGCAGGTGCTGGTGTGCGCCGCGCCAATGATGCAGATCTGTTTTTTTGGCGTGCTGGTGGACGCCAAAGGGGTACACGATTTATGCTGGTATTTGCAAGGCAGATTTCGCGTCGGCCAGCAGTGATGTCAATTCTGCTGGGCAACGTTGGGGCACTCTTTGCCCTTCCCCCTCTTTGGCAATCGTCTCGGGGCTTTGTTTCGAGTTTCACTTCTCGTTTCAGCAGATTAGGTGGCTGCTTACTGGTAACAGTTTCTTTCGTTTCTGGGACCGCTGTCTCTTTCCGGTCATCAGTGTCAGGCAAGTCTTTCAGTGCAGTTGGAATCTTCTTGGCATGGATCCACGACTTCCATCCACCCGTATTGCCGTCTGCGTCGCCAAAAGTACTTGATAGGGCCCGCGTCACCTGGGTGCTAATGATGACTTTCTTTCAAAGTTCTTTAGCAGCACCCAGTCTCCTGGCTCCAGCGCGTGCCCCGGACCGGTGTATCTCACTGGTAATGCCTCCTGCACCTGCTGATAATGAAATGCAATTTCTGCATTAAAAGGCCACAATAAGTACTAAGCACAGGATGTTCTATCTCACTAAGTCGTTTTGGCTGAGGTGCGCACCAAACATTTGCCGGCCTCCCCATCACGATCTCGTACGGGGAGAGCCCAGTTTTAGCCTGTACAGACGTACGTATGCATAATAGTGCTATTGGTAATGCATCCACCCAACTCAACTTGCTTCCCGCACAAATCTTGCTAATCTTTGATTTAAGAATCCCATTGTGCCTCTCCACAAGACCGGCAGAACTTGGATGCCTTGAACTATGGAATCCAATCTGAAGACCAGCACATATCTGTAATACCACTGCACCCACAAAATGTGGTCCATTATCAGACCATAGGACACTGGGCAAGCCAAATCTGGAAAAGTACTCCTTCAACATCACTTTTGCTGTGCTCATTGCTGTGCAGTCCTTCAAGGGATATGCCTCTACCCACTTAGTGAATGCACAGATCGCCACCAAGACGTATTTTAAGTTTTGGCACCTCTCCATCTCTATGAAATCAAAATGAATTACCTCAAATGGCATGGAGGGCGGGCCAAAACTGCCTATTGGAGTCACTGTTTCCTTCCCTACATTGTGTTGCAAACACTTGATACAGTTCTGCACCAACCTCTCTGCATTCTTTTTTATGTTTACATTCTGCCAAACTGTAGAAAGGTGCTGTATTATTTTTTTCGCACAGATGTGCGTAGGGCTGTGGGCCATTGTGACCATTGCAGTCACGTACGAATTTGGCAACATCCGGTCTCTAGTTCCCTTGTCCACCCAACAACCCTCCAGATCCAACTCAGCAGATCCTCTGCCCACCCCTGTATTTCATCCGCTGTAGCCTCGGCCTGCATTTCTTTGACAGTGGCAACTCCATTTTCTATCATACAGGGTACTTCCTCTGTCTGAACAGTCATCATTTTGGTATTCAAATCAGTGGCAGTTTGTTTCGCAATTCTGTCTGCAAACGCGTTTCCCTCTCCTACTTTGCATGTTACCTTTTTATGTGCCTCGCATTTCACTATTGCTAGGCGCTTTGGAAACGTGAGTGTAGACAGCAATCGTACAATCAAAGGGCCATGTTGAATTCTGGCACCATGTGATGTCAAAAACCCTCTCTCAGCCCAGAGTCGACCAAAATTATGAACCACTCCAAAAGCATACTGACTATCAGTATATATATTCACATTCAAATTTTCAGAAATCTCGCAGGCTCTGGTTAATGCTATTATTTCTGTGGCTTGTGCTGAATTATAGGGAATTCTTTTGCTTTGTACAACGCTCTCTAGGGTAGTGATAGCGTATGCGGCAGTTGTCGTGCCATCTGGTAATTTAAAACATGAGCCGTTGCAAAATAACTCTCCATATGGCTCTTTCTGTGGGATATCACTTAAATCAACTCTCCCCTTGGTTTCTTCCTCAGTGACCATTAAGCAATCGTGGGGGGCTGATTCATTCTTCCCAATTTCTTTTATGGTTGGTGGCAATAATTCTGCAGGATTCAAAGCGCTACACCTCATAATTTGGATATGGGGCGCGAACAAGATAATCTCATATCTTGTCAATCTAGCAGAGGTGAGGTGTTGCGCCTGTGTTCTATTTAATAGAACGTCTATGGCATGTGGCACCATCAGAATTAAAGTGTGCCCCAATACCATCCCTTCCGTTTGTTTCACTGACGCAGCAGCCGCCGCGACAGATCGCAAACATCGTGGTAGTGCGCGTGCTACAGGGTCCAGCGCAGAAGAAAAATAGCCGCACGGCCTATTTCTTCCACCTTGTTCCTGTGTCAAAACCGCCAATGCACATCCTTCACTTTCACACACAGTCTAAAAATGTTCTCATAATTCGGCGAACCTAAAATTGGAGCCGAGCATAATGCAGTTTTCAATCCATCAAATGTTTTCTGACATTCCTCATTCCATTGCAAAGGCATAAACGCATCCTTCCTAGTTAATTTCACCAACGGCTTCACAATTAACGCAAAATTACCAATCCATTGTCGGCAATATGAAGCCATGCCTATTATGGCTCTGACTCCTTTTTGTGTCTTTGGAATAGGCATACAAGAAATACTTTCTATGCGTTCTGGCGTTAGTCTTCTCCCTCTTTTCGAAAGTAGGTAGCCCAAATAGGCCACCTCCTTTCGATTATACTGAAATTTCTTCAAACTAGCTTTATGGCCATGTGCCGCTAGGTGTGACAGTGGTAATACAGTGCTTTCTTTACAAATCTCCTCTGTCTGCAGCTAGCAATAGATCGTCTATGTATTGCAAGAGTACACAACCCACGGGTAATTCCAGCATGTCTAGCTGCTCCTTTAATGCTCTACTGTAAATACTTGGACTTTCCGTGTAACCTTGCGGAATCCGCGTGAATGTAAATGATCGTCCTCCTAATGTGAACGCGAACAAATATCTGCTGTCCTTGTCCACTGGAATGCTGAAGAACGCGTTTTTCAGATCAACTACACTAAAATATTCTGCTGAAAGAGGTATCATTGTCAATATTGTAGTGACGTCTGGCACTAGAGGAAATTGTGGATCTACTACCTTATTCAATGCGCGTAGATCAATTATGAAACGGTATGGTACCTCATTACCTCCTTTTTTATAAACCGGAAGAATCGGGCTGTTGCATGGACTGCCTGTAATTTCCTCGATTACCCCTAATTTCACCAAATCTGTAACAATACTCTTCAAACCTTTCTCACCTTCAGCCGAAATTTGTATTGGGGTATTCGCGGTAGGCTAACACCTTCTTTCAAAATGATCTTTACTGGCTCTATCTTTAAACATCCTACATCATTGTCATGCATTGCCCATATACAGGTTGGTACTTTACTTAGTTCCCCTGGTAACGCTTCGGACATGAATTCTGACACAGGGGCATCGTGTCCCCTGGTAACGCTTCGGACATGAATTCTGACACAGGGGCATCGTGTGGCCATATCGTTGGAAACACTCCGTCTGCCGTGCAATGTATAACGGAACCTAGTTTTTTCAACAAGTTTAATCCCAACAAGTTCTCCCCACAATTTTCTGTTAAAAGGAAAGGACAATGTTCAGTAAATGGTCCTAGGGTAACTGGGACTGGTTTGGACACTGGGTTTATGACTGGTGTACCTGCGAACCCTACGGAAATATTCTTTTGCCATGACAGTGGTATATCCGGAACCAAGTGATGGTCTATTGAACACTTCTGTGCTCCTGTATCTACAAGAAAGCGGTGCTCCTCATTCCCGACTCTCCACTCTACGTAGGGTCCTCTCTGATTCACGGGAATAGACACTGGTTCTGACCCCTGTCCTGGGCTGTCCTATTGGCGAAATAACACATCGTCCGATGTGTAATCATTACTATTACTGTAATACGTGTTTGGCTGTGTTTCGAAAACCTTCCCACTCTTCCCTCTATTTCCCCCACTCTGGTTTCCATATTGTTGATTTTGCTGTCCCTGACTCTGGTTTGGGGCATTTTGGTTTTGGCCTTGGTTTTGATTGCCTCCGTTATTGTGATGCTGCTGCATACTATTCCTATTTGGTCCATTCGCTCCTGGGTGTCCTCTATGCTGTCTCCTCTGACCAGACCCATTTCTATTCTGTAGATGCGGACATTGCGCTCGTCAATGTCCTTCCTCCTTACAATACGCACACTGATTCAGTCCCACTGTTCCCCCATGCATATTCGAATTACTCCTTCCTTGTGTGTTCCTTCGCCCTTTATTATGTCCTACTACTTGCTGCATTAATACCCGTGTTTTCAGATTTACCCTATCACTCCTTTTTCTTTTCCCGCAGTCACTCTGCGCTCATAATATTGGGCCATATGTAATACTTCGCCCAATGTTTTTGCTTGCCATGCACACTCTGATGTCATTATTAAATCCTGAATTGGAAGTTAACCCCCTTACATATTTGTCAACAAATAACCTTTTCCCGCTTCCGAGCCCACATCCTGCCCACTGAAGTCTGTAAATACTTCTTCAAATCTATTAAAATAATCTGTAGCCAACTCATCCTTGCCTTGTACACATGCAGTCAATTTGTCCCATTGAATTCTTTTCTCTGGGACAATTGCTTTTAACTTCTGCACTATACGTGCTGGTAACGCCGCCAGGTTCACTCCTGGTGTCCCTCCAACCGCTTTATTCCTGTCTTCTATTATCAAGACCGCCCATGTGGCGCCAAAGGCTATTGGGTCATCTACCTTCCTTATTTGTTTCCATATGTCTGCTGGCAGGATCACCGGGAATATTAGGTCTATAACACCCATGGTAAGCACAGATGATTGTAGGCAGGACTCTACTTCCTTGTAAAACCCTGCAGGATTCTTTCTTATATCGGGAATCGTTTGCTTTATGTTGTTCACCTCCTGTCTGGAAAAGGGGACATGTGGGACCTCTCTCATTGGAAATGCCCGTTTACCGCCCCCCCCCCTCTCTTAGATGTAACAATATTCCCAGATCCAATAATAGGGCTGTTTCTCCTGTCCCTCGCTCTAGTGCTCTTCTATATACTGCCATTATTTCGGGTGTTTTTTTATATCTTTGTCTAATAAATGTTCAGCCATCGACTGTAGTGCTTTTCTTTTCATGGGCATGGAATATTAATCAAATATCTTGTGTATCTCCATTGTGGGAATACTAGGATCCAACATCCATCTAAACGCTTCTCGTATACATACTTTTAACTTATCGCCCCTTTGTACTGACAACATTGAATGTCGTTGTTGTATATATGGCTCTACAGTTTCCTTCCTATTTCTCCTGTACCCAGGTGTAGCAAACATTTCGGCATAATCATTCTCCAATTCGTCTTTAAGCTCAAAGTCTGTATACATGTTCTCTCACTTCTTCATCCCTCTCCTTACAGCGTGCTAATGCATTCAAATCTAACAATCGCTGCAGTGGTAATTTCCCAATTTTGTTTCCATTTCTCCACCAAATATTCACCCATGCATTCCAACACTACCTGTCTTTCGTTGCTTATACGGAAGTCATATATCGAAGCCACTGCTGCCGTCCTATCATTCCCGTCTATATACATCTCTGCCTGTTGCTGCAATTCCACCTTCCTTTCTTTGCTGATTGCGCTGCGAGTTACCCTCGTGCATCCCCGTTGGTTAGTCCCGCCTCTTGCCCCCGTGGTTTCAACTTCAACCCCGGGAGGAATGGACGGTACCGAGTCTGTGCCTGAGGCGGGAGGTGCGGATAGGACAATGGGAACAGGGAGTGTCTGTTGTGGGCCTGGTTGGCTAATAGGAGGTGTTATGCGCGCGGTCTGTGACTGTCATGCCTGCCAATGGCTTCTCCTCGACCTCTTGTCATTCAGCCCAGCGAACGGCTAGACCGTTCTACACTCGCTGGCGGCTGTTTAATAAACTACCCGGCAAAAGAATACATTGACAATATTCCGTAAGATTGGTCATGACTTTTACTTTGGTTTCATACCCTCCTTATAATTCACCTTCATTTGCGTAGTGCCTTTTTAAGGACCTTCCGGCATACGTGGTAGCCAGCTGACAATGCGTTGGTCATGATGTGTTACGCGTTGTTCAGCTGACACGTACTTAAACCCGGAAGTTCGGGTGTTCGGCGCTTCTGATCGTCGTTAGTTCTACGCTCCGGAGCCGTTGCTCTGCTTCTTTCCTTGCTCCTCCACGGATTACTCTGGCTGCTCGACCTCCTATTGAGTCGCCGACCTGGCTGCATAACATCGTGGCGGCCACCTGAATATTCCGTACCTTGCAACCTCCTGAAGCGGCTCCTGTAGTCTTCCCCGCGGGGCCATATTCCGGTACTGGCTGCCCCGCTGTCTTGACCGCATTTCTCTGTGACTGCATCCTGACTATTCCAAACTCCTTGCAGCCGCCGATTGTGGTACCTACGGTTCTCTCCGAGGGGCTGCGCTCCATGAGGGCAATTCCTGTAAAGGACTTACCAGCTTGATTTTCGGTTCTCCTTATCCCACGAACTTCCATAATCACTCCAATCCGTGTCTCTGTTCTTCTCCTTCATTCATCAAGTGCACCGAGACATTATGGACGCTATCCTGCGTGCACCATCTCGAATCTAGTGTGGCCCTCGTTTCGTGCGGGTTAGTTTTCCCTACTAACCTTCCTTTCCCTGTCGTTGCTTAGGATTCTTCTATTTGGGATTACTAAAGACTCAACAGTACAGGTTGATTGTTCCTACTTACCCCTTCATCTTCCAAGAATACAGGTCAGTGGTTTTCGAACCGATACATACTGTCATATTTTGTTTCCATCAGCTCCTAAAATCATCCTTATCTTTTTCCTAATAGGCTGGTGGATTCCTTTATACTTACTCGCCCTTTCCGCTGATTCCTCCCTTGGGCTGTGTCCTTAACAGTCAAAGAGTGCCGTCAGTTGGAAGGTCGCTATTCACCAAATACGAGGGACATCGAGTCCTCTCCGGAAGACTCTACGTGTATCCTTTTGATAAAATCTACCCTACATGTATCCTTTTATGCTGATATTCTGTACTATTGTTGGTTATTTTTAGTTACCAAAACCGTATTCTAACAGAATCAGAAGCCTAAAATGGAGGGTTCAGATCCCTTAACTGTACTCACTCAGCTGGTTGCTGACCTGAGACAGGAAATGATATCAGCTCAGGATACATTGCGCCACCGTATGGACGTGCTGCAAGATTCCATGCACGCATATCCACAGGGGGTGGCAGGTTTGGATCCCGTGGCCTCGGGTTCGGGTCTCCAGGCCACTCAAAGGGACCCCGTGCAGGTGCTCATGCCAGCCCAGTTTCCTTTAGCCCCTCCGGAGATATTTATGGGGGAACCTAGGAACTTTTGCACTTTTGTAAACCAGTGTCGGCTTCACTTCTTATGTCGACCCAGCTCTTTCCCAGATTTGACCACTAAAGCAGCATTCGTGCTGTCCTATCTAGGGGGAACTGCTGCCGCATGGGCTAATCCTTTGCTCGAATCAAACAGTCCTTTGTTGTATGACTGTGACGCTCTATTGTTGGCCATGGGCAAGATTTTCGATATGCGACACGCTACCCAGGCTACGGATCTTGAACTATTGAACTTACAGCAAGGCAATCAAAGCCTATTGGCCTACCTGGCTCGGTTCAATCAACTCACAGCAGAAACCAAATGGCCTGAGGACAAGAAGTCAGCAGTCTTCTACAAAGGCTTATCTGAAGAATTGAAAGATGCCTTGTCAGCGGTTCCTGTGGTTCCGTCAGCATTTTCGGATCTCCTAGATCTGGTCCTCCAAATAGACGCCCGACGATCCGCCAGGAAGGGAGGAAAGAAACCCTTCATGGCAACACCTGGGCATTCTGAAGCTTCTCATCCCTCCACCTGCGAACCTGAACCTATGCAAATAGGCGCAGTACGCGGCCGTCTGTCTAGTTCTGAACGTGAAAACCGCCGCAAGAACAACTTATGTATGTACTGTGGCTCTCCTGAACACTTATTAGCGTCCTGCCCCAAGAAACCGCCTAGAAAGCCGGGAAACGTCAAAGCTCGGCAATAGCAGGGGTCCCTGTGCCGAGTACCAAACAGGACTCCTCTGTCTACATGGCTTCCTCCATATCAGTACCAGTGTCCTTAGAATTTAACGGGACGACTTCACGATCCCTAGCTATGCTTGATTCAGGTGCCTCTAATTGCTACATGGATCTATCGTTTGTGGCCCGGTCAGCAATACCCACGGTTCCTAAATTGGTTCCAGAAGCAGTTCATAACATCGATGGTTCTTCTTTGTCTTCCGGGTTGGTAACAGAAGAGACCATCCCAATTAAGCTGTCCTTACCTGGTGGTCACACAGAACTCTTGGTCTTTGATGTGATAGCTGCACCTCAATACCCATTGATATTGGGATTATCATGGCTCAAACTGCATAATCCTATCATTGACTGGACCACAGGCCTCATCCAATACCCCTCGGATTATTGCAACAATGAGTGCCTTCCAGGATCTAAAGGGAGCCATTCTCCAGTGTTGGCATTCCTAGTGGGAGCTCCTAGCATCGGCTTGCTTACTAACAAGCCCATCCTGGTACCTAGAGAGTATGCGGCATACGCCGATGTGTTTGATAAAGGTAAAGCAGAGGTGTTACCACCTCACAGGCCTTATGATTGCCCTATAGAGTTGGTGGCTGGCGCCAAGACTCCAACAGGGCGTGTCTATTCACTTACCCAACGGGAGGATGAAGTACTGAAAGAGTATATCGATAAAGCCCTGGAAAACGGTTTTATTCGCTCTTCTCGGTCACCAGCTGCTTCGCCCCTGTTCTTCGTTCCTAAAAAAGAAGGGGACCTACGCCCGTGCATTGACTATAGGGCCCTCAATGCTATCACCGTAAAGAATCAGTACCCGTTACCGTTAATTAATGTACTCCTAGACCAATTGGGTGCTTCTATCATCTTCACTAAACTGGACTTGCGAGGGGCGTACAATCTCGTACGTATTCGCCAAGGCGACGAATGGAAGACCGCATTTAAGACCCGGTACGGTCTCTATGAGTATTTAGTCATGCCTTTCGGATTGTGCAACGCCCCCGCAACGTTCCAGTATTTTATGAATGATATCTTCAGCGACTACATTGACCAATTCATGGTCGTCTACCTAGATGACATCCTGATCTATTCGACCTCAATGGAGGATCACCTCACACATGTTACCAAAGTACTTCAGAGATTGAGAGAAAACCACCTATTCGTTAAAGCCGAAAAATGTGTATTCCACACTCAGGAAGTTGAATTCCTAGGGTATGATATCACCAATAAGGGGGTGAGAATGAGTCGTTCCAAGGTCAAAGCAATCCTGGACTGGCCCGTTCCCAACTCAGTCAAATCCTTACAATCCTTCCTGGGCTTTGCAAATTTTTATCGGAGATTCATCCACTCTTTTTCTAAGACAGTAGCACCACTTACAGCCCTGACCAGTCCCAAAGCTCCATTTCACTGGTCAACAGAGGCACAAAAGGCTTTCGATATGTTGAAAGAGGCCTTTACATCAGCCCCTGTACTACAGCATCCTGATCCTGAGACACCCTTTATAGTAGAGGCTGACGCTTCCAGTTTGGCTATAGGGGCTATCCTCTCACAGGAATGTACGTACACTAGAGAGGAACACCCAGTGGCGTTTTTCTCACGTAAATTAGCCCCTTATGAAAAGAACTACACTGTCACAGAGAAAGAGCTACTGGCGATAAAAGACGCGTTCTTAACATGGAGACACCATCTCCTTGGGGCAAAACATTCGGTACTTGTGTATTCAGACCATCGCAATCTCCAAGAAATAAAATCGATGAAATGCCTAACTGCTAGACAAGCTCGTTGGCACTCGTTCTTTGCCCAGTTCGACTTCCATATCTCATATCGTCCAGCCAAAGACCACACCAAAGCAGACGCATTGTCACGTCTCCATTCTGGTCGGGTCGATGGTGTTGACCCAAAACCCACTTTATTGGCAGAAAAGGTTATTTGCAGTTGTTCTGTTCAACCTTCCCTCAAACCGGAAATAACCAAATGGGTCTCGCAAAACCCACAAAATGTTTTGGAATTGAATCTGGATGTCAACGATGGTCTCCCGTACTACAACGGTCTTTTGTATTTACCCACGGATCAGACCCGTCTCAAGGCAATGGAATGGAGTCATGACTCCTTAGTCGCGGCTCATCCCGGTCAAAAGAAGACTTTGGAATTGGTTCAGCGATGGTCTTGGTGGCCAGGTATGTCACGCGACGTCATAGACTACGTTTCTTCCTGTGCTGTATGCGCTCAGTGTAAAATCGCATCGAGAAGACCCATGGGATTGCTGCAGCCTTTACCGGTGCCTCACAAACCTTGGTACATGGTTTCTATGGACCTTGTCGTGGAATTACCTCCCGTACAGGGATTTAACACGGTGTGGGTTGTCGTTGATTATTTCACTAAAATGGCCCTGTTCATCCCATGTCAAGGTATTCCTACGGCCATTGTCTTGGCGGATCTCTTTTTGAAACACGTCTTCCGATTTTTTGGTCTTCCTGCAGTGGTGATCACAGACAGGGGATCACAGTTTGCTTCGCGTTTCTGGAAGGCTTTAACATCTACACTTTTGATGGACGTGCGTCTATCTAGTTCTTATCACCCTCAGACTGACGGGCAGACAGAACGGGTAAATGGCGTCATGGAACGGTACCTACGATGTTTATTGCTACAACATCAGACCTCCTGGCTTGCCGTTCTGCCGGCGGCCGAATTTGCGTATAATAACTCGGTGCATGCCTCTACTGGTGTATCGCCATTTTACGCGCTCTATGGTCAGCATCCTCGTTCCATTCCTGTTCATCCTAATTTGCCCGGTTCGGTCCCTGGGGCAGTCAACAAAGTACGGAACATTACTTCCCTACAGACCAGGATCAAAAAGAATCTGGAAGAAGCCCAGGCTCGCTCAAAACAGCATGCTGATAAACACAGACTCGTCGCTCCTCAATACAAAGTTGGTATGTCAGTCTGGCTATCCACCAAACATCTGAAAATACCTGGAAAAAAGAAACTGTTACCTCGTTTTGTAGGTCCTTATAAGATTACCAAAGTAATTAACCCTGTGGCTGTTCGTTTGGAACTGCCTTCTCGTTGGAGGGTTCATCCAGTGTTTCACGTCTCTCTCGTTAAGCCATTGACCGCTAGAACACGATTGCCGGTTAAGCCTCTGGCAGTCCCGGTACGAGGTTCGGAGGAGTACGAGGTGAAGGCTATTCTGGATGTTAAGCTGCGTGCTGGGGTTCCACACTATCTCATTGATTAGAAGGGTTACGGCCCCGAGGATCGTTCCTGGGAACCCTTCTCCAACATCCATGCCCCTGCTCTACTGAGCCGGTTTCACGCTTCTAGGGGGGTGGGGCGCTCTTTGGGGGATGGCACTGTCATGCCTGCCAATGGCTTCTCCTCGACCTCTTGTCATTCAGCCCAGCGAACGGCTAGACCGTTCTACACTCGCTGGCGGCTGTTTAATAAACTACCCGGCAAAATAATACATTGACAATATTCCGTAAGATTGGTCATGACTTTTACTTTGGTTTCATACCCTCCTTATAATTCACCTTCATTTGCGTAGTGCCTCTTTAAGGACCTTCCGGCATACGTGGTAGCCAGCTGACAATGCGTTGGTCATGTGTTACGCGTTGTTCAGCTGACACGTACTTAAACCCGGAAGTTCGGGTGTTCGGCGCTTCTGATCGTCGTTAGTTCTACGCTCCGGAGCCGTTGCTCTGCTTCTTTCCTTGCTCCTCCACGGATTACTCTGGCTGCTCGACCTCCTATTGAGTCGCCGACCTGGCTGCATAACATCGTGGCGGCCACCTGAATATTCCGTACCTTGCAACCTCCTGAAGCGGCTCCTGTAGTCTTCCCCGCGGGGCCATATTCCGGTACTGGCTGCCCCGCTGTCTTGACCGCATTTCTCTGTGACTGCATCCTGACTATTCCAAACTCCTTGCAGCCGCCGATTGTGGTACCTACGGTTCTCTCCGAGGGGCTGCGCTCCATGAGGGCAATTCCTGTAAAGGACTTACCAGCTTGATTTTCGGTTCTCCTTATCCCACGAACTTCCATAATCACTCCAATCCGTGTCTCTGTTCTTCTCCTTCATTCATCAAGTGCACCGAGACATTATGGACGCTATCCTGCGTGCACCATCTCGAATCTACTGTGGCCCTCGTTTCGTGCGGGTTAGTTTTCCCTACTAACCTTCCTTTCCCTGTCGTTGCTTAGGATTCTTCTATTTGGGATTACTAAAGACTCAACAGTACAGGTTGATTGTTCCTACTTACCCCTTCATCTTCCAAGAATACAGGTCAGTGGTTTTCGAACCGATACATACTGTCATATTTTGTTTCCATCAGCTCCTAAAATCATCCTTATCTTTTTCCTAATAGGCTGGTGGATTCCTTTATACTTACTCGCCCTTTCCCCTGATTCCTCCCTTGGGCTGTGTCCTTAGCAGTCAAAGAGTGCCGTCAGTTGGAAGGTCGCTATTCACCAAATACGAGGGACATCGAGTCATCTCCGGAAGACTCTACGTGTATCCTTTTGATAAAATCTACCCTACATGTATCCTTTTATGCTGATATTCTGTACTATTGTTGGTTATTTTTAGTTACCAAAACCGTATTCTAACAGTGGCTGCGGGAGGGCTTGAGCTACCGGAGGGGGAGCTTGAGCTACGGGCGGGGTCTGGGCAATAGCTACTGACGTGTCTGGTCTTACTTCTGATCTTGGGCCTTGTTTTGTATGGGCCAATATATTTTCTATCAATTCATCTGCTATGTGTAATTCTCGTTGTGGGTATATCTTTTCTATATTCAACTGGTCACGCCTACCTGCCCTTCTTAGACTCTCGGTCCACTCCTCCTCTTCTTTCTCGTCCGCCACTTCACCTTTCGATTTATGCCTGCTCGCATGCTTTGCTCTGCTTTTAAATCGGAGCATTGCTTCCTTTCTCCAGTCTTTAATAGTCTCAAATGCTGCAGGACGTGCTTTCTTTCTCATCAACACCCTTTCCAGATTGTCTATCCTCGCTATCTCAAAACTACCATTAATCGGCCACTGATGGTCTTGTTGCTTTCTGGTTTGCCTATGCCAAGTCTCAAAGAATATTATCGCACCCACTCCATACTTCACATACATCTCATATGCCGGCGTTCCCCAAGGTGGTACAATTTGGCCATCTTCCAAAGATTGTCTACCACAGTGGAAAAACCCTGCTAAGTTGGACAAAACCCCAGGCATGTTTCAACCTTTCCCCTGTTTAATCAACCTTACCTAGGGCGTTTAGATTTTGCAAAGTCAACTCTCAACCAATATCGGGATACTTTGAATCGGGGAATGACTCACCTGATGAATCAAGTCGTCTGTATACTGACGCACCAAAGGACGTTGTGTTTGCGTTTCTTGGCTTCCGCCTCGTTTCGGGACCCTCGTCTCCTTGTTCTCTAGCCAGGCACGTCGATCAGGGATCAGATGTGTGCAGATCTGCAAAGGAGTCTCATCACTTTTACAGGGTGCCCCGAACACCTCTTGATCCCGGCTCGATCGTCCCGTCCTCGCTGTTCTCCGCCTTACTCAATTACAACGTTATGTGATGGAACAAGTGGGGGAGGGTCCCTATTCGGGCTCTATCTTGAAAGGGGCCCCTAGGGGACCCTGACGTCTATGGAAACAAGGCGAGTCACCACACACGATAGATACGCTAGACAACAAGGTTGTATTCCCAAAGCTAGGGTTTATTGCAAAGCAAAAGTCTCAGTTGGCCAACTCGGTCTAGACCTCGAGGGACGCAAGAGAGTGAATTACGTACATCAGTTACATATATACAAAATGCATATCAAACAATCAGCTATGACATGTTTAACACCCCCCCCCCTTTATTGGGTTTCTTTGAACTTGGTGTGATGATGGACATCTCCGACTACTATAACACCTTCAAACATCTATTCTAGTAACAATTTGCAATTTGTGAGTGCAAAGGCATCTTTCAGTTGTTGAATAGAACACAGCGCTTCTGTTCTTGGAAGCGAGCTACATACGGGGGGGAAGAGTTGCATTCCGGATCTTGCTATCTATTAGGTGCTATTCGCGTCCTGGGAGCCGACACGCTCTAGCGGGCTCAGCAAAGGGGGGCCGTAAGAAAAGCATAATTCAAGCCTTTAGCAGTATTATTCTAACATATTCTACCATATAACGAGACTGGCTGGCAGCTGTGAAATGATTAAATGCCCTGCAGCTCTGCTTCAAGGCTACATTCGGGAGGGAGCCGGGCATTCTTCCTGGCGCTACCTACGTTTGTGTTTCAGCGAACTCTTGTTATCCTCTCGGCCCTGCGGCCTTGTCCTTTTCACATACAGACAACAATGTTTTTGCAGTCGAGCAGTGTAAGCGGAAAATATACTGCGAAGCAATAGGAACAGAAAGCAATGAGCAATGGTTAGAAAACAAAATGGCGATTCTTGTTACATCAAAATGGCCGTTCATTGGCAAACTCGAAAACCTATATTCTGTCATATCGTGCATGAGACGGTTGGCCCACGGCCACCAAAATGCGTTTGTGGTTACAAAGTAGAGGTATCCATTTTTCTAGACTGACGCCACTTTTGGAATGCCTGTGCGAGCAAGCAATGGCAAAGCCAAACTGTTAGAAAAGTTTCTAAAAGTTACCAAACTTCTAAAGGGGAGAGAAGGGTTCAGGTAAGAACGGTCACAACTCACGCCCCTGTAATCCGATTCTTCTTGGGACTTGGCAGGTCTACAGAAGAGGGTGCAAGGTTGCTTTTCCCGCCATCGGCTACGGTCCAGGGGTTGCAGGTTTGAGCACATATCTGGTCGGCCACAAATGCGGGTGCAAGGTCTTCAGGTTCGAGAATACAGAAGAACTCTGTGCAGGGCCCCCCCTCTCAGCACAGGACTGGATGCAGGAAAGCCGTTTTGGACGACTGCCACCAATGCACAGCGACGCAGGGGGACACACTTGTCGTGGTCAGACTTTGCCTCGTATCTTGTGTCCCCTTGATGCTGGAACCCCGAAATTTGCCAGAGTCCTGTAGCACACGCGGTTGATCCCCAAAGGTCCAGGCCCCAACGCGGGAACGCCAACGTCTGTAGCACGGTAGCCCAAGCTCTGAGCTCTTCTTCGCAGGACTCTGAGCTGACGTTGAGAATGGATGTTACCTTCAGTCTAAGGGTCGAAGCTCCTTCGCAGGGCTGCTGGAGATCTTTCACAAGGCAGGGCTCTACCAGGACTGCAGCAGAAGTTGGCCGCCAGACCTTCTTCCAGCAGGTCGACTGTCTCCTTACACGTCTTGCAGCTGGACAGGATCCTTGGCACCTTCAGGTTTCTTCCAGGCTCTCTGAAGAATAGTTGCAGGGGTCTTCTTCATATCCAAAATCCAGGTAAGAGCTGAAACTCCCACTAGCCAATCAAAAATGTGGCTCATACACACCCCACTAGTGGTCCAATCAAGACCACTGGTGGCACAGCTCATGCATGCCATTCAGACACACTGAAACCAGTTGTGGATTTCGACCAGGCAGTCCCTGCCCACTTCCTGGCAGCAAACACACGGGGCCCTCCAGTAGTCCGCTAAAAGCCTGAGCTTTCCCGGGCACTGTAAGTCCATATAAGGATTTGAAAGGTTAGAGATGAGATGGCCAAGGGACAAACGAAAAACCTTGTGGCACGGCCATGTTTGGACAGGTTAGGCATGATTGGATGCAGTAACCCTGTGGGAGACTACACCAGCCTTGTCCACTTGGCAATAGGTAACCCAACCCTTGGTATAGGCCTGTACTACACAAGTTGGTACAGTGACGGAGCAGCCAGACCTATCTCAAGAGGGGTAAATGTGAGCAGTAGAGGTGCAACATAGAGATCCACACATACAAGTACCCACATAACACTTACACTCAGGTTTTCTCTTAAAATAGTTAATTATTTAACGGTCAGTTTTAAATGAGCCTTCTTTAAAAAGTGCAACATGCAACAATAAAAATGCACTTCATGCCACTTTCTCAGATTTAGAATAAGCAAGTAGATGCCCGTTAGATATGCTGACAATACACTTCCTACACCCTGAGGTGACTTCAATTACTAGGCAGTATTAGCATTTATATATCACTTTTTGTACTTAATAAATTCTGAGGGTGTGGAAAAGGATAGGAAAGGAAAAAGTTTAACAGGTTCTCGGAGCATGTGAATACTTTTCAATCTCCCAATGAAGTCTAGATTAGATCTTTCCCAGTAATACAAGTTAAACTTATGCACCACCTGTGAGGGACAGTTAGAATCAAAGTCAATGGGTCAGAGGCATCTGCAGGGAGCCAGGACAGCCAAATTCAATTTGAACAATGTCTAAGGAGCTGAGGCACTACTTTAGATAGCACAAAAGTCTTGCACAATGTCTTTAGAGAGTTTGTAGTAAAAAGAATCACTGTTGGACCACACACGGTTAGGCTTGTGAAGGGCAGAGCTGAAATCAACTCTGCAAAAAGCAGCTACTGCATCTCAACTGAGATGATGCAAGCTACAGACGAAAGAGGTAAGTACCCCTTAGTCAAGACAGTACCTTAGGTTTGAAGAAGAGGATCCAGCTGGCTTCTGTTCTGGTTGCAGTCTTGCAGATCCTGGATTCCTGGGCCTCAGTCGTGGGGACAAGAGGGAGAACGTCTGGAGGACTCCTGCACTGCAGTTTGAAGGTCGCCGGCAGCTACACGCTCTTTTCAGTTCAGCTGCACTTCGCGGTTTCAGCTACCGGCAAACTGCATCACTGCAGATCTTGGACACCTGATGGGCTTGTCTTTCTTCTGGAGTCCAGCACTCTGGTGAGGTGACTCAGGCTTGGGTTTTCCTGCTTCGGGAGGGTCCTCGACTTAAAGACGATGCTCTCTTCTACGAATTTCTCGACCCATGGCACTCGGGCCCAGCAGCAGCAAAGAAGTACAGCCAGTTTCGGAAAGTCCTCCAGCAAAGTTTGTCTTGGGGTTTGGTGGTCCCACCAACCCAAGGGAAGAAGTTTTCCATTCTGGGGCTTCTCTAGTCGATTCGGAGTTGGAGCTTCAGCACTGCAGCAGGGATTTCCTGGCCAGTTCAATGGTCCCAAGAGGGTGCAGCAAGCTTCTCTTCCAGTTTCCTTCGTCGGATGTTTCATCCAGTTGTCAACTCCAGCCAGCCAATCGCCACAGGGTACAGTCAGGTAACCAAGAAGACTAAGGACATGGAGTTTTTGGGCACCTCCCTCGCTTCCTGCCCTGCCAGACACACTGGAGCCAGAGGCGGATTTCAGCACTGAAGCCTGCCAAAGGCAAAATGAACAAAAGGGGTAAACCTGGTTTGGTGCGCAGAGTAGAACCCAGGAAAGACCTCACAAACCGAAAATGGCGAAAATACTGGGGCCCTTTTGACAAAATGGTCACCCATGGGTATTATACTGCAGCTGAGGATTCAGCCTGCGGTAGGAAAATTAAACCACTGCCACAGCCATTTTAAAGTAGTGTGGGTAACAAAAAGTTACATGAGTATGAAAGATAAGGGGCTACCGACTAACCCCCCCAGCACTCCACATAAGATGGTGTGTGTGCTGGACCTACAAAGAGAAAAGGTAAGTAAAGTCAATTTCACTTTACTATTCTTGGGAACAGTAGTTCACACAAGAAAAAGTATTTAAACCTTAGGAGAAATCTAAAACAATTTCTCTGTGACACTGCACTGAAGGTGCTGTGTGTCACCTTACACAAGGTAGATGCCTATGAAGTTTGTCAGACTCCAAAAACAAAGGAGACACTTAATCAAATCAGGTCAAAATACATGCAGGAGAGGAAAAGGGCTCACTCTCTCCAGGGTTAAAAGTAAAAGTCCCAAGTCCAGCAAAAGAGCAGGAGGTCTCTAAGGTTGAAGGGTTTTAGCACAGAAATGAGAATTCTGCTTAACAGTACACGCTTGAGGTACGCCCTGCAGAGGTGGTAGAGGGGCCTGAGAGTGGGCAGAGGAGGTAGAACCAGATGGCGAAGTAGCCGGAGAGGATGAGGAGGGTGTCCGAGAGGTGGTGGCAGAAGGAGGTGGCGGAGGAGCCAGAGAGGTGCTGGTAGGAGTAGCTGGAGAAGGAAGGACGTTGATAAGACGCGGGAGACGCCTATCAAAAAGATCTCTCCAACAGCTGCCAATGTCCCAAAATGTGGGAAATCCTTTGCAGCCTTGCGATTGCTGCCAGACGACAGATGTAGGTGTATTCTAAAGAGTGGAAACGCCCATCTCCATGGCTATGATGTCCCTCCCCTGGGGCCCTCATAGTAATTGGCCTAACACGTGAAACCTGTGCATCTGATGCACTGTGCCCTCTGTCGAGCGCTTGGGGAACCTGCACTGTACATTTGCACAGTGAAGAAGGCTTCATTGTATCCCTCACTGTCTTCATCATGTGTCTTCCTGGATTGCGGGACTGCACGGGAACCACTATGTTCCATTCATTCCCTAACAACCCACCCACCCCTCCTTTTGATGCCATGAAGCCGCTTCTACCCCAAAAGGATTCATTACACCTGTGTTGCTGTTCTTCTGTTAAGGCCCAAGTATAATTACAGTGCAGAGAACAGAGCCTGACAACCTTGTACTTCTTGGAAGACGCACCAAGCCAGGTAATGCTCCTTTTGTCAAGGACGGTGTGGCCTTGTGACATTGTGCTAGGTGACGTTTTGTCGGTTGACTGCCTTTAGGACTTATTTGTTAGTGGTACAAATATAATTGCTAGCTTGTCTTTCGGCACATATAAAAGTGACCAAAAGTCCCAAGTGTAAAAGACTAGCGTGATAATAAAGTATTCGGCATTGTCCCGGATAACTTGCGTCGTTGTTGTTGTTGAAAGGATGAATATCCACACAATTGTTTGAGTGGAATCTAATTTGGTTTTTATTGAAATAAGGAAGACGTATAGTCTTGTGTGGTCAGTCGATGCGTGTTTCGACATCTAGTGGCCTTTTCAAGGCTATTGTGTTTGATTGATATTGTTAGGGAGAATTCTCAATGTGCTAATCCCTCTCTACCTTAGAGACGCCCAGCTCTTTTGCTGAACTTTGGGACTTTGTACTTTTAATTCTAATGTTTTCTGTGTTTTTTTTTCTTTTTGAATTATGGAGTTTTAGACCACTCCATATGCATCATCTTTTCCTATGTGTCACACAGCACCTTCAGTGCAGTGGCACAGGAAAACCTTTTTAGGCTTTCCCAAGGTTTAAATACCTTCTCTGGAATAAACTACGGTTTCCCAGAGTAAGTAAAGTGAAATTGACTAGACCCAGAACACCCTACAATAGAGTGCTGGAGGGGTTACTTAGTATCCCCTATGTCTAAATACTCATGTAGCGGTCAAATTCTACCCTTTTCTTTCAGAATGGCTGGTGGAAGTGGTTTTACAACAAACTAAACTACCATGAATTTTCCCGACCGCGAACACGGGTCGTGTTAAATCGCGGGAGACATGTTTTTCAAGATGGCATCTGAGCCCCCTCTGTAAAAACAGGTCCCGGTCTTCTTCTTTTTTTGACATTTCTGTGTGGAAAGGTCCTTCTAGAGTTTTGCTCTGCATGCCAAACCATGTATGGTTCCTTTTTTCATTCACCTTTGGCGGGCTTCAGCAGTGAAGACCGCCACTGGCGCCCGAGTGTCTGGGGTGGGCAGGAAGTGAGGGAGGTGCCTGAAACTCCCTGTGCTTAGTCTCCTAGGAGACCCAAATGCACTCTGTGGTGATTGGCAGGCTGACTGTCCGGCAAGGACAGCCACCCTGCAGGGTGAGTGACAGCTAGGCTGGAATGAATGGGAGAGAACTGAATAAAAGGCAAGTCTCTTGGCTTGGAAGGCAGAGTCGATCACTGGAACGAAAGAACCGAAGACCAGCTTGAAGAGGACGGCTGCTGCAACTCCTGGACCGTTGGTTTGCCCAGTGAAGCCTGCTGCAGGTCTGAATCGCTAAGTTCATCTCGACAGAGAGCCCTGCAAGGACGACTTCTCCCTTTTGAGGTTGTGGGACCAATCAACTTGACACTAAGCCACCTGGATACCATTCTCAGAGCTGGTTGTATTTTCCTCAGAGTGCTGCAGGAAACCGAATAACCAGGGAGAGGGACACCAGCTTGTGTGCTTGACTACAGCTACCGGAATTGGAAATTTGCCATTTGCCAGCTTTTTCGACCAGTCCGGGTGCAGTGCAGGAGTCCCCCGAGGACCTCACTCTTGTCCCCACGACTGAGGCCCAGGAACCGCGAGATCTGCAGGAACTGCCAGGAACAGAGGTCACCAGCTGCATCTTTTTCTTCATTTATTAGGTACTGTAAAACAAGACAGAGAGTACTTGCCTCTCGCGGTGAAAGTGTTTGAAACTTTCCCAACTCACAGGCCTAATCAGCTTGTGACCCTACATATGATTCTTCTTCCTACAAACTATTCCTAAGAACTTTTGCAGAGGCCTTTCCGTTTATATACCAGAACTGCTTTATCCTATCCAAGACAGCCCATTGACTTTGGCCTAGCCTATTGAATTGTATTGACTCTTCTGGTGAACTCCAAATATTTGCACTGCCTAAGAAATAACTGTATTCTTTCTATGTTCTGATACCCTATGCCTTTTTGCTCCTCCTTCAAAGTATTTTGAATGCCTCAGAAACTTAGTGTGTAAAGTACTGAAGTATATTCGAGTGTGATGACATTGCCTCCTTCTTATGAAGGTTTTATAACTAACAGTTTAATAAACAATAAGTATTTAACAAAGAAACCTTGAGTGTAAGAGTTTGTTGTAACACCTGTGATTGTAGACCTCTGTGTAACCTCATTACTGCTCACATTCCCTCTTGAGATGAGCCTGGCTGTTCAGCTCCGCTACCAAAAACTCTGTAGTACAGACTTATACCAAAGGTTGGTTTTGCTTACACCTGTAGTCATAGTTGTGTGTAGTGGTCCCAAAGGGTACTGCATACAAACTCTGCCTAACCGATACCCAATGTGGGTCCTGGGCTGGTCTGTTTACGTTAGTGCGGATAACACCTATGTAGATCTGGGCTGGGTTATAGTCCTGGTTAGACTGATGATTTCATGAGTTTGTCGGTGCGTGTTGCCGCTCTCTGTGAGCCAGGTGGCAGCCAAGACTAAATCTCCCTCTAGCAATGCTGGAAGGCAGGGGAGGTACTCTGCCTCACCTGGCTCTTGGAGAGTTGCCCATCAGCCCTGTGGCAGCCACTGCTAAAGCTCCCTCTACCAATGCTGGAAGGAAGGGGGGGGGTCACTCCTTCCTGGCTCTTGGAGACTTGCCCACCAGCCAGGTGGCACCCACTGTGTGATCTAAATCATTGTGACAAGTGTGCATATTATTTGGACTGGACAAGCTGTGGCCTGATAAGGGCCTATATCTATCTATCTATCTATCTATCTATCTAGCAGTGGTTCCAGTCAGTATTGACATTAATTGAATTTCTCTTCATAGAAAAAGCAGAACTTAAAAAATGGAAGGAGATGAAATTACTGAAAAAGCTGGAGAAGCAAAGAGTTCAGGAGGTGATGGCTCAAAAGGCGGTGGAGGAAGAAGCAAGTGCAGCTGATGGTAATCTTCACTTTCCCAGTATTTCTCACGTGCCGGTTAGCCATCAAAATGGAAGTCAAATCACCACTCTGCCAACAGCAAGTCCTGGCATTTTCTTTAACTTTGCATTATATTTAAAGCTGGCTCTAATGCATGCATCTCTGCCATAAGATGGTGTTTACACTGGGACTGCTTTCATTTGTATATTGAACTTAAGCTATACATTCTCCGGAGACCTTTGCTCCTCTTTGGGTAAACATGAACCGTGACTCTTCTCTGATTTCATGAGCTGTCTGTAGAGGCTAAGCTCCCATGAGCTTATAGAACCTTTCCTAGACGCTGTCAGGTCCTGCTTCTGATCTCTCTTTCCATCTAGCCATCAAGCCCTGGGTTAAGTCTCTAAGTTACAGAGCGTTTGTGGTAAGGATTCCTACCCAGCCAAAAGAGCATTTCAAATGCAAGCACCACCTTCAGCTAAAAAGCAAACCCAACTTCACACTATAAAAATATGCTATTTTTATTCAGGTGGTCTCTTGCATTGCTCCATTGAGTGTAGAGTAGATCTACCTAACATCTGAGACAACAGTTGCAAAGATTATTCCATCAATGTACATGTTTTGTGATCAGGTTTTAAGGGCAAGTACTGACCTGCACATTAAATCTTTATATTTCAGAAGTGCATTACGGCCCTTCTATTAAACTAATCCCTCCAGAAAGAGGAAGCAAATGTATATGCAAGGGCCCGACTAGGAATCGCCACCGATCTCGCTCTGAAGGGGGGGGATCTGAACACCACTATAACCCAACCTAAAAACGGATTTATCGAAAATAGCGGCCTTAACACACAACTACATTTCTGTGCATTGTATGCAATCTAATCCCACAAAGCCATGTTTTCCCATGACCCTTGTTACCATGTGGACCCTTTGGTTATTATCATGGTCTGGCCTTTCTTGCTCATTGTTGGGGTGGAGCAAGACCCCCCCCCCCTTCCCCACTGCCTACATGGCCCTTTGTTCTTTCTCGCAATGGGGCTGTGACTCCTGTTCCTCACTGCTCTGCCCTCTCTTTCTCCCTGTTGCGACCACTGACCCCTCTAGTACTCCTAGCCCCTTTTCTCTCTGGTCCCTGACAGTTCTCTTATGGACTCTGCCTAGATCCATTTAGTTTCATAGTGTGTGCTTCTGGTACTTGAAACCATTATATAGGGAGGGTACCTTGGAATGCTATTGATATTGATATTTTATTTCTATCCTGCTCATGCACAGCTGTTTAATGCTAAATGCGAAGTCTGATCAGGAGTGCCTCTGTTGTAACGGGAACATTAGAATGCGAAAGGTGAAGATTATCCGGTTCGGCCCTGTTGTAAAGTGAGATTGACCATTGGCTATGCAATGTCCATCTTGCTGTGGGAGAACCAGAGTTCCTGGTATTGTAAGGGTGCAGAAGGAGGAGACTGACACACAGGTGGCATAGGGATTGCTATAGACTTTTATTCGCACAGAAAATAAAGAGAAAACCCAATGTTCCCTATCTCTATGAAGGGGTTCCCTACCCCACCTGAAGTTCTACTGGGTCTGTCGTTATGCGTCTAAATCTCTAATTCTGTCCCTTACACTTATAACTAAGCTAGAAGGTTGTGTCAAGGTTCGTTGTCCAGGAGAATGACTCTGGTCCCGATTCTCAACAAACAAAGGAATGTTACTCCTGTAACCGTCTTTACCAGAAAGTTCACTGTTTCTTCACATTGGGACTCCCTTCCCCGGGATCAAATGTTCATAACACAGTACTTGGTACTTGTCTTGCCTGGGGAAATGACTCCCTTCTCCTGGTATCTGGCTCCTATTGTTACGGGGGGTAAGTGGGCATGACGCCCTTCTCCTGGTATCTGGCTCTTATTGTTACCGGGGGGCAGGGGGGGTGACTTCCTTTCCCAGGCTTCTTGACTTCACTTGTAGACGTAGCGCTAACAGGAGAAGGATTTCCTGTTCCTGGTATCTTCGTTTCAGTCAGTTCACACTCCACAGTACCCAGGGGGAATGACTCCCTTCCCCATGGTGATCTTTGTTTCTCACTTTCTTGCTTTCCCAACAGTTCATTAGCCAGTATGGTCCTTGACCTAGGTTTTCCCAATATGGCCTACTTGGTTCTCTTGCTTGCCAAGTACCGCTACAAGGAAGAGGGTCGTTCTCTCTGGTGGTCTTTTGTCGTGGGTCTGGTCTGGTGGACAGACCTGTCTCACTATCCTGCCAGGTACTGTCACAAAGAAAATGACTTGTAATTCCTCAACCCTTCTGTGGTGATTAGTTTGATTAGCGGCCCCCACTATAGCGCTTGGTTACCCTCCCTGGACTTAGCCCGTCGTCTCTCTTGTCCCCTCCGGCTAGGATATTTTTCCCTTTTGTCTACTTTGTGGAATAGGCATTTTACCAGGACCATGAGGCGCCTCTGTGGTTCTGCGACTTGGGTACATCATTCTCGGGCTTCATGATGCCTCTGCTTACTTCCTCTTTCAATCAGCGACTCTGCAGCTGCTGGCTTCCTCCAGCATTCTCGCCTGCTATGGACCACTCGGCCCCTCTGCTTTCTCCGGCCGAGCTGCTACTCGTCCAGCCACCGGAGGGGTCCTTCTACGTCTGACCCGGTAGAGACGCATACCTCCTCCTAGCAGTGACTCGGTTTGAAGCCTTAACGTCTTCCCGTGCTGAACCGCAGCTCGGTTCTCTGCTCCTCCAGGGATGGCGTGACCAGTTCTTAGTGCTTCTTCAGTTTTTATGTTGGTCTTGGTAGTGGCCCTTGGTGGAGTACTAGAATGCTGATATAGGGGTTTGTTAGTAATATTCATAGTTCCGCACCTCCTCCTCGTCTCTTGTCCCACAAGTCCTACTTGGGTAGTCTGAACTCTTCCTTGTCACGGTAGCGGTTACTCTATGGTTTTACACACATAAATGGGGTGATGTGGAATTGTGTTTGGGGGGCAGGGCTACGAGGGGTGAATTGGAGGTGATCATACCACATTCTCCCTAGATGTCTGTCCCTGTCCCCAGAGGGGGAGTTTCTCCTGATGAGATCCTCCCTTTGTGAACCACCCCCAGGGGAACTATTGGGTAGTGGTCTTACCTCTCTGGCCTCATGGAAGACCGCTGCCCTCTTGTGGAGAAGTGACATATAGGGATTAGTCGCAGTATACACCTAATTTCTGGCTCCATCCGTTTTCGTTGCTTGCAATGAGGAGCTATAGAATTCTTCTCGGCCACAAGGAGGTGCTATGCACATATGCTGTGGAGGTCTATATGGGAGAAGGAAAGCTGCGTCTTGTACCCTGATTAGTAGCAGGTGCTGTGTACGTGGCGTTAGGGCTTCCCGTCTGTGGGAATCTTATGTGTGGGGAATTTGCTTGGCAGTGACATGGTCCTCTTTGGATTGTAATGGTAGTAGTGCCTGGCGGGCGTATGTACCTGGTGACTTTATATTTCTTTGACTCTGTTAATTTGCTTTTTTAGAAAAAGGGGAAGTAAAACAATTTAAAGAAGCAAAATGTCTAAAAAATCAGGAGAAGAAAAAAGCCAGAGAAGAAATGGGGACGAAGAGAGTGGAAAAAGATACAAGTGGAGACAAAGGTAATCGTCACAATAACCTGTATTTTCTATCCACCATCGCAGCCTGCGGTGGACATCTGACTTCTCAAGTGCTGGGCATAGGGTAGAATTGCAACGCTGACCAGATTTCACTGCATTTCCGAAATCTTTATGCAAGTCTCCAACACATGTACCATAGAGCGAAAATGTTATCTTTCTGGAGGTGGGATTCATTTTTTTTTTTAAATCCATATTAAAAACGGACAACAAAGTGTCGACTGTTGCTGTTCACAACATGAACCTATTTACTGCCATAGCAATTTCTTCAGAATGCTGGATGCTTTCACGAATGGAGTATGGTGTGAACTATCATACTCGGGCACTGAAAGGGTTAAACCAGTGTTCACTCATTTCTGCATCCCTGGTTTCACTAACCTCCCATCCACCCCCTACTTGGGACCGACTTCACCTGCACAGCTCCTTCCTCCTTGCCGCAAAGATCATGTATGCATGTGTAGAAGACCTACAGTGCAAATTAAATAAATTGCATCAGAAATAGTTTCATGTCTCTATATCGGCTGCACCATTTAATTCTAAACTTCGTGAACAGTTGAGCAAACTCCCATTCCCGTTGCCGAGATGTGTAGCTCCCTCTGTCCTTGTTGATGGATGGTGGGGTTGCTTTAGGGGCCAGGTGGCGCCATTTGCACAGTGATACTGGTTGCAGGGGCAGCATGAGGTGGATCCTCTGGATGCCATTGATGCAACTGGTGGGGTTACAGAGTGGCATGGGCTCGTCTCACTGTGTATTTGTATATGCACATGCCCCTTTCGGGGTCGTGTTGGAATAGATTTTGCTTTTTGAAACTTTCAGATTATTGACGTCACTGGGGCCAATAGCCTTTTGCTGTGGCTTTAATGCTGTTTTGATTTAAGGAGGTAAGTCATGTTTTTCTGCCTTCCCTTGCTCAGCTCACCTCTTTTGTGGGTACTGGTCAGCCCTTGTGGTTGCCAGTCCAGGGAGGTGTAAGGTAGGCCCTAATTACAGGGGTAGGCCCAATAATTAGGGTACTCCTAATCACGCTCACACCAGAATAAATGCACCCCTCTAGGGAAGTAAGGCCAAACGTCTTCTCTTGCAAGGATAACAAATCTATTCTTTACAGAGATGAGGATAGGAGCAAAGAACTCTGCTGCCTGAATGGTCTCTTCTGTCCCTCAATCGTTCCTTTTTCCTGCACTGGTGCCAGGCAGGAGCTTTTATACTCTTGACTTGGTTACTTACTACGGGCAATGGCTCCATCCCAAACCATCGTCCTTCCATACAAGGGATGCTCCAGTCTTCCTTTCTTCATGGTCGGATTTCTATTTAGGACATACTACTTTACATATTGCTAGCCTGTGCAAGAATATACTGTAGCTTCATGTTTTCCTTCATTTAGCTACCTATGAACTTTTATATATAAACACATTTTCCCGTTATTCTGTCCATACTTCACTCATTCTACTCCAATTTTTATCTGGTCTTATAATCTCTTTTAACCTGATGTTCCATAATTCTGCATTGAGCATTTTAAAATCTCCTTTTAGCATGCGTGGGCTTTTGACAGACAGCACAAAGCTGGTTGGTGTGCCCGTGCTAGCATGAACACCACGGCAATGCCTGTAGTCCATGTTTAGCACAGGCCACATTCCTTTTGGCAGAGAACCTGCTTCTATCGTGCTTTGAGAAAAAATAAATGGGATTAAACATTTACCAATGTATTCAGCTAATAGTTATTTGCACCTTATATTTAAATAACTGCCTATTATTAGTGCCCACCCATGTCTGTTTGTGATTATATTTGCACGAAAAAAGATTTCTCGGTGCTCCTCCTCCCCCCTGGTGTCTTAGTGCCTAGAATTGGGCAAGAATTCTTTTGACTGTTTCTAAAGTGCTTGGGGGTGAAGGAAGGCTCTAGCTCCTTCCCAACAGAGGCCCTGTCCCCATTGCGAGATTCCTTTGTTGTACTGGGGCACACATCACCTTAAAGTGAGGTACTGTGTGGGTACTATGTGTATCCCTTTTTTTTCTTTCGTAACTTTTTTTGGTTACTTAGATATTTCCAGGATGGGCTGGTGGCAGGGATTGTGACAGGATCATGGGTAAGAACCCCTCTCGCCCTGGGGTAGGGAACCTACAAGGGCAATGGCAGAGGCGATAAAAGGGAGCTGAGGGACCATAGTCCCGAACTCCCTGGTATGTGTAAGAGTCATGTGAGTATTATTGTCTTTTTCCCCTGACCTAATGCCTTCTATCCTGGCCAGTTCTTTTTCTTTTCGCTCGGGTGGTTCCGGGGAGACTACAACTACCAACACGCACCAAACTCTTCAGACCCCCGGGATAGATGATGATTTGCAGGAGGTAGGACCACCCAGAAGACTACATGTATCATAAAGCACCTGGTCCCAACGGTCAACACCTGTAACAGGAGGAATGGACTGTTTGCTCTAATGGAAATGGGCTGTCCTTCCCCATTCAGGGGCTAAATGGGAGACTGTAACCCCAACCCTCAGACTGGCTATAGGGCAGCAGAACTGATGAGGATCTGCAGAGAAATGGGGGAGACCCAAAAATACTCCCTTAACCTTGTCTGAGCTTACTTAGTACAGGAGCAAACAAAAAACCAAAGTGACCACATGGCTGCCTAGTAGAAAATGGAGACTGGAAAGGGGGCATGGCTAATGTCCTTTATGAAAACTTCCAGGTGAAGTCCCAGTCCAGAAGGCGAGGAGATGGGATTAGAGAAAATAGATTGGCCCATGGAAGCAGCTGACTCTGCTATCCAATTGTAGCCATAGAAACATTCAGACTGGAAAAGGAGGGTTATAAAAGGCCAGAAGAGAATGACTGAGAGTGGTCTGGGTGACGTCTGAAGATGACGAAGAGACCAGAGAGGGCGTAGCAGGTGGAGGAGGACTTGGAGGAGAGGTTTGGAGTATTTTGAGAGAGTGAAGGTGAGGAGTTGGAATTGAAGGTGTGTATGAGAAAGTGATTAAAGGTAATTTTGGTGGGAGCGCAGGAGAAGGGCTCTGTGAGGAAGAGACAACACTAGGGAGCCGGGAGATCAGGAGATGGGCGTATGGAGAAGAGAGTGAGTCAAACGATGAGAGACTGGTCATCGGAAGGAAAGGGAGGCCAGGGCCATCCGACTACTCCACTGGGTCAATTAGGATGTTTCTGAGGGAGTGAGAGGCTAGGCTGCAACTGGAGTAAACAACCCATCATAACCCTCCCTAGTATAGGGACTGACTACACAGTAGGGGTTCACTGGCTGTAGAGAACAGATATTGTGGCAAGACTTGTTTGAGTAGGGCGCCTGGGCTAAGGAAAGGGTACAGGGACCACCACTAGACTTGGACCTCAATGGTGTCTTTCTGTTTATATTTTCATAATAAAAACTGAAGGTGTATTGGACTAGTCTTGTGACTCGTTGAGAACCTTGCCACAGGATACCATTCTACCTTTTTTAGTTTGGGCTATTAGGTGGTACTGAAGGCGCTACCTTAAAAGCTGAGACTATTGTCATTTGTCATTAACATAAGAGCTTCAAATATGGGCTTTGAATGAGTGTCTGTAATGCTTTTCCAATGGAGATGATATTTGAGGAGGGATACACAGTTGTAATCCCTCCCATTCCCTGCACCTAGGCAATGTAATCCCTAGGGCTAATGCCACTCGTTCCTGCCCATCTTGGAACTCTGATATTGTGTGAGCTCTTTCATGGAGGCAGCCATGGCTGCCTGTAAGGATGCTCTCTGGAAACAAGCTCAAACTAGTGGCCATATTTGAATAGGAAGATCTGCGGTATCGTTCCTATTTGGAAGACGCATGGTACCTTTCCTATATTCTACCTAGATTCAGCTCTCACCCTCGACAAGCAAGTTAATGCTACAGCCTCAGCAACTAGCTACACTTGCAAACTTATTCACGCCTGCAAACCATACCTATCCACAGACCGCTGTACCACCATAGCGCAAGCCCTCATCCTCTCCAAATTAGACTACTGCAATGTACCTAGGCACCAGTAAACGCAACACCAACAAACTCCAAACTCTGCAGATCAATGCCCTTAGAACAGCTCTAGGAATCCCCAAAGGGCAACACATATCTGACCAAAGAGCTGTCAACTGGCTGGCTATCAACGACTGTATTAAAAACAAAGCACCTGTATACCTCACAGAGAAATTCACAAAGCACACTTCCGAACGCCCTATCAGAAAGTCCCACTCAAATAGTATCAAAATCCCCAACTTCAAACTGAAAAGAACTGGAGGGACCAGCCTTCCAGTACTAGCAGCTCATCTCTGGCACCCTTATCCCAGACTCACTCAGAGCTATCCCTTCCTTCCATGTGTTCAAAGCTAACGTCAAACTATGGCTGCACACTAACGACTGTTAAATGCCTCAACTGTACCAAATATTATGTATGTTTAATATAAATATTTGAAACTGTAACATATCCTACTTGTAAGTCATGTGACACTGCAAGTCATGTGACATTGTAACATAAGAAATGCCTGATATATGATCCTGTAACATAAGAAATATATAATATTCTTGTACCTGCAACCCAAGTTTTTATTTCTTGCAAGCGCGCAGTTGCTTAACGGCCAGGTGCGCTCTATAAATAAACAATACAAAAATACAATACAATAAAATGATATATTGTTTAAGATAGCTTGTTCGTTTATTCCTTTAGATAATATGTATTTATGTTCTTCAATTTTAAGTAGGTTTTGTTTTATTTGTTACTGTTTTTAATAGAGGAACTTAAGTAATAATACAAAACATATACATTTGCAGGTTTTTTTTGTGCAATGATGAATGAGCATTTTGTGCAATAATATTTTCAGGACAATGCGAACACGTCCATATTCAGTCTCCTGTTTCTCCTGCTAAGGCGAATAGCCAGTTTCTAACTTGCTTTCTCTCCCCGCCTTTGTGTCCTGGAGGGGAGGAGCCTCTGGTGCCACGGCACTGACCTCTCCAGGCGGCTTCTGATTTGGTGAGAGCTGCAGTGACTTGCTAGCAGTGACATGTGGATTGTGTTTGATCAATGCTTGCATGGGGTAACATTCTACTGACATGTGCAGACTTCTGCTGCTTCGTCCCCTGGTTCCATGCTTCTTTGTTTCGTTTATTTGGCAGCACTTAAATATGCGTCACCGTCCACCCGCACGTAAACACACTGAGCATTCCCTTTCTTTCTCCAACTTGGAAACTGCAGTTCTAGTGGGCAACTCGCTTCGCCCTTCTGAATCCTTGAGCGCCGACTGATAGAAGTGAAGGTAATCCTGCAACGTTCCCCTGCGCCAATTCGCAGTTATATTAGATAGTTTGCTAGTGTGGGGGAAAAAATGAACATCTTCAGTTGTTGGGGGTAGGGGAGGAGACAGAACTAGCGCTATGCACCGCTGCTCACTCTCTGCAGTGGAATATAGTACAGTACGGTGTCAGTGTGCCAGTGTTGGGGAGAATTCTCTTATAAGGCTAATTTCCCAAACCTAGTGAGTCCCCCAGCAGCTTTGCTGGATTTTTTGTTTTTTTTTTCTCCTGCAAAGAGTGAGACTCTTTTCCTCCCACTCTTAGGCATGATTTGAGGTATGTCTTTGACTTTGTGTGTGCTTATGGGCTATGGGGTCTTTTACTCCATAGGGTAACATCTGTTTTTGTGTGTGTTACACAGCACCCTCAGTGCAGTAACACAGGGGAGTCATAGTGACTCGCAAACATAGACTCCATACCCTGGGACTGACTACTGTCTCCCAGGGCATGTAAAGTCTCCATTGACTTTACTAGTCCAAAATTGTGAACAGAACCAGTACAAACCATTGTATTGTGGAAGTACTGGAAGGGGTTAATTCGATTGCCCCTGGGTCTGTTTCCAAAGGGGCACTGTCCAGTCCCCCCTTGTCGAGTTTCTGGCTGGTGGCAGTGGTTACAACGCAAAATATTCCACCAGAATATTTCCTATGGGATTTTCCCATTGATTTTAAACGCACCACTTTTTGGCGCAATGTTAAAGATACCGCTGGTTTATTTATTTAATATTAAATCCCCGGTTGGGTCTTTTTGCCAGAACTCTTTTCTAAAATGGCGTTCGTGTCTGTCTCTCTAACTCCCAACCAAGGTCGGGCCCTTTGTTCCACATTTTGGCGGGCTTCTCCACAGAAGCCCTCCAACTGGTGCCACTCTGTCTGGGTTCCACAGGATGTGTGGGTGGGGGAATTGGCACCCTGGACTGCATTGCCTTAGCAACCCAAGTTGCACTCTGTTCTGATTGGGCCAGTGGTGAGCCGCCTGGCTCACCACTTAGCATGTTTGAATGACAGCTGGGCTGTTGAATGGGGGTTTTTGTGCATAAAAGTAGGGCTTTTGGGACTGGAACTTCACAAGTCGCCACAGGACCTAAGAAATCCAAAGAGGGGAGAAGCTGAGCCATCTGCAACGACGACACCATCGGTGGAACCCTGCTGCAACGACCTCACCACTTTCCCGACGACGAGAGAAGATCTTCTGCTGAAAGTGTCTTCTTCCTCTGAGCTGGTGGGATCAACCAGTTCGCCATTTCGCCTTCCAGGACGTCTCTTGGTCGAATCGCCTGTGCCAAGCACCCCGGCGGCTGGATAGACAAGCTGCACCACTATGACCGCGAATACCAGGAACACACCTTTTCACCGACGAACTCCGCGGCTGGTTTCTTCCCTGGGCAGTGCAACGACTCCAAGTTTCCTCCTTGACGAGATCCTCTCTTCCCCTGGTCGAAACCACGAACTGCACCCGCTGCCAGGAACAACTGCCACCGCTGGAGCTTCCTCACTCTTTAAGGTACTGTGTTCTACCTGGCCGCCCTTTCTTCGGTTTGCCCAAGGTGACCCTTAAATCCTTGGCTTTCCACCTGGGTTGGCCCCCAGACCTTCTAACTTTCTTTTGAACATTTCTACAAAGACTTGAATGCATTGCTAAACCCTGTGATTTTGGGCACATTTCGCCTTGCTCCATTCAAAGTGGGCCTGGCCTATGAACTTTGGCTCTACAGTATACCCTGCCTTCAGTAACTTGATTTTGTCTCTTAAAAGTGTTGGGAACTGTTTTATTTTTATGACCTGCCTTTTCTCTCCCTTTAACCTAATTATTGGAGTGCCCCTCCAAGTTACACGCTCACCTCTGTTTTGACAAAAAGTGGTGTTTTAACTTAGACTTGTCTAGTAATTGCTAAGGGAGGTGTAAATACTTTTCCGATTGTGTTGGAACTTTATTGATTAATGGTGCTAGTGTATTTCCTAAAGTGTGTGTTAAATAAATAATTATATACTTTTGATACAAAGCTCTGGTCAGTGTTTGCTTGTTCTACTGTGTTCTCTTGACCTATTGTGAATACTCTGTATACTGCCTAACTCTTCTTGAGAGAAGTCTGGCTGCTCAGCCACAGCTACCAGGTAAATCTGGGGGGTACATACTGCTACCAATTGGGTTTACTGCTTACTCCTGTAGTCTTAATCTTCTTGCAGTGGTCCCCAAGGGAACTGCGCAGGATTCTGCCTAACAGCCGTCTGTGTTAACGTGTTCATGTTTGCCTGCTACCGGGAAGAGGCGATGGTTCGTATTTGCATTGACGTTTTATGAAATCCATGGGCGCGCCGTGTAAGCAAAGGGTTGCTTGCAGACTGCCGTGAATCAGATCTAATACTCGCACAGGAACATCCCTCACAGGGTCTGCCATCCATAATGACTTTTCAGAGTCGCAAAAGCCAGCCACGGGACTGCAGCAGAACAGGCTTGAATCACAGCGCTATATACCTTGGAAATCCATTTATGAGGAACGGAAATATGAGGCACCCCCAGGGTGACCCAAGTCACCGCAGTTGTTGTTCATTCAAGGGTCAGCTTCTGTCCATTTAATGCGGGCGTCTCCACTGCAAGTAGACTTGTGGACTAATAACTTGTTCTTGAATTAGAAACGGCAGTAAAAGTCCACCCTTTTTGGACTGAGGAAATACAGTCACCAATAAGCGATAGAAGCTTTATCCAAACGTTAACACTGGCAGTGCCCATTACAGAGCAACTTTTATTTTAATCACTGCCCCAAACAAGATCAACTCTGAAGGGTTCCAAAAACTAGATGGAAGTTATGAAAAGCTGCTTCAGTGCAGGAGCATGTGATGTGTGTGGGCACCAGTCCGGTAATTATGGCACCGTTCTTTATGCTGCAGGGGCAGTATCCTTACTAATCCCCATGCCCACTCCCACCCAGTTCCTGCCCCTCTTCACACCTACTCATGGGCACACTTTGAGCTTGCATTCATCAATCCTTGGCATCACATTTTGCGCTGTCAGTTTTTTTCAAAGCAGTCTTCTGAGTGGTAAGGACTTAAATGGAGTAATAAATGTGCTAGATGTCTTAACCAGGTCTGCCTTCATTTTTATAAGCACCAATCGTGTCCTTCACGTAACTGAAGTCCTGTTAAAATCCAGCATTGGCAAAGCCACCAGTTTTGGCTTGTGTACAAGAATTAGGCATTTGCCAGCCACTGCTATTAGATGTCCAGATAACCTGCTACCATCAATGGCCAGTTAATAGCACTATGGCAGTGCCGCACAAGTGCATTTTACATCCCTACGCAAAAGCCCAAACTGTTAGCATTGCCACTGTGTGTTGTATCTTTGTTTTATTGTAGTGCGGGTTTATACTTTACTGCATAATGACATTTTGAATACCATATGCTCAAACTGGGCGTGCCTTGCAGTGGCCATCTTGTCCCTTGTCTTCCTCCTGCTCAGCCTGGTCTGGAAATGCCATATATGCATGCACTTTTGTGGGCTCCAGCTTGGAGTTCCCGGGCAAAGTGGCAATGTGTGCCTCCCGGTCCCTCTGGTCTCAAGCAAAACTCACTTGATTGCAAATGCAGCAGCTTTCACCAGGAAAGGGGTTCCTGTTGAGTAAGAATTGGTGCAGTCACTCTGTGTGAGACTGCGCAAGACTTATCTGCTTGGTATTGGGTAACACACCTTTTGGTATAGGTCTGTACTACACAAGTTGGTAGTGTGACTGAGCAGCCAGGCTATCTCAAGAGGGGTAAATGTCAGCTGTACAGATGAAACCAGTCTATGCAAGTAACACTTACACTCTCAAGGTTTCAGTTAATTACACCCAAGTTCTAGTTAAGCATTCTTTAAAAAAACACTTGTTTGTAACAGTGTAGCAAACTTTGGAATCACTTTGCAAAGTCAATAAAGTTGGCTAATACTCTTTGGATATGCTAATACATTTCTCCTACACCCTGAAGTGACTTCAATACCAAGGATAGTATTGCATTTTTCTTATAAAGACTGATATATATTTTAGACTATGGGTTTCAGGAAGGAAGGCTTAGGGAAATAGAAAGGTTGGAACATACTTTCTCATCACATGAAGACAGTTTGAAACCTCTAATGAAATCTAGGTACACCTTTCCCACCAGTAAACGTATTCAACAAATTACAACCTGTGAAGGAACAAGCAATGCCAAACTCAATTGAACAAAGTCTATAGTTCTGATGCACTTCTTGGATAAAGTCTTCCACAAAGTCAGATAGTGGAACACAAGCTGTTAGGCCTGTGCAGGGGGAGTTGAAATCGACTCAGAAAAGGTAGGCCAGTGCACTTCTCAAGTGAGAAAACACGATTTGGGGCAATAAGGGAAGTACCCAAAGTAACTCTGGTTTGAAGAAGGTGGTCCAGCTGGATTCCGTCTTGCTACGGCCAAGCAGACCATTGTTCCTGGGCCTCTGTTGTGGGGACAAGAGGGAGGACGTCTGGCAGGCTCCTGCAGCATCACTGTGGGATGGGGTTGGGGGGGGAGGTAGGGGGTGGTTGGACTTCAGCAGCTACCGATCTTCCTCGATTCAGCGGCTCTTTGCGGTTTCAGCGCCTCGCACTGATGCACAACTAATATCCCTGGTAGGACTTTCCTTGCTCCCTCGGTCCTGGACTCTGAGGGGACTCTGGATCGGGATTTCCTGCTTCTGGAGTGTCCTTAGGAAGCTCCTGGAGCTTTTGGCAGGATTCGTTCCGCAGAAGACGTTGCACTCAGTTATGGACACTCAACCCCTGGCATTGGGCTTCTGCAGTACTGGAGAGGCACAGTAAGTGGGGGATTGCGCCAAAGTGGAGTTCGTCTCAGGGCTAGTTGGTCCCACCAGTCCAAGGGGAGAAGTTCTTCTGTCCGGAGCTTCTCTGTCGATGTGACAAAGGAGGTTGGCACAGCAGCAGGGCTTCACCGGGCACTTCGAGGTCCAGGAGGTTGTAGCGGGCTTCTCTTCACGATTTCCTCTTTGGATGTTTCTTCCAGTGGTCGACTCTGCCTGTAGTCCCAAGAACCTTGCCTTTTAAGCTCCTTCTCATTCATTCACAGCCCTAGGCTGTCAAATCACACAGCAGGGTGGCTGTCCTTCCCGGACAGCCATCCCGCCAATCAGGATTGGTTTCGTTCAGGCACACCTAGAGACAAAGGACAGGGGTGTTTCAGGACCCTACCTCACTTCCTGTCCTTCCAGACACACTGGAGCCAGGGGTGGGCTTCAGGGCTGAAGCCTGCCAAAGGCAAACACGCAAAGGGCTCAATCCTGTCTAACGCATAGAGAAAGTCGAGAAAGGCCCCACAAACAGAAAAAAGAAGACTGGGGCCATTTTGACAAAATGGACACCATGGGTGCTGTATTGCAGCTGAGGGTTCAGCCTGTGGTAACGAAGCCCACTGGTAGTAAAAAGTAAACCACTGCCAATAACCATTTAAAGTAGTGAGGGTAACAAAGTGTTATATGAGAAAGTAGGATAAGGGGCTACTAAGTAACCCCCCCCCCAGCACTTCACATAAGATGGTGTGTGCTGGACCTACAAAGTAAAAGGGTAATTAAGAAATTCCATCTAGCCCATAGGTGTCTGCCACTGACTACTGTATTTAGCCCTCACGTCTATGTAGTCTGCTGTATTAAGACCAAGCATTTGGGATCCTCCCCCCCCCCCCACACGCTTCAGCACTGCCTTAGGACTAGCATATACCCCCAGAACAGAGGTACACCATGAGCATCATAATTACTTGCCTTTGGTCTATCACCCACCTGCTGTTCCTAACCTGCCTAATTCTGGTATTAACCTCCACCTTACCACTAAGACTCTCCAACATAACCCGACCTATATTGCCATTTCTCCAGCATGGGGTCTGGCATGGATTCACATGCTCATGAATATTCCCCGTCGTCAGGCTGGGAATCCTCGGTAAAGAAAAAACCAGTATCAGTTTCGTTTCTGATCTGTCTTTCGTAGTAGTAACCAATCACTGGTCTCTGCGTCATACTGACCACAGCCAATGACTGCCCTCTACCTAAGCACCGCCTCTGGCAGCCATCTTCAGATTTTTACCGCACGTTCATGTGTTGGGATCCTCGTGCTATTGCTCTCGAGCGTTAGTGCTATTTTTTCACGTTTTTTGCTCAAAAACTTCGTTTTTTCGGTCAAAAGAGCCTCAAGCTCCACCGACTCTCCATCCGATCTACGGGGACCCGTGTCGGATTCGTCTGCGCCCCTCAAGGGTGAAGATTTCGTCGAGCTACGCTTTTGGAGGACTCCAGAAGCTTCTCAGGCCCGGACATGGCCCAGGAGAAGGGGAAACTCGACGCCCGGAAAGCTGTTCAGGGTCTGCCCTGGATGCCAGCTGCAGAACATCTTTAAGGAGGACGAACACTCCTTTTGTCTCTACTGCTTACATGAGGACAAGACGCACGTGGAGAAGGACTGTGCGTTTTGCGGCAATATGTCAGAGCGGACCATGAAGGACCGCCATCAACGTCTCGCCAACTGGCTGGAAGGGAAGAGCCCGTCAGGCGAGAAGAAGAGGAAGAAATCCGAGCGGTCTTCTAAGACCTTTGAGGACGCCCCGGCGACGGGGGTCCAACACAAGGCCAAGCACCGCAAGTCCGCTGGCACTGGGAGCGCCGAACGGTCGGGCTCTACTGGCGCCAGGCAGGGCGCACCCTCCCCGGCACCTTCAGCCACGAGCCAACGCTCTGGGTCGGGTAAGAGGAAGGGCGAGCACCCGGCAAAGCTTCTGGAGAGGCCCCGGTCAAGCTCGAAGGCCCCATCGGAGGGGGAGCGAGGCAGTGTCCCCCCCCCCCCCCCCCCCCCTCAAGGATAAGGCGGTGAGCGCACCTAAGGTGGTGAAGGCCTTAATCCATCCGGCCAAGCCCTCTATCGATACTGTCGCGGCGACCCTGGCTCAGCCTGTGGAGGCTACACCAGTGGTGGCGACCTCGGGGCTCAGAGTCTCCCTGCCACCTCGGAGGGAGTCCTCTTTTGTGCCCATCGATAGGACCCCCGTAAAATCCCCGGCGGGGAAGAAAAAGGGGGGGCAGGGCGTCGTCGTAGATCCGGCTTCAACCTCGGAGGAAGAGCTGATCGAGGTCTTAAGCCACGGCCTTGGCGTGGAAGAAGACCGGCCCGTCGGGATGGATCCCGACGCAGGTGACGACGACATCGTCGAGGGTGCCGACGGGGCCCCTGATCGCCCGTCGGTTTCCCCTCTGCCAGCGCCGCAAGACAACTCGGCGGCCATTTTGTTGGCTATACAGTCCTTATGCTCAGAGATAAGGACGAGACTACCGTTGCCGACGGAGGAACCTCTCCCGTCGGGGGATCCTGAACCGGGACCTTCTGGTGTTCCCCCGCCCAAGAAAAGAAGGATTCATCCTCCACCTCCTTTTCAGCCGTCGCGCACCGTCCAGCCCTCCTCCCCGTCCACCCGAGGGGATGATACGGGGACTGACACGGCAGCGACGGGTACGGACGACTAGGTATACGACGAGGATCTACCGTCGTCACCTCCCACCAGGGCTTCTCCGCCCGACGAGATTGGTTCGTTCCACTCCATGATCGCCAGGGCATCCGAGCTTTTCCAACTCTGCCCTGAGGAGAAGAAAAAGGAAGGATTCCTTTATCAACGGCGCGAGGCCAAGAGGAAGACGGTCCTCGCGGTGCCTCTACTGGACGACATTTGGGATGAGGGCCTCGCCCTCCTCAAGAACCCTTCCACTACGCCAGCTAGAAGAGACCGGTACGAGAAGAAGTACTGGGTCCCGGACGCGGCCCCCCTGTGCCTCCGGGCGCAGCCTACCCCGGACTCCGTCGTCTCCGCGGCGGCCAGGAAGAAAGTGGGGGGGGGGTGCGGCCTCCACATCGACTTCCCCACCGGACGGCGAGGGAAAGAAATTGGACACTATGGGACGCAGGGTCATCTCGTCTGCAGCGACGACGATTAAAGCGGCCAACGCCTTGGCTATTGTGGCCCGCTACGACAGGGAGCTATGGTACAAACTGGCTCCCCTGCTGGACTTCCTACCGGACGACAAGAGGGCGGATGCCCTGGAGATCCTACAGGAAGGTGAGGTGGCGTCGGACCACGGCATCACTTTTGCGACGGACATCGCCGACACTGGGTTTTGCCAGTTGGGCAACGGCGTGTGCCTTAGGCGGCGTGGATGGCTCAAGGCTACGGACTTCCGTCAAGACGTACAGACCAGAGTCCTGGACATGCCGTTCGATGGGAACAACCTGTTTGGGAAAACAGTGGACGATTCCCTTCAGGCCATTAAAGCGGACACTGAGACGGCCCGGGTCCTTGGGGTTCTGCAGCAACGACGGACGCCCTTTCGGAGCAGCGGAGGCAAGGGCGCCTCCAAAGGTTCCGGCGGCGGTTTCTCCACCTACCGTCAAGCGGCCCGCTCGTCGTCTCAGGAGGCCTACAGAGGACGAGGCAAGTCTGGCGGACCCCGCCGTCGTCGCCAAGGAGGTCAAGGCGGCAAAGCCTCGTCGAAACAGGATTGAACCGACCGTGGGGTCGGGCCCCCACCGATGCACCCCGGTGGGAGGCCGGCTGGCGAGCTTCATCAGCGTGTGGGAGTCCATCTCCACCGACTGTTGGGTGCTGGACGCCTTAGCCCGGGGCCACGCGCTCGAGTTTCAAAGAAGGTGCCCGCGCGTCCCCCCCGTGGCCAGGAAAGAGCTTCACGTCCCTCAGCTTCTCCTGGAGGTAAGGGCGATGCTCAGGAAGGGCGCCATCGAACTCGTCCCAAAGAGGCTTCGGGGCTCCGGAGTTTACTCGAGATACTTCCTCGTGAAGAAGAAGACGGGAGGATGGCGCCCCATCCTAGACCTGCGACGTCTGAACAAATTCATCAAGGCGCAGAAGTTCCGGATGTTCACCCTCCAGCACGTCCTGGGTCAGCTGGAGGAAGGAGACTTCCTGTCGTCGTTGGATTTGGAGGATGCCTACTTCCATATTCCCATCCTAAAGGGGCACAGAAAATTCCTCAGGTTTGTGGTCCAAGGGCGTCACTACCAGTTCAAAGCCCTCCCCTTCGGACTACGGTCGGCACCCAGGGTATTCACCAAGTGCCTTGCACCGGTGGCGGCGCAGCTGCGCCGCGAGGGGATCCACGTCTACCCCTACCTGGACGACTGGCTCATCCGAGCCAAGACGAGGGAGCTCGCCGTGGAGCACACGGCAAGGACCGTCCAACTTCTCACGGACCTAGGATTCTCTGTGAACTACGCCAAGTCCCACCTGGTACCCGCGCAAAACGCACTGTTTCTGGGAGCGAAGCTCGACACAGTGTCCCTTCTGGCCTCCCCGTCGGAGGAAAGGACCAGGTCCATCCTGGGCAAGGTACAGCGGATGTTGGCTTCCGACGCGGCCAAGGTGAGGTCCATCAAGTCCCTCCTCGGAATGATGTCTTCTTGCATCTACCTCATTCCCATGTGCAGGCTCCGGATGCGCCCGTTGCAGGAGTTCCTGGACGCGCGCTGGATCCAAATGACGGGCGGCTTCGGGGAGAGGATCACACTCGACGAGAGTTTCCGCCGAGCGGTCCGGTGGTGGGGCACCCGCGCGCATCTGACGGCGGGCATGGACTTCCAGACCCCAGACCACCAGGAGACAGTGACCACGGATGCCTCCCTGGAAGGGTGGGGAGCGCACACCGAAAATCTGCACGCGAGAGGCCTTTGGCTCCCGACGGAGAAGTCCCTCCATATCAACGTCCTGGAGCTCCGTGCAGTGTTCTGGGCCCTCAGGTCCTTCCTTCCGTCCCTCAAGGGCAAGGTGGTGAGGATCTTCACCGACAACACCACCACCATGTTTTACATCAGGAAACAGGGCGGAACCAGGTCCCCAGCACTGTCCAAGGAGGCGCAGGACCTGTGGCATTGGGCCGTCGCCCAAAGGATGTTTCTGGTGCCGTTTCATCTGGCAGGGATAAAAAATACCATCGCCGACTCACTCAGCAGGGAGCTGCGCTCGTGCCACGAGTGGGAACTACGGCAGGATCTAGTGGATCGCCTCTTCCGACGGTGGGGCACACCCCAGATCGACCTGTTCGCGACGGCGACGAACTCCCGTGCCGGAGGTTCGCCAGCAGGTTTCCCCAGGCGAGGAGCATGGGCGATGCTTTCTCGTTCCCCTGGGAGGGCCTGTTCCTCTACGCGTTCCCTCCTTTGCCACTGCTAATCCGGCTCGTCAACCAGCTCAAGAGGTCACGGTGCAGGATGATCCTCGTCGCACCTGCGTGGCCGAGGCAGATATGGTTCCCGGACCTTCTGGACTTGTCAACGTCCCCGCCAATCAAGCTGCCGGTGGACGCGGATCTACTCTCCAGGGAAGGAGGCGCCATCCTCCACCACGACCCGAAATCGCTGAACTTGCAGGCCTGGCTCCTGCAGCGCTAGAGTTTGGAGGATACGACATACCGGCCGACTGCAGAGAGGTTCTTGCAAAGGCCAGGGCGTCCTCGACTCTTAAATGCTACGGACACAAATGGAAGAGGTTCTCTGTCTGGTGCCACGCACAGAAGATTAACCCTCTACGGATTACGGCTCCCCGGATACTGCCGTACCTGCTGACGCTGGCCAAAGCTGGACTGGCACATGCGTCCATCAAGATTCATCTTGCTGCGATCTCCCGATACACCAGAACCACGGGGCGGAGGTCCTTGTGGTCTCATCGTCTGGTGAAAGAGTTCATGAAGGGACTGTTCAGATCGTTCCCGCCGGTGAAGGCTCCGGCCCCGGCGTGGGAGCTCAACGTGGTGCTGACCAAGTTCATGGGACCTCCGTTCGAGCCTCTGCACTCGGCCCCGTTGAAGTTTCTGTCGTGGAAAACAGCGTTTCTTGTGGCCATCACCTCCGCACGACGGGTGGGAGAGATCCAGGCCCTTTCCTTTAAGGCCCTGTACTTGACTTTTCACGACACGAGGGTAGTGCTCAGGACGCACCCCTCCTTCATGCCCAAGGTACCGTCGGACTTCCATCTCAACGAATCCTTGGTGTTGCCTGTGTACTTCCCGTCGCCTTCGTCGCCGGCTGAGAGGTCTTTGCACTCGCTGGATGTGGCTAGAGCGCTGAAGTTCTACGTGGACCGCACGAAGTGTTTTCGGAAGACGTCACAACTCTTTGTGAACTTTGGACCTGTCAATCAGGGGAAGGCTCTCTCGAAGGCTTCCATTTCCAGATGGCTCTCCGGCTGTATCATGTACTGTCATCGGTTGGCAAACTGACCGCTGCCTGGCCGTCCGAGAGCCCATTCCACCAGAGCGATCGCAGCTACCACGGCGTTCCTTTCTGGTGTGCCCCTGCTGGACATATGTAGGGCTGCTACGTGGAGGTCAACGCACACCTTCACGAAATTCTACTGCGTCGATCGGGATTCCAGGGAGAAGTCCAGGGTCGGCCAAGCAGTGCTGCGCAACCTGTACGCCTGAGGTGAGCCTGGTGAGGAGGTAAGAATTGCTTAATGTTGAGTTTGATGTAATGCTTAATGTTGAGCCTTTGCCACCTCCCGTGGTTGTGCATGTGTGTACTGCTATGTATTCTTTATTCATGAGCATGTAAATCCATGCCAGACCCCATGCTGGACAAGGAACAAGTTACTTACCTGTAACTGTTGTTCTCCAGCATGGGTCTGGCATGGATTCACATGCGAACCCTCCCGCCTACCCCTCTGCGGCTCTTCACTTGGTCATACTGCCACTTCACGTGCTTCCAAATCTGAAGATGGCTGCCAGAAGCGGTGCTTAGGTAGAGGGCAGTCATTGGCTGTGGTCAGTATGACGCAGAGACCAGTGATTGGTTACTACTACGAAAGACAGATCAGAAACGAAACTGATACTGGTTTTTTATTTACCGAGGATTCCCAGCCTGACGACGGGGAATATTCATGAGCATGTGAATCCATGCCAGACCCATGCTGGAGAACAACAGTTACAGGTAAGTAACTTGTTCCTTCCCTCTCCTCCACCATGGAGCAAACTAACCTCACCACTGGACTCGGGACTGGATCTACCAGCGAACCTCTAAGCATACCATGCAGCCCCCCCACAAGAAAATCCAGACTCCGAGCAAGACTCACAAGATTATATGACATGGCATTTGTAACGCGCCTATGCACAAGTGTTTCAAGGCGCGACGAGGCAGGGTTGGGGAGACAAAGGGAAGACAGACAATGATCCTACTAGGCCAGGTGTCATTCAGATCGTGCAAGGGTAGAGGGGAAGGGAAAAGTGCAAGAGGAAAGGGGGAGGGGGAAGTGCAGTACAGGGATAGTAAAATAACAAGATAAATAATAAGGGCCAGCTGGTGGTAAGTGCAGACAAGTGCTGGGAAGGGGGGCTGTAGGGATACAGAGATGGTCCCGCAGTGCAGGGGTTGCCAGGGAGGCAGTGCAAGGGGAGAGTGGCAGGGCCAAGGACTGAGGTCGGTGAGAGTGGCCCAGTTGCAGAATCAGTGCAAGCTCAGTCAGGAATTTTGCAGGGGAGAGGTGGAGAGAAAGCAGAAGCAAAGAGGAAGATTTTGAGGTGCTTCCGGAACCGAAGATGTTCTCCTCAAGTTTCAGGGAGGCAGGAAGGCTGTTCCAGAGGGAGGCCCCTGCCGTGGAGAGCGATCTACCCCCAACTCGTTGCTTGTAGAAGCGGCTGACTCTGAGGGAGTTGGAAGCGGATGAGCGAAGAGCTCGAGAGGGAAGATATTTAGGAAGGGAGAATTGAAGGTATTTTGGCCCCAGGCTCCAGAAGAGCTTGTGGACAATGCAGAGGGTTTTGAACTTAATCCTCGCAGCCACTGGGAGCCAGTGTAGAGATTTCAGTCCTGGAGAGATACGGTCCCTGGGCTTGAGGCCAAGGACAAGTCTCTCAGTCCTGTTCTGGATGAGTTGCAGAGGGCGGAGAGTAGAGGCAGGCAGATTTAGATAGAGGCTGTTACAGTAGTCCAGTTTAGAGAGAACCAGTGCTCTGGAGACAGTGAGCTTCTGGCGGAAGGAGAGGAAAGGAAGAATACCTCTGAGGAGGTTCAGCTGGTAGTGTGACTTCTTAGAGACGTCAGATATGTGCAGAGAGAAGGAGAGTGTGGAGTCGAAGTTGGCCCGAGGTTTTTTGCCTTGCAGGAAGAGGGCCAAGAGAGGCTGGCCAGAGAGATGCAGGGAAGGAGGGAGCGGGAGTGCCGATGAGTAGAATCTCAGTCTTACTGGCATTAAGGCAGAGGTCATTGGCGGCACACCATTCCTGGATAGCAGACAGGCAGTCAGAGATGAGGGAAGGAGAGGAGGAGGCTGAGGGTAGCCTGAAAATGATCTGGGTATCATCCGCATAGCACTGAAAGTTGGGGCAGAGAGCGGCGATGCGGTGGGCAAGGAGTGCCTGATACTGGTTGAACAGCCAGGGAGAAAGGTTAGATCCCTGGGGGACACCACCGGTAGAGTAAAAGATGTCAGGGAGGAAGGACTTCAGTTGGACCTGGGAGGGTCGATTGGAGAGTAAAGAGGTCAACCACGCCAGAGCCTGACCAGTGATACCCAGGCTATCACGGAGACGGTTGAACAGGATGGCATGGTTGACAGTATCAAAGGCAGAAGAGAGATCGAGCAAAATGAGAACACACGGAGTGTTAGAGTCCAGGTTGGAGAGCAGGTCTTCACGGATGTTCAGGAGAGCAGTTTCCGTGCTTCTGCCAGCTCTGAAGCCAGACTGATGGTCATGAAGACTACCAACAGAATCAGCGTGGAGATTAAGCTGGGAGATGGCCAGTTAGGAAGAGAGTAATGGAGATTGGGCGATAGTTAGCCGTGCAGGAGGGGTCGGAAGAGGGTTTCTTAAGAAGAGGGTGCACAAGGGAGTGCTTAAGGGGGGATGGAAAGACTCCAGAGGCGAAGGAGTGATTGCAGAAGTCAGCCAGGACAGGAGCCAGGGGGTCGATGTGATCCTTGATAGTTTTGGAGGAACAAGGGTGAACCTGTTTAGACAAGACTTTCATAGATCGGACTTGTCTGGAAACCTCGTCGGCAGAGAAAAGGGGAAAAGCAGAGAAGGAGAGGGGAGGGGTGGCTGCAGAAGGGCCAGAGGGAGAGCAAGGAATAGAGGGAGGGTGGTGAAAGGAGGAGAGTGAGGACAGGATGTCCTGAGTTTTAGAAATGAAGTGTGAGGCCAGTGCCGTGCAGAAGGCCTGGGAGGGGACAGGAGAGGTAGAGACTGCGGCAGGGTTGGCCAGTTGCTTGCAGATTTTAGAGTTCAGCCGAATTGTTCAATGCCACGGAGATGCGGGCTTGGATAAGGGCTCTCTTCTTGGTGAGAGCCGGTATTGCCTTTGGAGCAGGCGGCAGGCCAGTTTGTCAGAGGATGAACATGAAGCACGCCATTTCCTCTCTGCCACCCTGCACTTGCGTTTTAGGGTGACGAGATCCAAGTCATACCAGGAATTACATTTGGCTTTGGGCTTCAGGCGGATTCTCATGACAGGGGCAAGGATATCAAGAGTATCGGATATAGCAGAGTGGAGAGTGGAGAGGGCTGTGTCAGGGTGGGAGTCAGCCGAAGGGGGAGAGGGGGGGTGAGAAGGTGGCGGCAAAAGCCTTAACTGACACGCGCTTCATGGGTCGGATGACCGAGAAGGAGGGTGGCAGTGATGAAGGTGGCTTTGTCTGAGGGGTAGGGAAGGTGAGGTGTGAGGATAGGAGAAAGTGATCACTCCAGGAGAGAGGAAGAGGGACAGAGAGGGGAAGGTCAGAAGAGATCAGAGCATCAAGAGTGTGCCCTACAGAATGAGTCGGCCCAGACGGGAGAATAGAGAGTGAGAGTGAGAGTGAGTTGCAGAGGTCGCGAAAGTGTCCAGAGGGGGGACAGGAGGCATCCAGGTGGATGTTGAAGTCTCCAAAAAAGAGGAGTTGAGTGGTAGAGGACAGGAGTGAGAAGAAGAGATCTGCCCACTCGGAGAGGAAGGAGGAAATTTGACTGGGTGGCCGATAGATAGTAGCCACAGTAAGGGAATGGCTAGGAGAGCGAGAGAGAGAGTCGGCAGACAAGGCATTCAAAAGAGGAGTAGGTCTGCGTAGGAGTGAGAGTGGCAGGAATCCACTCCGGGAAGATGAGGGCAACACCCCCCCTCCTCCCTCCCCCAGCACGGTTGGGCCTAGGCACGGAGAGGATCTTGTAGCCGTCAGGTAGGAGTGTGTCAAAGCTGGTGACGGAGCTGGCGAGCTGGCCGTGAACCATGTCTCAGTGAGACCAAGGACATCAAGGTCCAGTTCCTCAAGAAGGCGACAGATATCAGTGGAATGTTTGACAGCAGAGCGAGAGTAAGAGTAGCAATCTGGAGAAGGTTGCCATCCTTGAAGGACTTCCGGGGAGGGGTGCAGTTCAGAGGTACGCCCTGCGCAGGTGAAGGAACATAGGCGGGGGGAGGGAGGAAGGGGGAAGGCAAGGTAGCCGAGGACAGAGGAGGGGGGACAGCAGGAGAAGAAAGGAAGTTGATGAGGTGCGGGAAGCGTCTATCGAAGAGGTGGAGGTTGGCCTGAGGGCCTTGGACCAAGACGGTCACATTAGAGTAGACATTAATGATGGCCTTAGAGGAGTGGAAGGAGGCCAAGAGGACATCCCAACGGGTGCCACCATTAATGGGAGAAGAGGAGAACGGAGAGAGCACAGAGACCATATGAAGGGTCCATAGGTCAGGTGAAGGTATGAAAAAGAGGATGTCAGTGAGAGTTTCCTTGGAGGAGGCATTAGTGTAGGTGTCCGCGATAGGGAGACCTGGGTTGGAGACCAGGATGTCCTTGTTAAACTTAGTGAGGAGAGCAGGATAGTCAACGGAGAAGCAGTTAGAGAAGATAGGGGAGACAGAGAGCACCATAGAGTAGGTAGGGGAGGAGGTACCAGGGGTAGACAGACGAGAGAGAGAGAGAGGCGAGTGAGAGCTATGGGACAAGAAGACGGCAATCTGGATGCAAGCGCAGAAAAACACAGGACATTCTAAGACAGGAGAGAAGAGAAGCCAAAACTTTAGAGTCCTACAGAGGGAGAAAGGCCTAGGTTTCACAATGCAATTTTAGTGTGGCAGAGACGAGCAATTTAAACGATGCAAGCAATGCAAATTTTGGTATGGCAGATAAAGGCAAATTTAAACCAGTGGATAGCCACCTAGATTTGAGAGTCCTAAGGAGGGAGAGCAGGCCTGGGTATCAGGGTGGTACTAGGGCAGCAGTTATGCAGTCAGGACTGCAGAGGAATACCGCTAGCGAATGGAAGGAGGGTAAGCAGGGCTGAGGGGAGGTGGCTGGCGGTGGCGTCCCCAGCAGACACCACACGGGAGTCACCCTTTGCCTGGCGCCCTTAGCCGAGGGGCTGCCGGGCAGAGGCTGCCCAGGGAGGGATAGTGAAGAGGGAGGGGAAGCCCAATCTTTGGGAGGCGGGCGGGAAGGAGGAACAAGAGCGGGAGGAGGGAGGCAGCCACATGGGACTCATGGGGGGAAAACAGTAGGGATAGTCAAAAACAAAACACAATTCACAGTTCTTATGAGCCCTTAACCAGATCCCTCCCTGCCACTAATAAAAGAACCATAAATCAACAAGCTAACACAGCTAACTGTACTACTAGATCATCGCCAACCTCTACCAGCAAATCCAAACAAACCAAAATCACCACTGCAGCCCCTCCGCTCAAAGGCGGACTAATAAATACTAGATCCCTAACGGCGCATGCCACTGACATCTGTGAACTTATACTGTCCAATAGGTTGGACTTCCTCGCCATCACAGAGACTTGGCTGCACGAAGCAGCTGGACCCCTACTATCTCTAGCAATCCCAGATGGCTACATGAGAATTATCTCCATTCCAGACTCAAAAGCCTGCGAAGTGTGCGCCATCGGAACTCCCACTGCACCACTCCCAGAACCTGAATATCTACCTTATCTACAGGCCCCCCGGCCTGGTGGACACATTTGAAGAAGACATTAACTGTCTATTATCCACTAACCTCAAAACATCTACACAACTACTCATTCTAGGAGATTTTATTCTAGAATATAATGATCCATCAGACAAACAGGCCGTTAATGTGGCCAATACCTTCACGGAATTAGGACTAACCCAAAAAATTACGGAACCCACCCATAACAAAGGGAGAACCCTCGATTGGTTAGCGGACTATAACTGTTCTGCCTCCATTACCCCCATCTCCCCTCAACTATGGACGGACCATTACTTGATAACCTATGACTTATCTACCACCAGGCCACTTCCTCCTGTAGCCAATATGGCACCCTCATGCCCTACCAGGAACAAAAGAAATATCACCAAGGACAAAGTAATTCCTGCCATTTTACCCATCCTAAACCAACTCGATGAACATCTAGACCCAGGGCTGCTCGTTGAAGAATATAATGAAATTATACGAACCACACTGGACAATATCGCCCCTCTGAAACTGAGACCAAGCAAACCCAAAGCCCACCTTAACAAATGGTTCACCCCAGAACTGAAAGATCTCTGTCAGCTAAATAAAAACTGCGAATCCACTTGGAGACTCACCCCATCAGAAGACCATAAAAACAAACTCCTAGAAATCTCCTCTCAATATAAAAAGGAAATCATCCTGGCCAAACGCCACTCGTATAGTAAACGCATCTCTTCAGCCAACTCGAGTACGAGGGAACTGTTTACCACCTTAAAGGAACTAGTCACCTACTCCCATCCCAGATATATGCATAAAAGACCAAGCCTGGTGCACTGAGATACAACACGCTTTGGCCAATAAAGTCACCATGCTCCAAAAACAAATGGCAGCTAAGAAGCAACACTCGAGCAGCCGCCTATATCTAACGACAACCCACCTTCTATGCAGCAAGACACTACTACCCAATTTAGATTTGCTAAAACCTCTATCTGGTGCCCGGCACAACTTTTAAAAGATGCCGCCAGAGATCTCTTCCCCCTTCATAGCTAAACTTGTAAATGCCTCAGTCACTTCAGGTACTGTGCCACCCAACCTGAAACAATCCTGGGTACTGCCGTTGCTAAAAAAACAATCATTAGACCCTCCTCATTCCTACCAAATACCGCCCCATCACAACAGTCCCCTTCCTGCTAAAAATCCTGGACAAGATCGCATACATCCAAATCCAAAGATTCCTGGAAAACCATAAGCTCCCAGGAGTAAGGCAGTCAGGCTTCTGTCCACAACATGGGACCGAGACCACTTATCGATTTGAAAGCTCAAACCGATGAGCTAAGAGACCAAGGTCAAACAGCCCTCCTCCTACTTCTACGAGACCTTGTAGATCACAAAGTCCTCTGCAACCACCTCAACTCCACTCTACATTTCTCTAAGGAAGCCATTTTGTGGGTTGAATCTTTCTTTAGTGAAAGGACTATGAGGGTGTTCTCCCCCTCTGATGCAGTGGACCCGATCCCCATCTCATGCGGTGTCCTGCAGGGCTCCTGCGTATCACCGACATTATACAACCTACTTACCAAGCTCCTTTTTGATGATCTGTACCTTCTTGGTATCACCTACACTAACTAGGCAGATGATGCCCAGATTCTCCTCCCGCTTTCAAGGCAATACAACCAGGATTTGGCCTTGGTGAATAGGGTGTATCTCATCATCCAGGCATGGATGGCCACTCACGCCTATGCCTGAATGATGACAAAACAGAACTAATCGTTCTGGGCACACACTCCAACCTCAAAAAACTAGGCCAGGACTACTCTGCCTTTGAGAATGATGGGAACACCATCAAGGTGGCCAAGGAAGTGAAGACTCTAGAGGCTTCCATCTAGATGCCACCTTCTCCTTCAAGAAACAGGTGAACTCACTGGCCTCAGCTACAGTTCTCACATGTAAGCTCATCAGAGCAGGTAAACACTTCATCTCTAATGACAATTGCATGATTCTAGCTAGAGCGCTCGTTCTGTCTAGAATAGATTACTGCAATGCCTTATATATTGGGACCAACAAGCACATCCTACATAGACTACAAATCTTACAAAACAATGCCTTGAGAGCAGCTCTTGGTATCCCTAGACGCTCACACATTACGATGACAAGGCGTAATAACAATTGGCTGTCAACCCAAGACAAAATCTTACTAAAAGTTGCCTCCCTCACACTTGAACAACGTGGCTCCCCCATATAACGGATAGATTTGTTGAACGAAGATCTTCTAGACCCTCAAGAATCTCCTATACCAACACACTCATCCCTAGATTTAAATTGATTAAGGTGGGAGGCACCAGCTTCCCTGTCTGGGCGGCTCAAGTATGGAATTCATTGCCTCACACCTTGAGGAGAAATCCTACCCCAAATTCAGATCCAACTACATTAACCATCTGAAACAACTGATCATCTAGCCAATACCTCACCTCGCTGTTGTAATACCTGTAAAAACGGTAGTATATTCTGTATATAATGTTTTGTACTATTGTTACGGCCTGTACTTATCTCTTGCTTTTTGTGTAACTATGTAACCTATGCCTCGCATATCCTTACTGCTGCGCCCTCTTACCTTCGGGTCTGGTGCGCATTATAAACCTTAAGGTGCTGTGTGTCACCATACAAAAAGTGGATGCCTATGGAGTTTGTCAGACTCCAAAAACGGTGAAAACATAAAATCCTGGTCAGGGAAAAACACAAGATGGAGTGAGAAAAAGGTCCCACTCACTCTGGATTTAAAATGAAAAAGTCCTAAGTACAGCAAAAGAGCTGGGGGTCTCTAAGGTGGGAGGAAATTAGCACAGAAATTAGAATTCTCCCTAACAGTTACCATATGGTATTTCCTAACCCGGAGAAGGCAGGAAGAAAGCCAAACGACAAGCTGGCCAAAGAGCAAGCAAAAAATCTCGTTGCACAGGCTTTTTAGGCTGCTGCCCACCTTTTTTAGTAGCCATTCGGAGTAAATGCAAATGTGCGTGAGAATTATCACAAAAAACTGTAAAAATCACACAGCTGGCACCAGCTTGTCTTGGGCACATTTCCAAAGTAACCAAAAGGCTAGAAGTGTTTCTAGGCGCAACAAGACTGGGAGGGGGAAGCAAAGGGAGGACAAAATAACAATCTTACTAGGCCTTGTGACATTCAGATTGCGGAAGTGCAGGGAAGAGGGACGGGGAGAGGTGCCAGGGGGAGAGAAGGGTGGGGGGTGAACTAAAGTACATCCAGCGGGTGGCTCATAAATGCATAGAGAAGGGACTATAGGGTTGCAGATCCTTAAGTGCTGGGGAGCCCCGAGACAGTGAAAGGTCAACTGGACATGCAGGAGCCTTGGCCTGAGTTCAGAGGGTGACCAGGTGACCGATGCGTGGAGCAGTCTGGTGCCTCAGCAGGTGAGAGGAAGAGGGAAAGCGGAAGCAAAAAGGAAGGTCTAGAGTTGCTTGCAGAACCAGAGGTGGTTCTGCTCAAGTTTGAGAGAGGTATCCAAATTGCACCTCACTGTTGGGCGATGTGCGCAATTGTAAATTACAAGAATTCATAAAGCCAGACAAAAATCTTTCAGTACTGACTAGTCTTAGGGACTAGTCATTTTCCCCACAAGAATGAGCAAAACTGGCAAGGGAAGTAAAGCGGAAGGATTTATGGACCTCCATAAGTCAGCAAGAATACATAGGAATGTATGTAGGGGAAGGTGGAGAAAGAGAATCTTTCCTAACCGTGCCCGGTCCCAGGGGGGCCTCTGTCACCTCTTTTCTGCGCTAGGGGGATCACCATACATATTTTAGGGAGTACGTTCGGGGCACTTACACTCTAGTTTTGGCTTCATCATTAAATTTAGTACCATTAAGTTGGGTAACAAAATCTGCTATCTGTCAATGGCGCCAAGATGCCCCTCTGTGGGTGAATGTGTGCTCTACAAATAAACCTATTATGTTATGCTGACCAGGGGTGCAAGCCATTTTACCGCATTGGTAGCCAAATGTGCCTTTTTGGTAACCATTGGGGTACCTGTGCATTTTTTTTTTTTTTATACTTGTTTATTTTTTAAACTAGCACATAGATGGTATCTAAATCAACTAGCATTACACAATCAATAGCTTTCAATTCGATACATAGACATGCACATAGCTTCCCCCATCTCCGCTGCCCTCAACTGCCATTTTGGTCCGGCGAGGCCTGGCTGGCTCCAGCCCCACACCACACAGATGAAGGGCCCTTGCGATCGGGCACGGTTTATTAGTTAGTGCCGGGAAGTTCTGATCATAGTCTAATACAGGCGCCCACATGTTTGAGAAGCGGGCGGAGCTGGCCAGCGTTGGCTGCAGTGATCGTCTCTGCTATCAAAATGTCCCAAAGTTTTAGCCACCATAGGATCATCAGGGGACTTCCACGTACGTGCCAGTGTGATCTTTGCGGCAATCAAAAGTTGTGTTAAGAGGGCGGCTCTCCTGCAGGTTCTCGGTTAGATACTCGGAATTGGGACTCCCAGGAGGATAGGCTTCGGCTCCAATGGAATCGCCACCTGGGTGATATCTTTAATGATAGCAATGCATTGGAACCAGAACTCTATTACCACTGGGCATGTCCACCACATATGTAGGACCCCGGAAGGCCACAGCGGCGCAAGCACTGGGGGTCTAGGGCCCGGTTGAAGTGATATAAGCAGAGCAGGGGGTAGTACAATCGTAGGAGTAGCGTCTGCCTGCACTCCCAGTTGGTGACACAAAAGGAGGATGAGTGTATTCTCGACCAGATGTCTACTCAAGTCTGATCTTCTACAGTATGCCCCAGGTCTGCTTCCCACTGTGACATGTGGACATGTATGAGGCCTTGGCAGCAAGTAAGTCCACTTGCAATAACTTATAATAGAGAATCGAGATTTTCCCTCGAGCTAGTAGGTCTTCGATGGTGAGTTTGAGGGGGCTAGGGGCACGTAGTGCTGCCAAACGGATCAGCGGATGGCAGTGTCGAAGTTGCGAATAGGTGAACCTATCCGTTTCTGCTAGCATTGCTCAGAGCGCGGCTGGTTCTCCACAAAAAGCTGACCCAGGGAGGCGAGGCAACCCGCGATCCAATTTCTAAAGTTAGAGGGGCAGGATCCTGGTGAGAAGGCTGGGTTATGAAGGACTTGGGGATGAAGGTCCCAGGCCCCTGGGTGCCTCTGTTTCCGAGCCCAATCCCATGCTTTTAGAGTATGTTTAGTGGAGGATAGCATGCTCGGCCATGACCGGCGCAGGGAGGAGAAAGGGGGGGATGTGTAGGAGGAAGCCTAGGGGGAGGGGCAAGCGAGACTGCTCGATCTCTACCCATTTCGGGCACTCCGAGGCGATGGCCCAGGTGTGGGCTTACTGGCCCGCTACCTGGTATTTCCAGAGGTCGGTGACCCCCAAACCACCAAGCCTGGAGCTGCTCATCATGGTCCTCTGGGGGACTCGCAATTTCTTATCCCTCCAAATAAAGCAGAATATTTTTCTCTGCAGGCGCTGGAGTGAGAGCCTCAGGTTCGTAATGGGGAGAGATGTACAAGCATAAAGAAACCGTGGGAGAAGATTCATTTTGTAGGCTGCAATACTGCCGAGGAGCTCTTTGAAGAGTGAGGGGAAGTTCGCCAAGTAGACGTCTCGCGGGCGGCAATCTGGAACCCCAAATAGGAGATAATCTTTTCGCTTAATTGACAGGCATAGAGATCTTGGAGGACCCCCGGTTCTAACCCAATGCCCCCGATTTTCCGAAATTGATGGAGAAGCCCGATACCCTCACAAACTTATGGATCTCCATAAGGGTTGGTTCTAATGAGGCAGAAATGTTTGTTATCGATAGCAGCACGTAATCAGTGTAGAGTGCAATTTTGTATTGGGAGGGGCCCACTTGGAGACCTTTGATGCGGGAATTCAGACGGATTCGTTGGACAAGGGGTTCCATGGCCAAGACGAAGAGTAGGGGAGAAAGGGGCATCCCTGCCTGGTCCCCAGGTCAAGGGAATCGGGTCAGATATGAGGCCATTGACTCTAAGAAGAGTTTTTGGGGATTGGTAGTTGGCTAATACCAGCCGTTGGAAAGCATGTCCAAAACGAAAAGACTAGCGGGTGAGTCGGAGGAATGCCCAATCCACTCTATCAAATGCCTTAGTTGCATCTAGGGCTAGTAGGGCCAGACTCCGCGAATGCTGATTCGCAACGTCTATCTGGTGTGGAGTATCCATTTGAACGTGGGGCCCTGGGTTTGAGGCTCTTGATGGCTGCGTCGATCTCCCCTGTGATGGGAGCCTCAAGGTTCTCCCTCCTCACCAAGTCTGTAAGGCGTGGAAGGGGCGCGTCTTGTAGGTAGGTCTGTTGCTCCTCGAGAGATCTCGGGGATGCTGACATGGTGTCCGTGAGGTAGGCGGCTGCCATTTGAAGCTTGTCCTGGTCTGCGAATTGGACTTTGCCCTGGGGGGGTCACGTAGGCCCAGAATAGTGTTCTGCTTCTTTGTCTTGGCAAGTTTGTCAACCAAAAGTGTATTCGCCTTATTGCTTTTGGCATAGTATCCTTGTTTGGTTTTGCCAGTAGCTGTGCAGTGTCCTCGGCACAGAGAGCCTCCAGCCTCTTTCGTGCAGCCTGTAGGGCTTGGTGAGATCTTGCGGTCCGGTTATTACGTTTGCAGCTGGATTCTTCTTCACGGACCTCGTCTTCCAGGGCTGTGCGGATTTGCCGCTTACGTTTGTTTAAGGCTGCTCCCTGAGCAATTAGTTCACCTCGGAACACTGCCTTCATTGCATCCCAGGTATTGGCTGGGGATGTATCTTCGTTCGGGTTTTCCCTAAAGAAGTTCTTAATCGTCCTCGCTATGGAGTCCCTTATCGACATGTCATTGAGGACAGGGTCATATAGTGTCCATCTGCATCATCGAATAGGGTCTGGGTTTTGGGCCCGAAGGGTCGGGGCAACTGTGGCATGGTCCGAGAGCTTTCTGGGACCAATGGCGACACCATCGGTGAAGGCCAAAACTTGGAGGCCAGCGGGAGGTCGATTCGGGAGTAGGTTATATGGACGTATGAATAGAAGGAATAATCTTTTTCGTTGGGGTAGAGCACCCTCCAAATGTCCACCACCTCGAGGGTTCTGAGCAGGTGAAGGAGACCCACTGCCAGTCTGAAGTCTTTGTGAGCCAGAGGGTGTGATTTGTCCTTAAGCGGGTCAGGGACCCCATTGAAGTCTCCTCCAATGATCGTCTCCCCCTCGATGAACTGAGAGAGAGCTACCTACAGGTCGCTATAGAACCCGTCTTGTTTGTCATTAGGGCGTAGACTGAGATGAGGGAGTAAAGTTGGCCATAGATCAAGCATTTGACCACCATAATTCTGTCATCACGGCAGTGCATGGTGTCCAGGATCTTTGGTCTGTGGGTTTTTGCAAAAAGTATGGCTGTGCCTCCTTTCTTGGTGCCATTGGAAGCCAGTAATTGCAATGGAAAAAAATCTGCTGTGAAGGCGGGTGAAATCCGCTGGGATTAGATGTGTTTCTTGTAGGAAAACCACAGAGGATTCCTCATTCTGTAAGGGTTACAGCATGGGTTTCCTTTTGGGGGGGGATATTTGGGGGGTGGGGGGTTTCAGGCCCCTGACATTCTGCGTGACAAATTTCAATTTTCGGTGCGGTGGAGGCACGTCCTGAGCCTCTGTAGAGTCTCGGGGTGGAGATTGGGATGGAAGGAGTTCAGACATCACCTGGAAGCTTAGTTAGGATGTGAGCCTCCTGTGGCTGGAATTTTAACCACCTCCAATGGAAGGCTGAGAAAATAAGTTTGAGAGGCAGAGATTTCTGGTTCAGCCAGTCCCATGGCCAACGGGGCCAAACCTGTCCGGATGGCCAGGATGGTGAACAGAGTTTGAGTTCGCCTCTAAGGGGATTCTGATGGCATACACCTTGGAGGAGGGCAATGGCCGTACGTGGCCTGCAGCGTCGCTCTAGTCGCTTAGTTGTACTATGATCCATTGTCGAAGCCTTCCGAAGGCGGATCGTGGCATCTTTATTTCACGTTTCTGCGCCTCTGTATCTTTGACCAGGACGGGTGTCTCGGCTTGGAGGGGAGACCTATTTGGCTCATCTGGGTGGCGATCTGAAGCGGGGTTGCCTCTGTCCCCGGGGGAGTCCGGCATAAGATCGTTGCGGTGTCTTCAAGATGAGCGATCCTGCATTGGGTCCCCTGATAGAACTGCAACGCTTTTGGGAATAGCCATTGATGGCGAACTTGGTGGTCTTGAAGAATAAACGTTAGCGGCCAGAGGACCCTTCTCTTCTGCAATGTTAAGAGGGAAAGATCCTGATGGATCTGGAGCGGAGCGCCCTATCGCCGAGATGGCTTCCTTGGTGGAATAGAAGTGGACCCTTTGTCCAAGTCTACCCCCCCACCCCCCGTCTCGGGCGCAGACTGTGGGTGTGGTCCAAAATGAGTTGTGGGAATTATTCTACAGGGGAAACCCCACACTTTGGTGATATTCCCTCCTACTACGTGAGGATATAAGATATATATTTCTACAAAAGGAAGGAACAATCAACACATTCCCCTCCGATAGCAATTTCAAGACACAGCCCTTGAACAGATATAGGCTGCATTCTGTGTTTCAAATCATCATCAGAAAACATTTTCTTCACAAAATATAATTTTTAATATATTAATCTTTTGTTAAGCACAGGTAATACAAAAATTATTAAAAAACATATACACATCACATAGTCATATACAAAGTAAAAAACACTACCACCTCACAGTATCGCAACTAGTATGCTGAAATATTCAACCAGCATACCACACTTATGGCAACTCCATAAATCTCATTTTCCATTGTGTGGTTTGGAAAATGAGATTTATTGAGTTGCCATAAGTGTGGTATGCTGGTTGAATATTTCAGCATACTAGTTGCGATACTGTGAGGTGGTAGTGTTTTTTACTTTGTATATGACTGTGATGTGTATATGTTTTTTAATAATTTTTGTATTACCTGTGCTTAACAAAAGATTAATATATTAAAAATTATATTTTGTGAAGAAAATGTTTTCTGATGATGATTTGAAACACAGAATGCAGCCTATATCTGTTCAAGGGCTGTGTCTTGAAATTGCTATCGGAGGGGAATGTGTTGATTGTTCCTTCCAAAATGAGTTGTGCCTTGTCCACATGCGGGAGCAGCGATTGGAAGAAATCTCCAACATATTCAGCTAATTCTTTGTCCGGCACTGACTGGACCCCATGGATTTGCAGATTGTTGCGGCGTGCCCTATTTTCGAGATCCTCCTGCTTAAATTTAAGAATCTCGCTCCTGTCAAGTAGGGCCTGGATCGAGCATTGCATTTCCACAATAGTAGCCACATGTCCCTGGGTCAAGTCTTCCACCTCTCCTAGTCTTTGTTCAACTTCTGGAACTCGCTGGTCCGTTGTCTCCAGCTTAGTGGTAAGCTCTGACATGCATGACCTGAATTCCGCCTTAATGTCCAGCATGAAGGACTGAATGTCTTCCTTTGTCGCCAGCATCCCCTTGTCTTCTGGGATCATCTACTTCTTCCCCTTATCTGCTGAAAGGAACATGGTGGAGATGTCCGAGCTTCTGGGAGGTTTTGAGATGTTCAGCCATTGCTCCAAGGCTCGGTTCCGGGGACACTTGTGTCCACTCAAGCGCAACAGTGGAGATGAGGGGGTCCCTGGGGAAAGCTGTTGTTGGAGGCGGCTGGATGGAGTCCACGGCTACAGTTCAACCATACGTGGAGAAGGGAGCCACCGGACATGGAGATATGCAAGGTTGAGACTTGGCAGATGGAGCCGTGGGCGAGAGGGGAGCTTAGGGGGATGCTAGGGCCCCTGGCTGGTTCCCTGTGTGATGAGGCAGGAGATAGGACAGGAGTCCGGGCTAGGGCTCCTGCGTCGTTGAAGTGGGTCTTGGGCACTATATTACTTCTTGTTGAAGACCGTGGACTCAGGGTTCCAGTAGATCCAGCCGTTAGCCGCCCGCACTCCTAGTGGAGCTGCTTTCCCCTGCTAGCTGATGAGAATGGGAGAGTGGAAGACTCCTTTGGCGGGGAGCAGCGGGGGCCTTAGTCTTTAGGTGGGGTATAGGTGAATGGGCCGGGGCGCCCCAGGAAACAGGTGCAGCGGTCGTGGCTGAGAGCAGGCTGAAGGAGATGAGGGCCGGCGGGGGAAGGCTGTCCGGTTAGGGGCAGGGGGGGGCCCTAGAAGCTGTGGTGCTGCTTACTGGACTTTCCGCCGGCTGGGGCACTCTAAGGCAGCTGGGGCATGCAGAGGAGAAGGCCAAGCAATCCTGGGCAAACTGGGGCCCGAGGCAGGCGGTTTCGTGACTCCCGCCCGAAGGCTGGCGCTGCAGGCTCCCGAGCACCAAGGGTCGGCGCTGGCTGCAATAGTGATCTCCGCTATCACTTCGGACCTTGAAGGGGGGGGGGGGCAGCCAGGGGCCGATGCCAAGAGCAGCAGTGTTCTTTGTTTCAACTCCGGGCCCGAGGGGGTCCAGCTCAGTATGTGGAGGCCGGCCAGGGCGCAGTAGGTAGTGTGGGGCTACGGAAGAGCTGGGGTCCGGCCCCGCACGGCCCGGAGCAGCTCGCAGCGGCGCTCCTCGCTCGCCGCAGCAGTGCTCAGGCAGGATCTCGGTTACATGCAGGGCAGAGGCGCCGGGGAAGATGGCGCAAGAGCCCCGCGTGGTTGTACCTGAGGCCAGCTGGAAATGCAGATGCGTATCTGTGCAAGGTGGGTCCGAGAGGCAGGCTCCCTGCGCCCGGCGGCATCGGTCTTAGTTGTGGGCCATGAGTAAGGCACATCAGTCGCGTCTTCCAGGGGATTCCACCATCTTGATTTAGGAGCAGGGGGCCAGGGTGCAGGGTTCGCCATTTTTGCATCAGGGCACCAGAAGACTTCAGAGGCTCATTCTGACCACGGTGGGTGCCCCAACCCTTCCGACGGTCTCCATTGCTTAATCCGCTCCAGAAGGACGGCAAGAGCTGCACATATTTACATTACGCTGCGGGCATCGCGCAGAGGCCATCAAGGGAGCTGCCACATTGCTGACGCTCCTACTTGTGCATTTTTTTAAAATCCTTGTAGAATAGGGCTTGTTTTGTTCAGACTAACCGCAAGGTGGCCCTAAAATTGCCCAAAATGGCAGCCTCCACATTGGTCCTAACTGTTTGGCCAGTATACGTCCATGGACTATTCCTCTCACTTCCTGTAGGGGTGGCTGTTATGTCAGATTTTGTTTTTGTAAACCTCAACATTGAGGTGTACATCTGTTAATTCTTCTAGAAGTATTTTTCCGAGCAAGCCTTACAAAGTTAGGCTTTTCCGTTCATTCTTCTGGGTCATATACATTCTAGATCCCGGGTCTAAAGGCTTGTGTACACTCCACTAATCCCTGCCACCAAGGATGGCTGATTGTAATAAGGTGTTCTTTACAGTTCATGGATGTGCTGAATATATTGAGTGGGGCAAAATACAAAGTAGTGCATAAAATAGTAAAAAGCCATGTGACCGAGATATTGCTGATGTGTGTGGATCAATGGAGTCACATATATATTGATTTGCCCAAGAGCTCATATCAGAGGGATATTGTGTCAGTTTAATAGTAATTTTCTTTGAAAATATCAAACAAAGCATCAATTAGTGTCCTTGACATACAACAGTAATGTTAAACCCGCACATGATGGCTTAACATAAACTGATGTGAAGAAGTAACTCTTGTATATACATCAAAACTCAAGACCATTACATTAAATTCATGCACAACAGTACATATTATACATATATGCACAAAAGAAATAAGTAAAGTACATTTTCTACACAAACATACAGAGAGAAAAAAGGAAAAATAAAATAAACAAAAAGAGAAGGTCTATTCTAATTTCAAACTATTCCCTTATTGCTGATACAAAAAATCATAATTTCAAAGTGTATTCTATTTCTCCTATCTTCCGCTTACAGGTGATTCATTTCACCCGGTTTTGAAAACCTGTTCACTTTATTGTGGGCCTAGAATTAGTGGTCCTGGAATCCTCTAGGTTTAGTAGGAGAGATTGTTAAAACTAATTTCTGACTATATTGTGGCAGGGAAAGTTGTCGGGCTCATTCATGAGTCCTCTGTTGTGCCTATATTAATGGAACACAAGTTTTCATGGTCCTTTTCTGTGTGGGCCTGGAACGAGGGTTGTCGGGGTCTTCTTTTTTTTGTGCTTTTTTTTGTGCCATATTCTCTTGCCAGTCACCAAGCACTTTTTGCTTGTCTCTTGGATTTCTGTTCTCCTGAGTGAATGAGAACCTTTTCAACACTTTTGGTTGTATCCTTTTGGAGTAATGCTTTCCTCCATCTTTTAATGCATCTGTAATGTATTATTGCAGTACTTTCTGTGCAGTGTTGCTGGGAGCTCTTTGAGCTGCCCTTTTTATTTTCCTTGTGATAACTACTGTTTCCAAGGATAGCGGATACTTTCTATCCTGCCTAACTTTTTTTTTGTGGAATCGACACACGCCACCTTGTGTGGAGTGCTGAGGGGACACAATGTATCCCTTTTTCCCCTGCTCTTGTAACTTTCTAGTTGAAGTGACATGTTCATCTGAGTGGCTGATGGCAGTGGATATGTTCTACCAATTTTTGTGACTTACCCACAGGCTGCTGTCACATCTGCGGTAATGTACACATGGGCCACCATTGTACTAAAATGGTACCTGTTGTCAAATACCTGATCACTTGGACGTCGCGTATGTGGAGTCTTGACAGTGAAGCTGGTTCCACGTGAGGTCAGGTTTCGTAACCAAGACTGTGCAGCAGGACAAACCAGCCCCCCCGCCACCCTGAAGAATTGGTACTCCGGAATGATTGGTCAATGGCTTCTCACACCACGGGCTCGCCTTCCGGTATTCTGTGGTGTGAAGACAGTGCGAACACTGAACCGGAAAGGTGTAAAAGACTCTGGTGTTTATCCAATGGTGCCAAGAAAGGATACACAAGGGGCAGAAAAAGGCCAGAGCAAGAAATGCAGTGAAAGGCCTTAAAGGAGTAGGAAAAGGCCACAAGCAACGGGTAAGGGGTAGGCGGAAAAAGGATAGGACAGGGCAAAGGACAAGCCAACAGAAAACGGCTCAGGAGGAAACATGCTGGTCGGCAGGGGACCAGAGCCGATATGCTATGGTATTGTTTATTTATAAAGCGCCTATACACACACAGTGTTTTCAAAGCGCTCAAGGAGGGTAGAGAAAGGAGAAAACAGTTGCTCAGAGCCCTTGAAATTCTGAGATAATAGTCTGCACAGGCAGAGTACGTACATAAAATACATTTACCAGTTTAAGGTACAGCAAATGGGCCTGACAGCGATTCTACAGTTTTTTTACCAGTGCAATTAAGGGGTGAAGACAGGGGAGAACAGACAAACTATCTTCAGGCAAGGTGCGTGAGGTTCGTGCAAGTGTACACGGTAATAGGGATGGGGGAGGTCCATGTGCATCCAGTCGGTGCAGACTGGGGTAAGTGCGCTCTAGGGTTAATTCTCAAGTGCAGTGAGTGTGGGTGGGGTGTAGGGCCCTGAGGCAAGTGCGAAAGGGAACTGGCGTGGGTGCCAGGGATCTGTGAGACTGAGGTACACCAGGCGGCCAGTCAGCAAGCTGTAAAGAAGAGGAGGGAGAGAGGGAAGAGCAGAGAGCTAGGATAGCGGGGTAGAGGGAGAGGGAAGGAAGAGGAGAAGGGGAAGGTCTTTTCCAGAACCTGCAGATCGGACACAAGACAGAGGACGGCAGGGAGGCTATTCCAAAGGGAGGCACCTGCTGAGGATAAAGATCTCCCTCCAAAGCTCTGCTTGGAGAACCGGCTGACTCACAGAAGTTTGGAAGTAGATGAGCGGAGGACTCATGACGGACAGTATTTAGGTAGGCAGTGTTGGGTAGGTAGGTCCCAGGCCCCAGAAAGCCTTGTGAATAATGCAGAGGGTCTTGAACTTGAACCTTGCAGCCACGGGGTGCCAGTGAAGGGATTTCAGCGACTGAGAGATGCAGCACCTGGGCTTGAGGCCAAGGATAAATCTTGCGGTTCTGTTCTGGATGGTGGTCAGTCAAAAGGTCGAAAAAAAATCTCGAATGTCAATAATCTCGAAACAAAAAAGGTCAAATTTAATATTTTTTTATTTATATGTATTTTTAAGGTCAGGTAAGTAAAAAAAAGGGTAAAATTAAAAAAGGGGGCTTGGGGGGAACCCCCCATTTCGGAAAAAAAACATATTGGAAAAAAAATTCGACGATTTATTTTTTCAATCTTTTCACTATAAACCGTTCTGGATGAGTTGCAGAGGGCACAGGGCAGAAGAAGGGAGGAGGAAGAGGCTGTTGCACAGCCTAGAGAGAACCAGGGCTTTGGAGACAGTGAGCCGCTGGGGGAAAGTGAGAAAAGGTAGAATACTTCTGTGGAGGTGCAGCCGATAGTTGGACTTTTTAGAGATGTCCGAAATGTGAGATAAGGAGAGAGTGGACTAAACAATTACCCCAAGATTTCTTGCCTCGCAGGGCTAAGGGAGGCCTTCAGCACCGGAGAGATGTAAACACAAGAGCGGTTTAGAGGCAGGAAACGGGACCAAGGAGGAACAGAACGGGCTGGCAAGGACCAGAGCAGGAAACATGGCCGGGAGACAACACAAACAATAGCTTGGACGGCGTGTTAAGGTGTGCCATGTCCCAGGTGTGTAAGCCTTTTATAGAGCCTTGTAGCGTTGCCTTGGGTTTCCATAGCAATGTTACAGGAGCGTAGCAGACTTACCAGGAGCACAGGATGCACGATGTGCTGTCAGACCGGCTATCCCGATTGGCTAGCTGCCTCACCAACCCGAACACCGTAGAACGGTCATGCGTCTGGATCGGAGAGAGGAACGCCAACAAGGGTACAAACGCCAAGCCCCTAATGGTAAGTGGCGGTCGCTAGGCATTACACCTGCCTTCATTACACCTGCCTTTTTTTTTGCAAACACTCGATGACTTGTCCTTTCTTGAGCCTTCTGCCATGCTGGGTGGGGGATGTCTTGATAGTTATTTTACATCTGGTGGCCTGCTATTCCTCAAACCCTAGCACCTGAACCAATCTGCTGTGCATCATCTCCTAAAGCACGGTTTCGGCTGGATCTTGTGGGCATCCTGCTGGACCTCCAGTGACGACTTCCCACTCTGAAACGTCTCCCCTTGGGGGAATCAAGAAACTGACATAAGTCTGCCTTGTAACAACAGTCGCTGAACCAAAGCCTGTGTCGAGTTCCAATGAGGCAGTATCGTGAATATCATCTGCTGGGCGTCCCATCCAAAGAAGCGGACCGTCTGCTTCCGCCATATGTTTCTTCTTCAGCCTTCGAGGACAAGAATCTGAACGAGAGCTGCTCTCGCCACACCTAGAGGCCCGCCAGTGACTGTCTTCTTTTCATCACGAAAAGGTACTGTCCCGCTCCTAGGTACTCATTTGGGTGCTTGCTGTGTGGAATCTGACTCCTCCTGAGGCTGGGCCACCCAACTGTGTTGTCCCAGGCCTAAGGACACTGGTCCTTTTGGTCAACAATCCTCCAGGGGGGGGGGGGGTCTGCCTGACCTCCCTGAACCACCTTTTAACTGAACATTTTACTTGCCTGTAGCACAGACGAATCCTGCTATTTTTGACAACTTTGACAGCATCTGTCTTGCTTTGTTTTGCCTTCCAGGTGCTCTGGTTCCCCAGTGCCTTCTCTGACTCTGAGATTCGTATCCCCAGATAGTATTGGACTTCGTAAAGTATTGGCTGCTTAAAAGTACTTTTGCAAAACAAAAAGATGATGGCTGGATGGTTTTGAATTAATCATAACCACAGGCCCAGCTCTGGGCAGCCCTCTAGACCATCGTTTTTCAGCCTGCTAAACCACTACAGAAGGGGAAAATCCATATGCAAATCAGACCTATTCCCGCTCCAAAAGGGGTAGTCGAGCCCGACCTGCTAGGTCACATCCCTTCTGCACAAGACCACACACATCCCCAGATATTTTTCGGCCTTGTTGGACGTCATCAGTGAGGAGTAGCTTCGGTCTCTAGGCCCAGCAGGCTCGGGACCCACGTCTGGGCCTAGAGATCCAAGCTGGGTCTTTCCCCTTTTGTAATGGCTTGGCAGGCGAAGAATGATGGTCTGGAGGGTTGCCCAGAGCAACGCCAGAGGTTAAGATTCATTCTAAACCTTCCAGCCATCACCTCTTTGTTTTGCTTGGTCAACCAGAGTGGGTCGGGTATACCCAGACGTGGTTCCCATGCCTGCTGGGCCTAGAGACCCAAGCTACTCCTCACAAAGGAGGCCCTACGAGGCAGAAACATGTCTGGGGATGCTTGTGGTCTCATGCAGAAGGGTTGTGACAAAGCAGTTCGGGCTGGACCGCACCTTTTGGGGTGGGACCAAGCGCGATTTGCATATGTTCTTTCCCCTTTTTGGAATGGCTGGGCAGACGAATAGCGATGGTCTGAAGGGAGGCCCAGAGCAATGCCAGAGGTTAAGATTAATATTAAGCCTTCCAGCCATCACCTTTTTTGTTTTGCTTAAAAGTACTTCCAGGATCTGTGTTGGGTTACTTGATGTTGGTTACAACTATTAATCTGACTACTTACTTGTATTCAGCTAAAGTCTACTATTGCCTTGAGTATTACTTAAATGTCTTGCTGTATACATGTGAATACGTTTACTTACCTGTGATTCTAATATTGTGTTAGTTGCTTTAGTAGTCATATTAAATAACCATAATTTTATAAATCTACTGTGTAGGATGTATTCTTGACTATAGGTGTGCCCTAATTTCTATGTACATGCCTACAGCCCTTCTTCCTCCTAGACTAAGCCTGGCTGTTCAGCCATACCTACCAAACCCTTTGGGTAGTTCAGGCCAAGCTTAAGAGTTGGAGCCCTGTGCACCTAAGAGTGAGTCTTATTCATTCCTACTGTAGGTGGACTTAAGTAAAACTCCCTAACAGTGGCTAAGTTGCAGTGTCACGAATGGTTGGTGGTCTGACCCTTTGCCTCCTAGTCTCCTTTAGTGATTGGTTAGTTGATCTTTGGCCAGCCCCTTTGTGCAGCAGTATTTGTGCTCCTGCCTGCCCTTGCTTCTCTCTCTTGATGTTCGCTTCTGGAACTGGAGGTGGCAGGTCTGCTGACCTGCTGAAGGAGGTTCCTGCGCTTCCTACTGCAGTGGATGGGGTATATCCTGGTCTGGGTCTTTGCCGTCCATTCTGGACCGCCTCATCTGCTGGATCGTGCCCTCTTAGCTGGAACTGTTTCCTGGCATTTTCTACCTGGAATATCTGCTTGGCTGTGGCTTTTGTCCACCGAGTGCCATCTTCGTGAGTTTCCCCTCCTTTCCTGTACCGTCCTCTCCTTGCAGGTTGTAGATTGACGCAGTGGGAAGGCCGTTGGTTTCTTTTGTGGTTAGTTTGGGTCATCGTTGGCTCAGGGTGCAAGTCCATGGGCACCGGATCTTGTAAGCCGCACCTGGAAGAGATGCCCTATCTTTAATGGCTTGTTTTGTGCTGCTGCAGCCATTTTCGCTGAAACTGCGGATGTGAGAACCTACCTTTTTGTGTCGTGCAGTGGATGATTTATTTGTGACTGTTAGGCAGAATCACCTGCAGTACCCTTTGGGAACACTACAGGTAATTAGGACTACAAGTGTAAGCACAATTTTACCTTTGGTACAAGCCTGTACTACACAGTAAAGTGGTAGCGATGGCCAGCAGCCAGACCTATCTCAAGAGTTTTTTAAGTGAGCAGTAGAACAAGTTACACAAAGGACCAACAAATACAGTGATTCAAGTAAACGCTTACTCAAGGTTTCTTAGTCAAAGAATATACATTTATTTACTCAATCATTTATAAAACATTACACTAGCACAAGCAGCTCAATCTCACACACTAATCCAGGATACTGGATTCCCTGGGCATCTCATATACAAACTATGCAGATGACACACAGGTCCTCATCCCCCTGTCAGGTGACTACACCACAGACCTGGACACACTCAACAGGATTTACGCCACCATCCAATCATGGATGGCGGAGAACTGGCTCTGTCTAAACAGTGATAAGACCGAACTACTGCTTGTCGGCTCCCCATCTACACTGGGCAAACCTGACGCCAACTATCAATCTTTCACCGTGGATAATATTCCCATCAGAGTCTCCCAAACCATCAAAACATTGGGTGTATATCTAGAACCCAGCCTCACCATGGACAGACGGGTCAATGCCGTCGCCTCCTCCTGCGCGGCAGATCACTCCAAATTCATCAATGCCATCAGGCCCTTCCTATCACGGCAAAACTGCATCTCAATTGCCAGAGCCATCATCGGCTCCAGACTGGACTACTGTAATGCGCTGTTCATTGGAACCTCCCAAAAAAACATTGCCAAACTCCAGATTGCACAAAAGAATGCCTTAAGAGCTGCTACTGGCCCTTCACGTAAGGAACACATCTCAGGGATCAGGAGGCAGGTACACTGGCTCCCCATCAAGGAAAGGGTGGTCTTCAAAACTTTGGCCCTTGCACATAAGTGTCTACACGATCAAGCCCCCCCCTATCTGACACAGAGGATAACCAGACAAACAGTCACCAGACCGTCTAGAGTAGCCTATGCTAACCGCATCACTGTCCCGCACACGCGCAGAGTGCGTGCAGGAGGCACCAGCTTCCCCTCTATGGCGGCGACTTTATGGAACAACTTCCCAGCTCAGATCAGATCAATTGATCCTCACACTGCCTTCCGCAAGGCCTTAAAAACCCACTGTATCACCTTGCATAGGACACTCTGTCATGCCTCGTGCTACCCCGAAAAGAAGATGAGTAACTAAATGTAACTTTCACTGTATATCCTCTGTAACCATGTAACTGGACTGTATATCCTCTGTAACTATGTAACTGAATCTACTTAAGTATATCTTCTGGGGCCGCTTATTGTAACCCTCAAGCAAGCCTTCTTTAAATCTCCTTATTGCGCCTTGTTGCCTCTGGGCTGTTGTAGTGATACACAAAATTGCAAATTTGCCAATCAGGGCTTTAGATGACAGCATTAGCCGCTGGAAGCCAATAGTTTATTCAAAGTATTTGCCAAAAATGCTGACAGTAGTCTGTTGTAGCACCTCCGTTACGCAGTAGTGAGCTACAAGGAATATGCAGGCCTAGTAGGAGTTGTAGGTCACATTATGCATTGTAGATAGACAGGCAGGGCGAAGGCCCCAGTTCTGTAGCTAATAGACATTATTGGAGTGTTTGGAACATTATGGCACCTATATAGCGCTTAGATAGCCAATCTTAAGTGCTATGAACACTAAGCTATGAGTGCATGCCTTTTAGAGCTTGCTCACATAGGCTTAATTCATCTCGACTTTCTAACTGAAGCCCTGCATGGTTTCGTAAACTAATCTTCTTTTCTCTGGGAAGGCACTGATAAGACATTCCAGAGCTTTCGCGCAGATGGGCTCCAAGCAGGGAGGGGCACAGGAAAGGAGCACAGTGGAAATTCACAGAGTTGGGTTTTTCCATGAGCAAGCCTATATTTTGCACAGGGAAAGTTCTGGAACTGTGCGTCATGGACTGACAGCACGAGATTATAAAAATGCATGCCCACATGACTCAGGTGGGAGATCGATCTGTGGACTTGGTTCGAGCAAAATCGAGTGTCCGGAACCTGCTGCTCTGTCGGCACCCTGCAGCGCTGTCCTCTGAGCGGGGCTTGCTACAGCTAGCTTATGAGGGCCAGGGTCTCCCAGTGCTGATTGAAGGGGCATAAGACTGTGTTTCTCTATGTTTCTCTAAGTTCTATGTTTCTCTATATTTTGTATTTCTCTACGTTTGTGTTTTGTAATCTTCTCTAACTTGAATCCCAAGATGTTGCTGAAATTCACTGTTTAGAATAAATGCTAAAACTTTTTGAAGGTGTCATTTGTCACTAGCATGAGTTCACTGCTCGGCACAATAGAACCTGTATTTTGGGCTGAATTGGGTAATTTTTGCTCCCAAGGGATGGTCCCGAGGAAGATTTTCCCCATTTCAAGACAGCTGTAGTGCGCTCTACAAATACTAAAATTAAAATAATACACCACACCACAAAAATCCAACTGGTAAGTAATTGAACAAGTTTAGCTCAAAAATGAAGTGTGATCAAACGTCACTTCAGATACTTAAGAAGGGAGGGAAAAGACATGGTTATAAGAATAGACAGCCCAAATACATTCATAAGCAGGGCAAAGGGTTTCAGTTAAATACAACCAGCAATTCTTCTAAATAGGCCTGGGCCAAAGTCAATGGTTCAAAGTCTCTTTTATAGGATAGCACAGTTCTGGTATGTAACGGTTAAGCCTTTGCCACAGATCTTTAAAGGATTTGGCTAGGCGAAAAGTTTGATGAATGTTTAGGAAAGGACAAGCCTTCATAGTTGAGGAAAGTTTCACGCACTTTCTCGATGGCCGAAAAGATTTCCGGACCACGTTTGCACAGTACCTTTTTAAATCGAGAAAGCTGTAGCTGAGGCAGTTGTTCCTGAGCTTCAGTCGTGGGGACAAGAAGGACGACGTCTGGAGGTTCCTGCATTGCCCAGGGAAGAGGCCAAAAGCTGTAGCTAGACGTCGGTTTAAGGTGTGAGTGCCTTAAAGTCCCCCTGGTTTCCTTCCCTCTGGCTATCCGGTTTTCAACAGCACTCTGAAGAAAATTCAACCAGTTTGGTGTCCAGGTGGCTTGCGAGTTGGTTGTTCCTGCCAAACTCGAGGGAAGAAGTTAACCTTGAAGGGCTTCTCTGTTGTCCGAGTTTCAGGAAATTCGGACCTGCAGCAGGGCTTCACTGGTCATCCAGGAGTTGCAGCAGTCCCCTTCCTTCCTCTCCTCTTCGGTTCTTTCGTTCCAGTGGTCGACTCTGCTTCCCAAGTCCCACAGACCTGCTTTTAAACCATTTTCCCCCCATTCATTCAGCCTGGCTGTCACTCTCACAGCAGGGTGACTGACTTGCCAGACAGCCAGCCGGCCAATCGCACCAGAGTGCATTCAGGTCTCCTAGGAGACTAAGCACAGGGAGTTTCGGGCACCTCCCTCACATCCTGCTACCCACAGACACTCTGGCACAGAGGAGGGCCTCAGTACAGAAGCCTGCCAAAGGGCACGAACAAAGGGACAATACTTGGTTTGGCGCACAGAGACAAACACAAGAAGGACTTTTCCTAAAAGAAATCGCGAAAAAACATGACCAGAGTCTGTTTTTACAGATGGGTCTGGGGTGCCATATTGAAAAACATGGCTACCCCCGATTTTGAGCTACCGTTGTTAGCAGTCGCAAAAAATCATGGTAGTTGATCTAAACCACTGCCACCAGCCATTTAAAATAGGGAAAGGTAACATTTTACTGTTACATGAGTGTTTTGACTCAGGGGAAGCTAAGCAACTCCTCCAGCACTCTATAGTGAGATGGGGTGTGCTGGGTCAGTAAATTTAAAGAGACTAGTAAAGTCAATTTAACTTTACATACCCTGGAAGACAGTAGTCTGTCTCAGGGAAGACCTTGGGGCGTCGTGGCATTGCACTGAAGGTGCTGTGTGACACACAGAAAAAGATGATGCCATGGAGTTTGCTTTAAAAACTCCCATTACCAAAGAACACAAAAGTAAAACGCACACAAAATACATTGAAGAGTGAGGAAAAAAAGGCTCACACTCTTCCCAGGTAAAAAAAAAAATAAAATCCTAGAAATCCAGCAAAGTTGCTGGGGGTCTCAAAAGGTAAGGGAAATTAGCACATATGGAGAATTCTCCCTAACAGTAACACGCCCTGGGGGTCCCTCTGGTCCGGGCTCGAGAGTCTTTGAAGGCGAGTCGCTACTGCAGTTGCCATAGTCTTCGGCTGCTTCTTCCTCTGAGCCTTCCGGTCCCATGGCACACTTCTTTGCGGTCTCTTCTGGCACTCCCTGGGGTTGTCTTTTTAGCTCAGCCCATTTCCACTATATTTATTTACGCAAGACCAATAACATGCAATCATAGAGTATTTATTGTAAGATAATCGGTATTACTGGATCAGTTCAAAGCAGGTGGATTATATGCTGTAAATGTCTGCAGATTCCACGGTGGTGTTTGATTGTGGTGTTGATAAAGTAAAGGGCTGTAACGACTGAAGGAGCCCTGGGATTAGAGGCTGCCTACCTCGATGTTCTCATAGGCATCATCTTTACATTGTAACACACAGTGCCTTCAGTGCAGTGGCACAGGGAAGCCTTTCAGATTTCCCAAAGGTTTAAACACCTTCTACTGTTTCCCAGAGCAGTGAAGTGAAATTGACTTTACTTCCATTTTGTAACTTTCCCAAGCCAGCACACACTATCTTACTGGAGGGGTTACTTAGCATACCCTTTGTCTAGTTTCTCATCTAACATTTTTATGTTACCCTTTCTACAATTTATGGCTGGTGGCAGTGGTTTAATTTTTCCTACCATTGTTTGTTTCTACTGCGGGCTGCAATTGCAGCTCCAGTAAAGCCCCATGGGTGCACCTTTTGTCAAAATGGCCCGGTCTTCTTTTTTGCCATTTCTTGTTGGAAAGGTCCTTCTTGAGATTTTCTCCGAGTGCCAAACCAGGTTTGGTTCCTTTGTTTGTTTTGTCTTTGGCGGGATTCACTAGTGAAGCCCGCCTCTGGCTCCAGCGTGTCTGGCAGGGGCAAGAAGTGAGGGAGGTGCCCGAAACTCCCTGTGCTTAGTCTTCTTGGTTACATGAATGACCCAAAGGTGATTGACTGGCTGGCCATCCTTGGAGGACAGCCACCCGCTGTGTTATTGACAGCTAGGCCGCGAATGAATGGGAGAAACCTGCATAAAAGGTGAGGCTTTTTGCTTGGAAGGCAGAGTCGACCACTGGACGAAGGAATCCAAAGAAGAACTTGGAAGAGACGCCTGCTGCAAGGCGTGGACCGTTGGTTTGCCCGGTGAAGTCCTGCTGCAGTGCTGAAGCTCCGAATTCGCCTCGACTAGAGAAGACCTGCAAAGGATTACTTCTCCCCTTGGGTTGGTGGGACCAATCGACCCCAAGACAAGGTCATCTGGAAATCCTCTTGGAGCTGGCTGTACTTCCATTGCTGCTGCAGGAATCGATTGCCAGAGACAGGAACACCAGAATCGAGTGAGTGTCTTTAAGTCGGACCCGAGCTCCAGGAATATCCTTCAGACTCCCATGGAGCAGGACTGACCAAACCTGAGCCACCTCAACAGAGTGCTGGATGCCAGATGCGAGGAAAGTCCATAAGGTATAGGAGAACCGCGGTGGTGCTATTTGCGACAGCCGCGAAAAGCTGAAACTGCGAAGTGCCGCTGATCTGAAGTTTGCCCATTGCTGCCGCCAACATTCAATTCGTAGTGCAGGAGTCCCCAGACGTCCTCCCTCTTGTCCCCACGACTGAGGCCCAGGAACAACAGGATCTGCAGACCTACACAGGAACAGAAGCCTGCTGGAACCAATTTCTTCAAACCAAAGGTACTGTAAAACTAAGGGGACTTGCCTCTTGTTGTGTAGCCTTGCTAGTTCTCAGTTGAGACTTGTCTTGGTTGCTTTTGCAGTTGCTTTGTCCCTGACAATCCTTCCAGCTTGTGGCCCTACACTGATTTCATTTTCTACAAAGGCTTCTAAAACATTGTGCAAGACTTTTACTTACCTGGAAGAAGTGCTTCAGCTCCCCCAGACCTTTGCTCAATTGACATTGGCTGTCCTGGCTCCCTGAAAGACTCTTCTATCATCTGACTTGGTGCTTTAACGATCCCTCAACAAAGGTCACACATTCTATAACTTGTGTCACTGGGAAAGGGTTCATTTACTTTGCATTGCGGGGTTCAAAAAGTACTTACTGCATAAGAATATTTGTTAACCATTGTTTTATTCCCAAAACCTTTTCTTTGACACCAAACTCAGTATTGCTCTAAATGTGCCAGTGATATATCAATGTCCACAGTGTTTTAGTTATTTAAGTCACCCCAGGGTGTAGGACGTGTCTGTGTGCCATCCCAAATGAGTATCTACTGATTTACAGAAACTGAGTGAGTATTTTGAAGTATATGTTTGTGTTACATGTATTTGCTCCCTTCTAAAGAAGGCTTATTCAACTGAATGTTTAATAAATAATTGTTTAATCAAGAAACCTTGAGTGTAAGTGTTTATCTGGATACTTGTCACTGAATCTCTGTGTAACCACCCTACTGCTCACATTGACCCCTCTTGAGATAAGCCTGTCTGCTCAGTCACTGTTAGGCAAGATTTGATGCAGTACCCTTTGGGTGCACTACAACAACCCTGACCACCTGGCAATAGGGACCCAACCTTTGGTATAAGTCTGTACTACGCAGGTTGGTAGTGTGGTCGAGTAGCCAGGCTTATCTTAAGAGGGGTCAATGTGAGCTGTAGGGGTGTTGCACAGAGATTCACAGGGACAAGTATTCAAATAAACTCTTACAAGGTTTCTTGATTAAACAATTATTAATTTAAGTCCGTTAGAGTAAGCCGCCTTCAGAAGGGAGCAATATAAGGCAACACACACATATACTTCAAAATACACACTCTTAGTTTTCTAAATCAGCAGATACCCATTTGGGATGGCATACAGGCACTTCCTACACCCTCAGGTGACTTCAGTAGCTAGGATTCTGTTGACATTAATATATCACTGTGGCATTTAAAATATTTTTGAGAGGCGTGTCAAAGAAAAGAGTTTTCAGAATAAGACGTACTCAGTTATTCTTAAGCAGGTAAGTACATTCAACATAACCCCCCAATGCAAAGTCAGTTAACCCTTTCCTGGAAGGAAGGCAAAATGCTTACAGAGGGAGCCAGGCCAGCCAATGTTAAGCTAACAAAAGTCAAGATGAGCTGAAGCACTTCTTGCAGGTAAGTAGAAAGTCTTGCACAATGTTTTAAAAGTCTTGGTAGAAGAAAAAAAAAGTATGGTCACAAACTGATTAGGCTTGTGAAGTAAAGAAGCTGACAGCAACTCTACACATGCAACCAGACAAGTCTCCAACAAGGACAAGTGGCTACACAAGAGGTAAGTTCTCTTATACTGTACATTACCTTTAGATTGAAGAAAAAGTGCAGTAGATGACTTCTGTTCCTGTGCAGCTCTGCAGATCCTGCTGTTCCTGTGCGTCAGTCGTGGGGACAAGAGGGAGGACGTCTGTGGACTCCTGCACTGCAATGGGACGGTCACCGACTGCAACCGGCAATCTTCAAACAAGTGGCACTTCGGTGTTTCAGCTCCTCACGTCTGCTACAAATATCAACACTGCGGTTCCTGGATGTCGAGATGGGCGTTCTGTTAGGCAGAATTCTCATATATGTGTTAATTCCCTCCACCTTAGAGACCCCCAGCAATTTTGAGGACATGATTTTTTTTACCTGGAAAGAGTGTGAGCCTTTTTTATTTTGATGCGTGTTTTTACTCTTGTGTTCTTTGATTATGGAGTTTTAGATCACTCCATAGGCATCATCTTTACATGTGCGTTACACAGCACCCTCAGTGCAGTAACACAGGGTAGCTTTTTAGGCTGTCCCAAGGTTTAAATACCTTCTCTGGGATAAACTACTGTTTCCCAGAGAAATTGACTTTACTAGTCTTTTTAAATTCCTAGACCCAGCACACACTATCTTCCTATAGAGTGCTGGAGGGGTTACCTAGTATCCCCTGTGTCTAGAAACTCGTGTAGCAGTGAAATGCTACCCTTTCCTATCGAAATGGCAGGTGGCAGTGGTTTTACAACGAACTACCATGATTTTTTCCCGGCCGCGAATAGCGGGAGCCATGTTTTTTAAGACGGCACCTAAAGCCCCTTTGTTTGAACAGGTCCCGGTCTTCTTTTTTTGCCGTTTCTCTTTGGAAAGGTCCTTCTAGAGTTTGTCTCTGCGCGCCAAACTAGGTTTGGTCCCTTTGTTCCTACACCTTTTTGGAGGGCTTCAGGGCTGAAGATTGCCTCTGGCGCCAGAGTGTCTGTGGTGGGCAGAAAGTGACGGAGGTGCCCGAAACTCCCTGTGCTTAGTCTCCTAGGAGACCCAAATGCAATCTGGTGTGATTGGCTGGCTGACTGTCCGGCAAGGACAGCCACCCTGCTGGGTGAGTGGCAGCTAGGCTGGAATGAATGGGAGAAAACTGTTTAAAAGGAGTGTCTCTTGGCTTGGAAGGCAGAGTCGACCACTGGAACGAAAGAACCAAAGACGAGCTGGAAGAGGGCAGCTGCTGTAACTACTAGACCATTGGTTTGCCCGGATGAAGCCCTGCTGCAGGTCCGAATCTCCAAGTTCATCTCGACAGAGAAGCCCCTTCAAGGACGACTTCTTGCCTTTGAGTTGGTGGAACCAATCAACTTGTAAGCCACCTGGATACCTTTCTCTGAGCTGCTTAGGATTAACCAGGGGGGAAGGACACCAGCTTGTGTGCTTGAAGAAACAGCAACCGGAATAGAAGAATTGCCAATTTGCCAGCTTTGTGACCAGTCCCCCTGCAGTGCAGGAGTCCCCCGACGACGTCCCTCTTGTCCCCACGACTGAGGTTCGGTCCCCTACCTAACCACCAGCCTCATTCCCTACTTAACCACCTTCTTCAACATACTGCCTTCAAACATGCTACCATCATCCCTATCCTGATGAAACCCTCTGCTAGCCCTCTTCTTGCCTCCAACTTCAGACCAATCTCCCTTCTCCCCTTCATCTCAAAGCTCCTCGAGCGCCTAGCCTACTCAGCTTTCGTCTCCTCTCGCTCCCTCCTCCCCACCTCTGTCTGGTTTCCGCCCTAAACACTCCACTGAGACTGCTCTCACATATTTACTCCACTCTCTCCTCACCGCTCGCTACGCTAAGCAATCCTCAATTCTCATCCTCCTTGACCTCCCGGCAGCCTTTGACACCATAGATCACCACTTACTTCTTAGCACTCTGTCCTCCTTTGGCTTCAAAGGCTCTGTCCTCTCCTGGCTCTCCTCTTACCTCTCCAACCAATCCTTTACTGTCTACTGGGGCGGCCGCACCTCCTGAACTATGGCGTTCCCCAGGGCTCCGTATTCTGACCTTTCCTTTTCTCTCTCTCTCTACCTTCCTTCTCACCCCATCATCTCTTCTTTCGGCATCTCCTACCACTTCTATGCGGATGATACCCACTCTTTCTCTCCTTCTCTTCCTTCACCTCTGACCACCACACTCTCTCTTCCTGCCTTACGGCCATAAAAAAAAAGTGGATGTCATCCCATTTTCTTTCCCTCAATACTGACCAGACTGAAGTGCTTTTCTTCCCTCCTAGCACTCTCTCACCTTCCCCTCCTCACTTCATCCACTTCCCCCCACCCCCCTTGGCCTCCACATGGACTCCCATCTCTCCTTCTCAACCACATCTCTCTAACCTCTCATGCCTGCTGGCACCACCTCTTCAACATCTGCAAGATCCGCTCCTCCCTCACCTTTCACTCTTCGAAACTCCTAATCTTCTCTTATTTTTTCCTGTCTCTTCTACTGCTCCTCTCTTCTCTTTGGACTCCCTGTCCCCCACCTGACTCCCCTAAAATCCATCTACCACTCCTCTATCCGCACTCTGTCTCCTCGGCCCTCGAGACTCTATTTCTACCTCACTCTCTCAAGTCAGCTGGCTCCCCTTCCTCTCACAACTGAAATTTCAATTCCTATTTGTTGGGCAGAATCCTGTGCAGTTTCCTTGGGGAACACTGCAAAACGATTAAGACTACAGGAGCAAGCAGTAAACCCAATTGCTAGCAGGCTGCACCACCCAGATTTACCTGGTAACTGTGGCTGAGCAGTCAGACTTCTCTCAAGAAGAGTTAGGCAGTATACAGAGGATACACAATAGGGCTAAAAACACAGTTGAGCAAACACTGACCAGAGCTTTGTATCAAAAGCATATAATTATTTAAAACACACTTTAGGCAATACACTAGCACTCTAAATCAAAAGCAAGTTAAAACACTGTCAGGTAAAGTATAAACACCTCCCTTGATAACTATTAGACAAGACAGAGTTAAAACACCACTATTTGTTAACAGATGTGAGTGCGTAACCTAGATGGCACTCCAATAGTTAAGTTAAAAGGGAGAGAAAAAGGCAGGGCATAAAAATAAAACAGTTCCCAGTACTTTTAGAAGTTCAAAGCAAGGGAGTAAAGGCAGTATACACTGTAGAGCCAAAGTTTATAGGCTAGGCCCACTTTAAATGGAGCAAAGCGAAATGTGCCCAAGATCACACAGTTTAAAATGCACTAAAAGTCTTTGCAGAATGTTCAAAAGGGGTTGGGGTGATTCAAGAAGTAAGGTTAGAAGGTCTGGGGCCGACCCAGTTTGAAAGCCAAGGATTTAAGGGTCACCTTTAGCAATCCGTGGAAAGGGAGGCCAGGCAGAACACAGTATCTTAGAGAGAGGAAGCTCCAGCGGTGGCAGTTGTTCCTGGCAGTGGTTGCAGTTCATTGTTTCGACCAGGGGAAGAGAGGATCTCGTCGAGGAGGAAACTTGGAGTCGATGCACTGCACAGGGATGAAACCAGCCGCGGAGTTTGTCGTTTAAAAGGTGCATTCCTTTTATTCGCGGTCAAAGTGGTGAAGCTTGGCTATCCGGCCGCCGGGGTGCTTGGCACGGGCGATTCGACCAAGAGACGTCTTTGGAAGGCGAAAGGGGCGAACTGGTTGATCCCACCAGCTCAAAGGAAGAAGACGCGCCCAGCAGAAGTTCTTCTCTTGTCGTTGGGAAAGTGGTGAGTTTGTTGCAGCAGGGCTCCACCGGTGGTGTCGTCGTTGCAGATGGCTCAGCTTCTTCCCTCTTTGGATTCTTAGGTCCTATGGCGACTTCTGAAGTTCCAGTCCCAAAAGCCCTGATTTTATGCAGAAAAACCCCCATTCAACAGCCTAGCTGTCACTCAAACATGCTAAGTGGTGAGCCGGGTGGCTCACCACTGGGCCAATCGGAACAGAGTGCGACTTGAGTTGCTAAGGCAACGCAGTCCAGGGTTCCAATTACCCTCCCCACACATCCTGTGGAACCCGACAGAGTGGCACCATTTGGAGGGCTTCTGTGGAGAAGCCTGCCAAAAAGTGGAACAAAGGGCCCAACCTTGCTTGGAGTTACAGAGACGGACATGAACGCCATTTTAGAAAAGAGTTCTGGCAAAAAGACCCAACCGTTGATTTAATATTAGATAAATAAACAAGCGGTATCTTTAACATTGCACCAAAAAGTGGTGCGTTTAAAATCAATGGGAAAATCCCATAGGAAAGATTCTGGTGGAATATTTTGCGTGGTAACCACTGCCACCAGCCAGAAACTCGACAAGGGGGGACTGGACAGTGCCCCCTTGAAAACAGACCCAGGGGCAATCTAATTAACCCCTTCCAGTACTTCCACAATATGATGGTTTGCACTGGTGCTGTTCACAATTTTGGACTAGTAAAGTCAATGGAGACTTTACATGCCCTGGGAGACAGTAGTCAGTCCCAGGGTATGGAGTCTATGTTTGGGGGTCACTATGACACCCCTGGGTTACTGCACTGAGGGTGCTGTGTAACACATACACAAAAACAGATGATACCCTATGAAGTAAAAAAACAACCTCATAGCCCATAACCACACAAAGTCAAAGACATACCTCAAATCATGCCTAAGAGTGGGAGGAAAAGAGTCTCACTCTTTGCAGGAGAAAAAAAAAACAAAAAATCCAGCAAAGCTGCTGGGGGACTCACTAGGTTTGGGAAATTAGCCTTATAAGAGAATTCTCCCTAACACTCTGCCTTGTCTACAAATCCCTCCATGACCTCGCCCCCCTATCTTTCCTCCCTCCCGCTCTTTCCGCTCAGCTGATCTCTACCTGCTCACTGTACCCCTTGTGCCTCCTCACGCTTCCGCTCCTTCCAACTCTTGGCCCCCCTCCACTGGAACTCCCTACCTCTCTCTATCCGCTCCTCCCCCACCTACTCATCTTTCCGCTCCTACCTGAAGGCCCTTCTTCTTCTCTCCCCCCCCGCTCTCCTTCCCTACCTCTCTCCCCCCCATACCCCTGCCCCCCTTCCCTTCCACTCTCCCACTCCTCTCGATGACCTCAAATTGGATACTTCAACCATCATAGTGAGTAGGTCACCTGTGGGCCCCCCTCCCTCCTCTGAGTAAATTGTTCTAATTTACTGTACCACTGGTTTGTTTCATGTTGTAAATTATGCTTCATTCATTACTGTACCTGTTGTTATTCTGTAAAGCGCTTTGGTGTAAAGCGCTATATAAACTCAATAAACATAAACGGCGAGATCTGCAGGAACTGCCAGGAACAGAAGTATTCGGCTGCATTTTTTTCTTCAATATAAGGTACTGTGAAAACCCGACCGAGAGAACTTACCTCTCACTGCAAAAGTGTGTACAACTTTGGCAACTTGCAGGCCTAATCAGCTTGTGACCCGACATACAAACCTTTCTTCCGTGAACTACTTCTAAGAACCGCGGCGGCAAAGACTTTTCCGTTTTAAATACTAGAACCGTTTCTATCTATACAAGACATTAGTCCATTGACTTTTGCCTACCTATTGCATTGAATCAACTCCTCTGGTGAACTCGAACTATTTGCACTGTTTAGAGAAACTGTAATATTCATTTTGTTAACTTATGCCTTGTTGCTCCTACTTCAATGCTATTTTGCACCTACTTCAAGGGAGCTCAACTGCTTAGTATTCAGTATTGTAGTGTAACTTTTGTGTGATATTGGTTGCCTCATTTAGTGAATGCTTTTATAAATGATTGTGTAATAAATTACAAAGTGTTTTTACCAGGAAACCTTGAGTCTAAGTGTCTATCTGAATACTTGTCATTGTAGACCTTTGTGTAACACCCTTACAAGCTCACATTCCCTCTTGAGATAAACCTGGCCACTCGGCTCGCTACCAAAAACTGTATGGTACAGACTTATACCAAAGGTTGGTTTTGCTTACATCTGTAGTCATAGTTGTGTGTAGTGGTCCCAGATGGTACTGCATGCAAACTCTGCCTAACACTTTCCTTGCATCTGGGGCCCCGCGCACTGTTGAGGGGGCTCAGGCTCGGTCAGTCCTGCTTCCTGGGAGTCCGGAGGATCTTCCTGCGGCTCTTGGCCAGCTTAAAAGCAACAAACACGATCTGGTGTTCCTATCCCTGGCTATTCGGCTCCAGCAGCGACTGCAGTGGAAATTAAACCAGCTTCGAGAGGATGTCCAGGTGGCTTACTTTGGAGTTGATTGGTCCCACCAACTCAAAGGGAGAAGTCGTCCTTGCAGGGGCCTCTCTGTCGATACAAATTCGGAGCTTCAGCACAGCAGCAGGGCTTCACCGGGCAAACCAACGGTCCAGGAGTTGCAGCAGGCGTCTCTTCCAAGTTATTGTTTGGATTCCTTCGTCCAGTGGTCGACTCTGCCGTCCAAGCCAAAAAGCCTTGCCTTTTATGTAGGTTTCTCCCATTCATTCCAGCCCAGTTGTCAGTCACTCGGCAGGGTGGCTGTCCTTGCCGGACAGCCAGCCGGCCAATCACCTAAGAGTGCATTCCTGTCTCCTAGGAGAACCTGGAACCAGAGGCAGACTTCACTTGTGAATCCCACCAAAGACAAAACGAACAAAGGGACCAAACCTAGTTTGGCACGCAGAGTACATCTCAAGAAGGACCTTTCCACAATGAAATGGCGAAAAAAGAAGACCGAGGCCAATTTGACAAATATGGCACCCATGGGTGCTTTACCGTAAACCACTGCTGTTAGGCAGAATTGCTTGCAGTAGCCTCTGGGACCACCACATACAATTAGGACTACAGGTGTAAGCAAAACCAACCTTTGGTATAAGTCTGTACTACACAGTTTTTTGGTAGTGAGCTGAGCAGCCAGGCTTATCTCAAGAGGGAATGTGAGCAGTACAAGGATGTTACACAGATATCTTAAAATCACAGTGGTTCAGGTAGACACTTACACTCAAGGTTTCTTGGTAAAACACGTATTCATTTATTACACAGTAATTTAGAAAACATTCACTAGAAGGAGGCAACTTAATATTATACCCAAACACACTTCAATACCAAACTAATACGTTTCTGAGTAAATTAGGCTCTTCTGAAATAGGAGCAAAATGGCATTTCAGTTACTTTCTTAGGCAGTGCAAATAGTTTCAGTTGACTAGAGCACTCGATTCAGTTCAATAGGTCTAGGCCAAAGTCAATGGGCTAGTGTCTTGGATAGGAAAGAGCAGTTGTCGTAAACGGTAAAGTCTTTGCCAAAGTTCTCAGAAGTAGTTTATACGAAAAAGAATCATAGGTTGGGTCACAAGCTGATTAGGGCTGCAAGTTGGGAAAGTTCCACGATCACTGCGAGAGGTTCGTTCTCTGTCGGGTTGGCACAGTACTTTTTTAATATGAAGAAAAAGCTGAAGACGTTGGTTCCTTGGCAGTTCCTGCCGATCTCGCAGTTCCTGAGTCAGTCGTGGGGACAAGAGGGAGGATGTCGGGGGACTCCTACACTGCGTGGGGACTGGTCAAATAAACTGGCAAATGGAAGATCTTCGGTTCGAGTAGCTGTCTTCAAGCACACAAGCTGGTGTCCTCTCCCACCCCCCCCCCCCCCCTGCCCTGGTTTAACCTAACCAGCTCCGAGAATGGTATCCAGGTGGCTTACTAGTTGATTGGTCCCACCAACTCAAAGGAAGAAGTCGACCTTGAAGGGGCTTCTCTGTCGAGATGAACTTGGCAATTCGGACCTGCAGCAGGGCTTCACCGGGCAAACCAACGGTCCAGGAGTTGCAGCAATCGTCGTCCTCTTCTAGCTCGTCTTTGGTTCTTTCATTCCAGTGGTCGACTCTGCTTTCCAGTCCAAGAGACTCGCCTTTTAAACAGTTTTCTACCTTTCATTACAGCCTAGCTGTCACTCACCCAGCAGGGTGGCTGTCCTTGCCGGACAATCGGCCAGCCAATCACGCCAGAGTGCATTTGGATCTCCTAGGGGACTAAGCACAAGAAGTTTTCGGGCACCTCCCTCACTTCCTGCCCACCCCAGACACTCGGGCGCCAGAGGTGGTCTTCAGTCCTGAAACCCGCCAAAGGTGTACAAACAAAGGGACCAAACCTGGTGTGGCGCGCAGAGACAAACTCTAGAAGGACCTTTCCAAAAAGAAGCAGCAAAATAGAAGACCAGTACCTGTTTAAACAAAGGGTCTTAAAGCGCCATCTTGAAAAACATGGCTCCCACGATTTTTAGCTACCGGTCTTTGCGGTCGGTGAAAAATCATGGTAGTTTGTTGTAAAACCACTGCCCCCAGCCATTTCGATAGGAAAGGGTAGCATTTAACTACTACATGAGTTTCTAGACACAGGGGATACTAGGTGAACCCTCCAGCACTCAGTGTGTGTTGGGTCTAGGAATTTAAAAAGACTAGTAAAGTTAATTTAACCTTACATTCTCTGGGAAACGGGAGTTTATCCCAGAGAAGGTATTTAAACCTTTTGAATGTCTAAAAGACATCCCTGTGTTACTGCACTGAAGGTGCTGTGTAACGCACATGAAAAGATGATGCCTATAGAGTTATCTTAAAACTCCATAATCCAAGAACACAGGAGTAAACCTACATCAAAATACATGAAAGAGTGGGGGAAAAAAGGCTCGCACTCTTTCCAGTAAAAAAAATCAAGTCCTCAAAATCCAGCAAAGTTACTGGGGCGAAGGGAATTGGCACATTTTATGAGAATTCTCCCTAACCACGGCCACCAGCCATTCATCGAGGACAGGGTAACATAAAAATGTTACATGAGAAGCTAGACAAAGGGGATACTACGTAAACCCCCCCCCCCCCCCCCCAGCAGCCTATTGTACGATGGCGTGTGCCTGGTCTAGAAAGTTAAAAATGTAAGTAAAGTCAGTTTCACTTTACTGCTCTTGGTAACAGTAGTTTACCCGAGACAAGGTATTTAAACCTTTAAGAAATCTGATAGACTTTCCTGTGCCACTGCACTGAAGGTGCTGTGTGACTCAGTGTAAAAGATGATGCCTATGGAGTTTGACTCCACAACCAAAAGAAACACCATGTTCAAAATCACAGTAAAATACATTTGTGTGAAAAAGGGTCTCACTCTCTCCAGGTTAAAAATTCAAGTCCTCAAAATCAGCAAAGTTGCTGGGGATCTCTAAGGAGAGGGCAATTGGCACATTTCTGAGAATGAACAGTCACTCTGCCAACTTGTGTAGTACAGACTTGTACCAAAGGTTGGGTTAACTGTTGCCAAGAGTACCAGGTTGGTGCAGTCTCCCACAGGGTACTGCGTACAATCTTGCCTAACATTCATCCTAAATCTTGGGTACAGGAGATTTTTGTTTCCTCCTGTTCTGTTCTGTAACCCAAGCATTGCTGGCCTCTTGTGGGCGTCTACATAGAGCATCACATATTGCAGCACTTCCTCCTTTATCTAATCTTGGGTGAAATGATCTATTCACTGATAATTACTTGGACTTTTGTGATTTAACTATGAAGAGTTTCTGAAAATAGCTTTAATTCTTTCCTCTGCCCCCAGGTTGTATACCTTCACCAGCTCTCGCTAAGTGGCCGTGAGAGGTTGGTAGCGGTGTTCCTCTACTTTAAAAATAATAAAAAGTTCTACTGTTCCTATACTATTATTTTAAAAGGAAACCGTTGCAGAATGGTTTATTTTTAAAAATAAGTGTAGGAAGTTGAACCTCACCTCAATGCACTGCACACATTCCCATAAACAGCAGGTGTTTGTTTGGGGGTTTGGATTGCATGTTGGAGGGGCCATGACGATGGTGTTTGTGGGGAGTGGGGGGCAAGCCAGCAGGCAACCTAGTTCCACTACTTCTTTTCGTACACTTCGACCACTGATCTCCCTGAGTTTTCTGCCCTAGTTAACACCCTAGTCTCTCCTGTTTCCTATAGCTGCTGTCTGCAACTCTTTACACCTATGCCTATTTACCAAACTCTTCCCTTGTAGTTGCCTGTATAGTCTCTCTGGTGGCTTTAGATGGCATGTGTCAATCCAGTGGTGTGATGTTCTGTTCTTCTTTTCCAGGCTGTCCTTATACACTCAGCATTGCTTTGCCAGGCTCTATACTGGATAATGCCCAGTCCCCGGAACTGCGGGCATACCTTGTGGGACAGATCGCACGTGCCTGCACGGTCTTCTCCGCAGACGAGATTGTGGTGTTTGATGAGCTTGGAGAGAATGCAAAGTAAGAGCCACTGGTTATTGTATCTTTGCTTCATTCATTATGTTTCAGACAAATGATGGGGTCATCTGTGTTGTTTTATGTATGTGGTGCCAGTGATTGTGTATCCTCCAGTGCCTCTGTGCCGTCTACTCTGCTCTTCATGTGCCTGTGTTGCCAGTGACTGCATGTTTCGCTGTGCTCTTCATGTGTTTATGGTGCCAGTGAGTTTGTTCCCATATGTGCGGTACTTGTCATTATGTGGCAGTCACCACATCTGGGAGTCGTTGTTAGGAAAGATTTCACTTATTGCACCTTTCCCTCCTTTTTATAGGCCCCCAAACATTTTGCTTTTTATTTTTTGTTGGGTAGTTTTAGTAAAGTCCACCAATAGTAGGACTTATGAAGACTCACACTTGGGATACAGTGCTCCAGCTCTTAGTACAGGCCTGACCCACACCAGAATGTTGCTAGCAATGGCTGAGCAGCCAGGCTTATTTTAGGAGGGAGGAAGGGCTGTAGGCAGTACAAGGAACACTGACACGAAGGTAAAGATAAAAGGTAAGTACTATACCCCCCGATGAGTAATGAGTAACTTGGGAAAACCAATGCAATAGTCACAGAAAGTACATGACTGTTGTACTACTTTTAGAATGGCAATATGCAATTCACAGGTAAGTAAAACCTTTGCCTTTTCAGAATATCTGTTCAGGTAAGAATGGATGAAGCTAAACCAAGATACAGAAGGTAAATATTTGTAATTATTTTCACAGAGGCCTAACTGAGATTTTTCATTTGTATGCCAAATCACCCCTACCTTTAGACCCCCAGCACTTTTTGTGCTGGATGCATTTTTTTTTGTTTTTTGGTTTCCCTTTTTTCTTTTTCCCTCTTCTCCTGAATGAGGGGAGCTTTTTCCCCCCTCATTCATTGTCTTTGCTCTGACACAAGGAACCCTTGTTTGTTCTACTTTTATTTTCTTTTTTGGAGTCTTGCTTTCCGCCATACTTAAGGCATCTGCAATTTACGATTGCAGCACACAGCTCCTTATGGGCAGTATTGCTGGGAGCCTTTTGGGCTTTCCTTTGTATATTTTTTTTCATTTTCCTCAAAAACTACTGTTCTCAAAGTTAGAAGGATACTTTTTATCCTTCTCATCGTTTCCTTTTGTGAGATGTACACACAGCACCATATTTGGAGTGCTGAGGGGTTACCTTGTATCCCCTTTCTCACTGCTCCTGTAACATTTCTGTTAGTGACAAGCATACAAGTATGGCTGGTGGATGTGTTCTACCGACTTTGTGTGATTGTTGATTGCAGGATGTCTCCACAGCTGCGGTAACTCACAGAAGGGTCACCACTGGCCCAAAATGGTGGATTCTTTCTTTATCGCAATTTTTGGCGTGCTTGTCCTTTCTCGGGTCTTTCTCTGCCATCCTAGGTCGGGTGAGGTCCTGGTTTGACTATTGTCTTCGGTGGGAACCCTTTATGTAACCTGCCGTGGCTCCAGTGTGTATGCACGAGGACAGGAAACTGGGTCTGATCCCCAAACTCTGTTCGCCTTTGTTTTCTAGTATGTCTGAGTGAAACCATTTCCCACTGAGGGGGCTGGCTGTCCGGTTTGGACAGCCACCCGCCCCTTTTTGTAAACGTCTTGGACAGTTGCAGAGGATGAGCGTGAATTCCTGATAAAAGGTGAGGATCCAGAGGCAGAAGACAGAGCAGTCGATCACTGGAACAGAATAACTAAAAACAACCAGAGACGCCTGTAGCACCTTCCAGCAACTACAGAGAGACTACTGCTGTACTGATAAGTTTTCTAATTGACAGAGGAATTATAAAAAGGACGACTCCTTCCCTTTGGCTGGTGGGGCCAATCGGTCATAAGACAACCTGCAAAACGAGCCATCCCACAACGTGCTGCAACCTTCATGGGGTGCAAACCGCCAATACCCTGGAACCTTGACCGTATTGCAATGCATCGTCTTCCTGTGAACAAATTCTCCCAGAACTTTGAACTCTGTTTGGGGGTTTTCTTAAAGTCCTACTGGCAGTAAGACTTTAGTAAGCTATCCCTGTGGTTTTAGATCCCCAACTCTTAGTATCAGTCTGTACTAGCTCAGGATCTTGGTAGTGTGTAGGATGGCAGAGCAGTCAAGCTTATCTTAGAGGAAGATGTGAGCTGTAGGTAGTACTCTGAATCTTAGACAGGCACAACAAAGAAGCACTTACACACATTTATATAAAAGATATATTTACAGGTTATAAGGTAATGCATTTTCTCTGCAAACACATATAGGAAAGTCACTTAAAGGTAGGAAAATAAGTGGTTAGTGCAACATGAGTTTAGTTCAAGGTTCTAGAGACTTTTTTTTGCCTGGCAAGTCTTTAAAGTCCAGAAAACGCTACCCTAGCTAAAGCCATTTCGGAGAGGGCTTGAGGTCTTGACAAACAGCGAATAATGAAGAGTTCCTGCTGATTTCCTACAGTGTCTAATGTTATTGAAGCAGCAAGTTAGCAACTAACAAAGGAGACCTAAAAACAGACTCGAGAAGGAGACGCAAGCAGCAGCTTGGGTCAGAGGTTGGAGGGGGTTGCCCTGGACACCTCTAGGTGCACTCCAACGCTCTGGAGTGACTTCTTGGAATCTGGTAAGCAATGCCCTTTTCCCCACGGTACCTTGAGTTTGAAGAAAGTGTTCGTGTTGGCTCCTCCGCGATGTGCCAGCTCTGGACCGGACCTCCGGATTCCTTGGTCTGGTGATGAAAGGCAGGACAATGGACGGTGTCTCTCAGCAGCAGTCTCGAGGGGGGACCTGTGGCACAACTTTCAACAACTTCTTGGTTCACTCTGCGATTTTTGGTGCCTTTTCAGCAGCACCAAAAAAGGATATGGATCACCTGGTCAATCTTCATTGCTTCCTGCAGTCCCACACTATGGTGAGGGGGTCTGGGCCAGTTGAATCGGATCTCGAGTGTCCTTACGGGATCAGCACATATTTGGACGGATTCGGCCTTTCCACGACAATGCACTCTAAATGGGCAGCAGGTCTCCTGGTATTGGAGTTCTGCAGCTCTGGAAACTCCTAGGATCTCAGAAGATGCCTTGTTTCAAAGTTCATCTTGGGACTGGTTGTTCCCACCAGCCAAAGGGAAGGAGTCGTCTTCTTCAGAGCTCCTTTGTTGCCTAGAACATGGGGTCAGGACAGCAGTGGTCGCTTCACGGTCTTGCAAAGGGTCTGCAGGCGTCCCTGGTCCTCTTCTTCAGTTACTTCTGCTTCCTGTGGTCGACTTGCTTTACACTCCAGAGCCTCCCCTTTTTATACAGTTCCGGCACACACTTCTCTGCAATCTCTCTCAGCATTTTACAGAAAGGGGCGTTTGGCTGTCCAGTCAGGACAGCCAGACCTCCTGTGGGAGCTGGTCCTATTCAGGTATCAGGCAAACAAAGAGCAGGGGGTGGAAGTGGAAGAGTCCTCCTCCCCCACTTCCTGCCTGCCCAGACACTCTGGAGCTTAGGCAGGGATACCTACTGGTTCCCACCAAAAGCAAAACGCACAGACCACCTCCTCCCAGAATGGTAGAAGGGTTAACCGATAACAACCATGCTAGTAATGGCAACAAAAAGAAGGGAGGCCCCAAGTTGGTACTTGGGTGCCCCTAGTGTGCACTACAGAGTCTATGGACATAGCCTGTGGTATAAAAAATACACAATAGTTGGTAGAACACGTCCACTTCCACGAGCCATAACTAGGTGATTGTCTATGTGTCTAAAAAGTCATGGGACCAGAGAGAAGGGGGATACTAGGTATCCCTTTGGCACTCCACTGAGAGATTGGCACACACCACCTTTAAACTATAGAGTTTTGGGAGAGACACCAAGTATCCCTCTATTCTTAAGAACTGAAGTTAACTTAAGGATATAGGAAACAGAACCTTAAAGAAGGACCCTAAGGGTTCCCAGCAACACTTCCCATTAGGAGATGTGTGGTGCAATAGTAAAACACAGATGCCTTTTAATAGCTGTGGAGCAGACACTCAATAGTACAGGTAGAATACAAAGAATAGAGTTCCAACAGATAGAGCCCACAAGAATGAATGAGTGGAAAAAGGCTCCACTAATTCAGGATAGAAAGAAAAAGTTCCAGAAGTCCGGCAAAATGTGCTGGGGGTCTCCCTAGGAGGGGGGATGAAGCAGATCAATGATAAATCTCCCTAAGAACCCTGGAACCTATTTGACCCTCTAATGCACTCTTCTTACTTGTAATTTGAAGAATCATTTGGAACTGCCTTTTCTGCTGCTGTGCGTTATCTGCTTTACCTCAGACTTTGAAGAACTCATGCCTAGATGGGGATGGACTACCAAAGCCTCGAGGCTTCCCAAAAGTATTAGAAGCTTCCTAAAGTACTGACCTGCTATTATTGGTGTTGAATAACCCTTTTCATTTCTACAGCAGAACACTTTCTGAATTAGTATAACAAGTGCTTTTGGTGACCTTGTACTTTGTTCATGAATTGTATAACTCTTAACTATTGGTTTGCTCCCCTGAAATATTACATTGCTTTCCTATTGTGTTTATATGTTGAAATAGTACTTACTTACCTGAATTTAACTGTATCCTTGTGTACATAAAATAAAGAACTCTTTTACAATAACTACAAGTGTGTAAGAGTGTCTTTGGTCCTAGGTATTTACTGAGTTCATTGCACCTACCTACAACTCCCATCTCTCCCCTAAAGTAATCATAGCTGCTCTGCCATTCTACTTAGCCTTTGGGTAGTACAGACCTTACCGGGGCTCTGTATACCAAGGGCTAGTTTTATAAAGTCTTACCACAGGTGGTCTTTGGAAAAACTCTTCTCCTCCCTGTGAACGTGTGTTCTGCGAGTGTTACTCACCACACTGCAATTGGTTGGAATGTTGAGTCTGACCTTGTAGACAGAGCGGTAGTTTGAGTCAGGGAGCAATCAGCCTCTCGTACACCAGCTACCCTGATTTCAAAGAATCAGGCTTCCTCAAGAAGAGTGTTCTGATCTTGATGGTCGTGCAGACTAATAAATACCTCCATCCCAAAGTACCGCACAGGCAGAAAAACTAATCACTGCCCGTGCAATCTTTGAGGCCAAAGGTATAGTGAGCCGTCAATCTGGAACCAGGAATGCCGGAAGAACCCCCTGACCACTGTAAGGCAATGAGTGATACTTCAAGGAGCAATGTGAGCAAGATGCAATATATGAACAAGTCGTAGCAAGGCTTACCTAAGTGTAATGTAAACAAGAGCCTTAATGGGATGATCAACAGCAGAGTCCGTGAGCCGGGTATCCAGTGAGGCTTGGGTAGCAGATTAACACCTGGGCCAAGATGAATTGCACAAGAAGTAATTCGTAGCAGTCCAGAGTATAAAACGAGGTCAAAAGCCAGTGGATTTCAAGAGCCAAAAGTTTCATGCAAAGGATGATCCGATATGCAGTCCGGTAAGCAGATCCGAAGTCGAAAGCCAGTAGAAACAACAACAAAGTTCCAAAGCAATAGTGACAGATGAAGGGAGAAGAAGCAATCCGTGCAGCGGTCTGTGGTCGTAGTACCTAGTAATCCAATGATAAACAAAACACCAAACCGTCCTTATGAGAAGCAGCTGTGAAGCGCTGCTTCCGTGGCTTCCAATGCCTTTAACTGCTAGATGCAGTCACCTGATGCGCATCACGGAAGCGTGTGGAAAGTCACTTGATACGAGATGATGAATGAGGCTGTTGTGAAAGTCCCATCACGTGACGCGAGAATCTCCGTGTACCCAGGCGGCGGCGTAGAACACGCAGGAGTTTCCATGGCAGCTGCCAAAGAAGGGAGGGTCGGAAAACTCCCGGAATGCCAACCAGCGTTCTCCTTTGTCTTCGGAATGTCGCCGCTTCTGTATGCGAGCTTGTGAGTTCCGAGCGCCCTGATGGAAGGTGACTGCTGTGCCAGGTAGGTGCGGGCTGATTGGTGATACTGTAGAATCTCTAGCAGGGTGTGTACTGGGAGACGTGACAAAGAGGGACTCCGATAGTTTGAATATAAATACAGACAGAGGTATTAGTCGTATAAAAGAGCAGGGAACACGTGCACCGCTAAGTCAATGCTGTAAAGGAACCACAAAATGGATTAGACACTGTAATATCTGTATTTCATAGATGGCAGTACTCTAAAGCACAATTAGTACCTGAGATATGGTCAGGTGGCGTTGGATTAGGAAAAACCGGTCCGGCGCCTATATAAGAGAAATCCCCAAAATAATGAGATTATAAAATCAGTATTTTCCCACTATTCAATATAGATTCAAGGACTAACCTGAGTGGGTAATGATGTGGAAACAGAATATCCAGATGGATAGAACTCAACGACAGGAGAAAATAACAAACACAAAATTAGTAAGGGGAAAATACACCGGAACGGCACGAGGGATGCGCTTGGAACGGGTTGGTGCATGTGCTGGAAAGTATCCTGGAAAGCACTTTAGCAGGTAAAACAATACAAATCCCAAAGTCTTGGGAAGAAGTTCAAGAAAACAAGAATCAATAGAATGTCACAATTGAAGTTCCAGGTCAGAGGAATGTCAGTATGGCACAGTGTTGGATAAATACCGTTGAGATACGGAAGTAGTGGAAAGAGTCCACTCAACAAGGAGGACACAGTTCCAAAGCACCAGAAGTAACTCACGCTTTCAGGAGAGTCCCTTCCATCCGCGGTCTCCCTGGTCAAGCCGCATGGGATGGTGCAACGGGTAAGGAAGGCTTGAACCAGGAAGGGGCAACAGCAATCCAAGAAGAGTTCCAAATTCGATAACGGCGAGTCAACCACAAACAAAAGGGGCAAATCCGTAGTCAGTCCGGGGAAGCAGACCCAGGTCGGGTAACCAGGAAATGAAGCAGAAAGTCCAGAGTATGATCCGAGGTAATTAGCACGGAGGCTCAGACACGAAGGACTACGTGACTAATGCTACAATTAGCAGCAACGAACCCTGTCAGGAACTGGATTTACACAGTCGAGGGGCGGGGCCTCTGCGTACGCATCATACGCAAGGAGCGTGTCAGCTGACACAGCCGTCTTTGGCGTCCATACAAACTCCATGGCAACCGGTATCAAAGCCACACGGAAGTCTTTCCCCGGGCTGTCTGAGCACGTAGTGAAGCAGAGGGGAAACCGTGTTGCCGAAGCGTAACAGCGAGCCTAGTAGTGAACTGTAACAGAATACATCAACAGTGAGAAAGGGGACACTATGCATCCCCACAGCTCTCCACATAAGGTGGGGTGTGCCAATCTCACAATGGGGATTGTAGAAAGGATAACCAGCATCCTCCTAACCTTGGGAACATTGGTTCACTCAAGGAAAATAAGAGAAAATAAAAAGAAGCTTAAAGAGCTCCCCAGAAAGTGCTGTGTGCTGCAACAGTAACATATAGATGCCCAAAAGTTATAGGAAAGTATGACTCGAAAAATAAAGTATGAGGAGAAACAAAAATGACTCCCATAGATGGAGTCAAAGAAAAGGTGAACATTAGAAAAATAATCCACAATTCCAGCACAAAGTGCTGGCTGTCTCATAGGTGAAGGTGATTTGGCATAAATATGAAAATCTGACCTAACCAGCTGCGACCTTCCTGAGCTGCAACCTGCCAATATCCTGGGACCTCGAGGCTGAGTGCTGTGTATACTCTTCCGAAGAACAAACTTCCCAGAAACTTTGGACTTTCCAAACCTCCAGAGGTAGGGTGACCAGATTTCTTTTTTTTTTTTAACCCCGGGCGGGCCATTGAAATAGAAGTAGGACTAAAGTAAATGCACATAACTTTAGTCCTACTTCTATGTCGCTGGCCTGTTGCGGGAGGTGGGGAGGGGGTGTGGTAACCTGCACACTCCTCTCATTGGAGGAGAGCGCCGGGAAGGGGGAGGAAATGGGGGCGTGAAAAGCATTTCACGCCCACATTCGCGCAGGAAGAGGTGCGGCGGGACCAGATTTCGGGATTCTGAAATCGGGTCCCGGCAAAAAAAAAGGCACAATGACCAAAACCCTGGGCGGGGTTTATAAAATAAAAAAAAACTCTCGGGACCCCGGGACGTCGGGTGATTTCCCCAGACTGTCCTGGTAAAAAACGAACGGCTGGTCGCCCTATCCATAGCCAAGATTCCACTCCTTGAAGTCCCCTCACCAGACTGTTGGACCGAGAATTCAGTGACTACTGCATCTCGAGGGCATACGCCTGCATCTTCATTGCTGTGGTACTGTGAGACTCGAGGTAGTACTTACCCAGAGTCGTTCTGCCACTCCTGCTTTGCTAGAGTAGTGAATTGTGTGGTTGGGTGTTCGCTCATAGACGTTCGCCAATGCCTTTTGTGCATGTTTAGGGAGACTCTGCCGAATTCCCGGAACCCTTTTACCAACTACAAAGTATTGTACTTACTTGCTACAGAAGAAATCCTCTCGAACTCTGACTTTCCTACAGTGGCGCCTGCTCTTGTTCTGCCTACAGCTGGCCACTGAACCACCAGTGTCCCCTTCTGCATCTGAGAACAGTCTTGTCTACATAGGGTAGGACTACTAAAGCATAAGGCCCCTGTGATGCCACTGGACCACCAGTGTCCCCTTCTGCATCTGAGAACAGTCTTGTCTACATAGGGTAGGACTACTAAAGCATAAGGCCCCTGTGATGCCACTGGACCACCAGTGTCCCCTTCTGCATCTGAGAACAGTCTTGTCTACGTAGGGTAGGACTACTAAAGCATAAGGCCCCTGTGATGTCTAGATGGGTATTGTGAAATAATCAGTACAGTCCAACGGGTGTGAGACTACACAAGACCTATCTCTTGGTATGAGGTAACCCACCTTTTAATATAGGCCTGCACTACACAAGTTGGTAGTGTGATTGAGCAGCCAGGTTTATCGTAAGAGGGGTAATGTGAGCTGTAGAGGTGTACAATGAAATCAGTAAACGCAAGTATCCAAGTAAACACTTGCACACTTAGTTATAATAAATTATTTATTTATACACAGATATTTAAGCATTCTTTAAAAAGCAGTAATTAGCTGTAACATTAATCCCAAGGTAGGATTTAATTCAAGAAGTGAACAATAAAGCAGGTGAGTAATTCCAGCACCCGGAGGTGATGTCATTTGAGGTCAATATAGCATTTATATAGTATCACCTTTGGAATATTGAGTTTTCAAGGAAGGAAAAGTTGGGGTTAGATCAGAACTGACTGATGGGTTATAAGAACAATTAGATTATCCCAAAGGGATGCAGGCAGTTTATTATCCCAGCATTAAAGTGTTCAGCATTTAAGACATGTAAGGGAACAAGCGCTGCAAACGCCAGTAGGTTCAGAAGGAGGCCTTTTGGGAGCCAGGACAGCCAAAGTCAATGGGCAAAGTCAAAGTTTGGATGCTCTTCTTAGAAATATGTTCTTAAATAGTCAGTGTTCAAAAGAGAAATCCCAGCAACTCAAGAGGATTTGCCTTTTAGAAAGCACACGCTGTAAGGCCAATGTAGGTAAGGTGAGGTCAACTTAGTCTAGGGTTTAATCGCTCTCCCAAAGATTGCAAGTAGCCAAATGGCAAAAGGATATGTACCTCAAGCCCCAGAGTACCTTTGAAATGTAAACGTTCCAGCTGAATGCATTAGCGATGCAATGCATTAAACCCTTGTTCCTGGTCCTTTGTTGTTGTGACGAAAGGGAGGACGTCTGGTGGGCTCCTGTGGCAGCACTCGAGAGGGGGACTTAACAGCAATGGATTTCCGTCGATTCAGCAGGTCTTTGTGGTTTTGGCGCCTTTTTTCTCAGAGCCAAAGAAGAACGAAAAACTCTGGTTAGGATTTCCTTGATCCCTCCGTCCTGGACTCGGGGGAGGGGACTCTGGGTGCAGTTTTCTTGCTTCTGTAGGATCCTCTGGATGCCCATGAAGATCTGTCCGGATTCGGAAGACGATGCACTCGCAATTGGTCGAGGTATCCCGGGTATTGGGCTTATGCAACCTTGGAAAGTGGCAGCAAGTTGGGTGTTGTGCCAAAACAGAGTTTTTTTTTTTTTTTTTTTAAATTTTTTATTAAAGCCAACAAAAACAGTACAAACAAAACAGAGCATTTGTTATCAAAAACCGTTGTACAATCCACATCAATGCACTGCTCCCCCCGCACCCCTGTCTGAGCTCAACCGGCTTCTCATTCCGTATCTGCATCCTGTGGTAGGTGATCCGTCCCCCTGGAGTCATTTGGGTCCGGAATCGACCCAAACAGTTCCGCTATTAGTGATTTCCAGGCCATCAGGGACTCTGTCCCCTCTAGATCCCCGACCCTGCTTGCATCCTGCCAAACCATTGTTTCTGCCTCTGCCCATTTCTGCAGGTCCTTCCACCACACCTCCACCCGTGGACTGTGACATGTCTTCCATGCCATGGCTATTCTTCTCTTTGCCAACACATATGCTAAATCTTTCAGCTTGTTCACATGTTTTAACTTCTTAGATCTCGGAAACACTCCCAACAGACAGGCCCATACCGTGTCTACAACAATCGTGACATCCTTCTGGGCTAGTTTACATTCCACCTCCCTCCAAAAGCGCGCAATGACCGGACATGACCAGAACATGTGTACCATGTCCGCATTCTCTTCGTCACATTTAGGGCATGCCTGTCGGCCCGCACCCGCAAACCTTGATATTTTCCGTGGCGTCATATAAGCTCTGTGCATGACATATAGTTGTATCTGCTGCAACCTGGCATTTCTAGACACTTTCTTATGGTACCCTTGCACCCGTTCCCACACCTCGTCTTCCATCAGGGTCCCCACTTCCGTCTCCCAATCCAATCTCAGTTGGACGACCTCTTGTGCCAAAACAGAGTTTGTCTCCAGGTTAGTTGGTCCTTCCAGCCTAAGGGAGCAAGTCGTCATTTAAGGGTCTTCCCTGTCTATTTGAAAATGGGGTCAGCACTGCTGCAGGGCTTTACTTGGCAATTTGCGGTCCAGGAGTGTGCTTGTTAGGGAGAATTCTCTGTTAAAGCTAATTTACCAAACCTAGTGAGTCCCCCCAGCAGCTTTGCTGGATTTTTGGGGTTTATTTTTTTCTCCTGCTAAGAGTGAGACTGTTTTTTTTCCCCACTCTTAGGCATGATTTGAGAATGTCCTTTGACTGTGAATGTGTTTTATGGGCTATGGGGTCTTTTACTCCATAGGGCTTCATGTGTTTTTGGTATGCGTGTTACACAGCACCCTCAGTGAAGTAACACAGGGGTGTCCTAGTGACCCCCATACATAGACTCCACACCCTGGGACTGGCTACTGTCTCCCAGGGCTTGTAAAGTCACCATTGGCTTTACTAGTCTCAAATTGTGAACAGAACCAGTACAAACCATCATATTGTGGAAGTACTGGTAGGGGTTATTCGATTGTCCCTGGGTCTGTTTTCCAAGGGGGCACTGTCCAGTCCCCCCTTGTCGAGTTTCTGGCTGGTGGCAGTGGATACCACGCGAAATATTCTACCGGAATATTTCTTATGGGATTTTCCCATTGATTTTAAATGCACCACTTTTTGGTGCAATGTTAAAGATACCGCTGGGTTATTTATTTAATATTAATTCCCCGGTTGTTTTTTTTTTTGCCAGGACTCGGTTTTGAAATGGCGTTTGTGTCCGCCTCTGAAACTCTAATCCAAGGCAAACCCTTTATTCCACTTTTTGGCAGGCTTCTCCACAGAAGCCCTCCAAATGGTGCCACTCTGTCTGGGCTCTACAGGATGTGTGGGAGGGGGATTAGGCACCCTGGACTGAGTTGCTTTGGCAACTCAAGTCGCACTCTTGTGTGATTGGCCCAGTGGTGAGCCGCCCAGCTCACCACTTAGCATGTTTGAGTGGCAGCTAGGCTGTTGAATGGGGGTTTTTCTGCATAAAAGCAGGGCTTTGGGGACTGGAACTTCAGAAGTCGCCACAGGACCTAAAGAATCCGAAGAGGGGAGAAGCTGAGCCGACCTGCAATGACGACACCACCGGTGGAGCCCTGCTGTAACAAACTCACCACTTCCCCAACGACAGAGGAGATCTTCTTCCAGGAGAGTCTTCTTCCCTTTGAGCTGGTGGGACCAACTATTTCGCCTTCCAGGACGTCTCGTGGTCGAATCGCCCGTGCAAAGCACCCCGGCGGCCGGATAGCCACGCTTCACCACTGACCGCGAATAAAAGGGACGCACCTTTTAATCGGGAACTCCGTGGCTGGTTTCATCCCTGGCAGTGCAACGACTTCCAGCTTTCTTCCTCGTCGAGATCACCTCTTCCTCTGGTTGAAGCCATGACTTGCACCCGCTGCCAGGAACAACTGCCACCGCTGGAGCTTCCTCACCATTTAAGGTACTGTCCTGCCTGGCCTCCCTTGCAACGGACTGTCCAAGGTGTCCCGTAAATCCTTGACTTTCCAGCTGGGTTGGCCTCTAACATTGCCTTTCTGAACTGGTCCAACCTCTTTATGCAGAAAATGTCAGACTTTGAGTGCATTTCCACTTCCACTGTGTGATCTTGGGCACATCCAGCCTTGCTCTCTCTAAGAGTGAGCCTGGCCTATGAACTTTGGCTCTACAGTAGACCCTGCCTTTCCTGACTTGTTGTGGTTTCTTAAGTGTTGGTACTGTGTTATTTCCATGCTCTGCCTTTTCTCTCCCTTTTTAACGAATTATTGGAGTGCCATCTAGGTTACATGCTCACCTCTGTTTTGCTAACAAGTGGTGTTTTAACCTAGACTTGTCGAATAATTAATTAGGGAGGTGTATATACTTCTAGTGACTGTGTTTGAACTTGCTTGATATATTAGTGCCAGTGTATTTTCATAAAGCGTGTTTTACATAAATAATTATATACTTCTAATACCAAAGCTCTGGTCAGTGTTTGCTTGTCCTACTGTATTGTTAGCCCTATTGTGTATGCTCTATATACTGCCCTACTCTTCTTGAGAGAGGTCTTAATGCTCAGTCACAGCTACCAGGTAAATCTGGGTAGTGCAGACTGCTACCAAGTGGGTTTACTGCTTACTCCTGTAGTCTTAATCTTTTTGCAGTGTTCCCTAAGGGAACTGCACAGGATTCTGCCTAACAGTGCTGCTGGTATCTTCTCTCGTCTTCTGCTTCGGATGTTGTCTTACAGTGTTCGACTCTGCTCTTAGTCCCAAAAACCTCACTTGTTATGCAAGTTCCCATACATTCACAGCCCTAGGCTGTCAATCGCACAGCAGGGTGGCTCTCTTTCCAGGACAGCCAGCCGGCCATTCAGAACTGGTTTCTCTCGGGCACACCTAGGGACCCTCCCTCACTTCTTGCCTTTGCGCACACACTGGAGCCAAAAGCAATTCACACACATGATTCAAACCTGGTGCAAACAGAGTAAAAGCCTAGAAGAAACAAACTAACAAGAAATGGTGAAAAAAGACCAGAGCCATTTTGTGAAAATGGTCACCCTTGGGTGCAGCACTGCAGCAGAGGTATCAGCCTGCAGGTACATGGCATATGGTAGTAAAAAAATAAACCACTGCCACCAGCCATTTAAGTAAGTTGGTGTAACAACATGTTACATGAGGAATGGGTTAAAGGAATTGCTAAGTAAACCCCCACCCTTCCCCCCCCAGTACTCCACATAGTATTCCACTTAGGGTGGTGTGGGCTGGACCCCTAAATTAAAGTTAAGTAAAGGTAAGTAAGGCAGGGGTCATCTTACTATTCTTAGGAACAGTAGTTCACCCAAAAAAATGTTTTTAAACATTAAGAGAAGTCCAAGGGACCTCTCAGTGGCACTGCACAGATGGTGCTGTGTGTCACTATGCAAAAAGCAGATGCCTATGGAGTGTGTCAGACTAAGGAACATAGAAAATCATAGTCGGAAAAACACAAGTGAGTGAGTGAGAAAAAAGTCCTACTCACTCGGGAGTAAAAATTTAAAAGCCAGGAGTCCAGCAAATGGGCTGGGGGGTCTCTAAGGTTAAAGGGAATTGGCACAGAAATTAACCTTCTCCCTAACACATGTCTAAATACATGTGTATAGGCGCGTTATAAATGCCATATCATATATTTTAGGTAGGGTAGGACTGCTGTAGCATAAGGCCTAATTGAAGAAAATAAAAGTGTTGCAAAGTACTTACTTGCTAATGTTGGTTTGTTGTAACTGCATTGTTCGTGAAACTGAAGGTTACAAAATGTACTTTACAGTGCTCATTACTTACCCTGAATTGCATATTCCATTCTATAAGTCTTTTACACTGTGGTTCACTTACAAAAAGTATTGTATTGGTTTCTGTGTGCATGACAACACAACAGCATTTACCAAAGACGCCAGGGGGAATACGGCGACACACTCGTGTTCCATGAATTTGTGTTTCACCATTCAGAAAAGTATCTAGGGTTGGTTTACCAAGTGATTTCTTAGCTGAGTGTCACTGTATGACTGACAGGGTCTACTAACATTGAATTACTGTAAGTAATCTAGAAGGAAGTGGTTTTACTTCTATTCTAAATGTGTATGATTAGATCTGAATTGCCTAGAAATACTGTTGGTGGTTCTGAACAAGGTCTATGCTTTGGTCAGTGTAGCTTAAGCCTTGTGTTGTGTTTTTATATTGTGTTTATGCCTCTATGACAAAGTACTTACCCACCAAGATTACCTTGGCCTATTTGTATTTATAATAAAGTTACAGGTTCTTTGTACCTTCCTACAGCTCGCTCTCCCTCTTAAGATACACCTTGCTGCTCTGTCTACTGTAAGGAAGGCATGGTATCAAAGTAAGACGGACACAAGTGATCACAGTTCAGGGGTGTTAAACTCCCAATCTAAGCCTAAATCTAAGACGAGAGCAAGGTACAACCATCAAATCATAATACAGTCCTAGTGGAGTCTTGTCAAATCAAAGGGACTGTACTAAGAAAACCTATTGCCAATCCTCAGCGCTACGCTACAAACGAGTGTGGGATATTGTTCACAAGAAAAGAAAGAAGTGTCCACAAAATGATAAGTCTGGATGTTATGGCCGGGATCTCCCTTCCCCACATTTATTAGCACGGGGACAAGGCGGGACTCTTGAGCACAGCACACTCCTGGGCTTCTCTGGCACAAGCTCACAGTTCATTTTCTCTACATCAAAGCCTTCTGTGCCCAAGTCTCTTCTTTGGAGGGCCTGATATGCCAAAACAAAAGTTCCTTCTGGTAACTTTAACGTTGGGTGATTGCTCTTCACCCTAGGAGCCCCCTCAGCCGGGCTCTGGTCCTTCTATCAGCGTTAGCCTCTCGAGCACTTGCCAATATCAGAGTTTGCACGGCGTTGCCCTCAGCCGGGCGCAAACGCTAGCTTCACAACTCCCTCAGTCGGGTTCACACTTTCCACAGTTAACAATTGCAAAATCTCATTAGAAAGCTTTCTCTTGGCATCCCTCTGTCGGGTTCACATTTGCCACTGTTCATATCTCAACAAAAGTCATTCTAGACCCCTTAGTTTCTTCCCTTTTCCTAAGTCAGGCTCTCTAAAGCCCCCAGTCAGGCTTCGCACAGTTGGTTCACACAATGTATGTGCAGGCGTCCCTCCGTCAGGTTGCAGTCTGCCTCCACAACGTGTCAAACGTCTAAAACGTTTCAAGGACTTTCGATTGTACAAGGGGTTTAGCCAGACCCTTGTATGATCACCTTGACACCTCACGCCAGCCTTTCCTGTGGCCTCTTGGTATTTGTAGTTTCTCCTGGTTCGGGAGAGGAGGCACCAGCCAGAGACCTTCAAATGAGCGCCCACATGGCGCTGGACCACACTTATCTCTGGTGCCAGTCTCAAAGTTCACAAGGGCCTCCCTCTGCCGGGCTCAGAAAGGCTTTCCTCTTCCGGGTTCCGACCCCGTTCCCCAAAAGATCTCTTAAAACGTCCACAAGGGGTCTCCCTCTGCCGGGCTCGGACCCCTCTGCCAAGGTTCACAAGATTCAAAAAGGTCCTCCCTCTTCCGGGCTCGGACCCTTCTCAAGACTTCAAAGTTTACAAAGAAGACTTCCCTCCGCCAGGCTCCAAGTCTACTCTCACACCTCAGTTTTCCAAAATAAATGTTTTGGGACTTCCAGTCCCAGAGTGCACTGCTAGGATTTTGCTCCCACTTCTCAGATCCCCAACATGGCATTTGGCATTGGGAGCTGCAGGGGCTAAAAAGGGATATTATTCTGAGGTCAGGGTCTCTTCTGTTGACACCCCGAGACCTACGTTCACCTGACTGGCCCAGGCTTGGAGTCTTGAGCTGTGGGTACTGCCAGGCAACCCCAGCTGCCCCTGGACTTGCCTTCTGGAGGTACAGTTCCCTCTGCACAGTGCAGTCACCTTTGGACTCACAGGGCCAGGTCTCCCACAGTCTCTACAGCTCTCCTGGTCTTCCTCTGGCTTCCTACATCCCCCAACTCACTGAAAGTGTGTCTTCCTGACCTGCCTTTTATACTTCCTGGGAGTGGTGATTTGGTTCAGGTGTGCCTGGTTGTAAGGGAATTCCTGACTTTGCCTGTCGTCGTTAGTGGGACAAAATGGTGGTTGTACATAGGATTCAATGGTCCAGGGATTCCTATGGGTAATCTTCATTCATCCTTGTTACTGCCTCTTCTTTGCAGTATTTGAAAGACAGTGTGAATGAAGGGGATTCTGGGAAATGTAGTGAGTTGCAGATTTTGGAAGAAAGTTGGCTGAATAATTATTCAAAGTTTGTCAACAAGAAAACATGGATTATGAGGTTTGTAGTGTTCCACTGAAGAGGAGGGAAGGTTATTGCAAGAAAGGGGGGAGTAGATGTGTCATAGTGTATGAAGGGGTTTTCTCCTGCCTTTTCTTAAAGGGAAGTACTGGGTAGGATGGAACTGTGGTGGCAATATCCCATAAAGACAGAGGGGTTCTCGGTAGGGGTGTATCACAGGAAAGGGGATACCGTGTCTCGCTCGAGGGTGTTCCTTCCGTGGTTCCCAAGGACACCATGCCCAGGTGATCCTCCCTCTCTTGTCCGCCCCCAGGGTCGCGATCTGAGATTGCCAGCCCTCCCCTGGCCACCTGAGCAAAGGATCCCCGAGGTCTACCAGTGAGAACATCCTCGGGTTTCTCACACTACGCTACCAAATACTCATGTGGTACAGCCCTATACTAAGAGGGAAGTGTTGTTTCTCATTTGTATGGTTTTGTGAATCTGTTGGTTGGATTTAAGAAAAACGGTCCTAACAGTACCCCATTTACAATAAAGCCTACTCTTAATCACTTCTGGCGTGGTTTTGATATGTCAACCTTAGTTTCCTAATGTGTTTGCTAATTGCGATATTTCTTACCTTTCCAACGCATTCTCTTTGCCTGTGTGTGTGTGTAAGAATAAACCTTTATTTGTATATATCCCAGAGTGTATAAGTGTTCTTTGGACCATATGTGTACTGTAAGTTCTCTCCACCTTCCCACAGCCCTCTCTCCCTCCATAAGCCTGGCTCCTCTGGTGCACTACCCTTACCTTGAGTGATACAGACCCCTCTCCACCTTCCCACAGCCCTCTCTCCCTCCATAAGCCTGGCTCCTCTGGTGCACTACCCTTACCTTGAGTGATACAGACCCCTCTCCACCTTCCCACAGCCCTCTCTCCCTCCATAAGCCTGGCTCCTCTGATGCACTACCCTTACCTTGAGTGATACAGGGCACTCTCCACCTTCCCACAGCCCACTCTTCCTCCTAAGATAAGCCTGACTGCTCTGATGCACTACCCTTACCTTGAGTGATACAGGCCTGTTCTAGAAGTTGGAGAGCTGGATTACCAAGTAGAGAGTCTTCTAAAGTCCTAAGTAGATGGACTTTAGAAAAACTGTCCTAACAGTATGCCAGAAACTAAGTGTGATGTCGGGGCTCTTTCCCAGCACCCCAATGTATCGTCTGATCTGCAAGTCCCTGCTGAACCTTCTTTAAGCAGTGTAAATGTCATGTGGCCGTGTGTCCTTTCCTCATGGGCTGTGCCTTTTTTGTATTTCAGGAGCTTGGAGGGGGAGTTTACAGGCATCTGGAAGAAAGGCGAGTCATGTGTGCAGATGGCTCGCATGCTGCAGTACCTGGAGTGTCCTCAGTAATTACTGTCTTTACACTACGTCTGCATGGCATGTGTGTGCGTGGGGGCCGCGTACATGTGATCACGTGGGCTGATGGGAAGTGTGTAGACGTTGAGACGGGCAATTGACATTCACATATGTAGGTCACTGGGGAATCCAGCAGGATGGGGCGGTGCTGGCCCCGGTGCCAGGGGGATGATTTAAGCACTTTGAGCAGTTCTATATTTTCACTTGCATCATGCCAGTTAAATTTTGCTTGCTTTATTTTACAGATACCTAAGAAAATATTTCTTTCCAATGCACAAGGATCTTTATTTCGCAGGTAATCCATTGCATCTTCTTTCAACCTGAGTATTTTCACCAGTGCTTGATCAGCATGCATGGGCTGTGCGTATTTTCATTCTGTTTTTCTGAACAATCAATTCTTCCTTCTTGTACTTGTTTGTGAACCTCCATTGCAGGGGATCATGTTCTTGGGGTGAGTTGGGTTAAATTGGCCTAATGACATCCTGCTACTCTGTGATTTTGTATGGCATGTGTGAGATGTAAGTGGATAAGGTGGTGCTGGGGGCTGGAGAGGGTTACTGCATCCTAACAGTGGGTTTCTTCTTCCAGGACTGCTTAATCCCCTTGACAGCCCGACTCACCTACGGATAGATGAGGAGTCAGAATACCGTGAGGGGGTGGTGATGGATCGGCCCTGCAAACTTGGCAGCGGCTCTTTTGTTAATTGTGGTATGCGCAAGGTAGGTGGTTGGTCTTGCGTCTCCTCATTGTCTACGTGGCTGTGTTCATCTGGTGTTTTCACATTGGGTGGTGGTGTACAACCCTACTTCTTGTCTTTCTTTGTTGTCTGGTTGGCAAATTCTTTCAGAGATCCATATAGAAGTGTAGAAGGAATCAAACTCCAGGCTTGAATCTTGGGTGAAGTTAGTTTGGCAAATCTTAAATAGCTAGACCTCAGGGAGCATACAGAAACTGACGGCACACAACTGCCAAACAATCCTGAAGCTGTGTTGACCCTGCCCCCAGTAGAGCAACGTATCTAGGTTTTCTAAGACATTGCTTCGAATGTAACCTCAAGAGACATGGATGCATTGGTCCTTCAAGGTCAGAGTTCCCACCTTCAAGAGATATCCACACAGATGTGCATTCATTATTCAGTTAAGACAAACCCTCTCTTAGCACTAGTCATTTGAAGTAGTTTCAGTTATTACGAAAACGTCCTCCTGGCAGGGTTACAGAAACGTGTGCAGGAGCTGTGGTTACCTAGCGTACGTGCAAAATATCACATTTGGTGTGCCGAGTATATAGGATTGAAGTGACTCTCTATACCGATGTGATGCTCCAAATAGAATTCCTAGTTCTCATAAATCAATGTTTTTCCCATCTTTCCTTTGAATAGTTGCATTTCAGACTGAGTTCCTTTGAGCCCTCATTGCATATACACAGGAGCTAGATCTAACCCGCAAGCGAGTGCGAATACATTCCTGAGAAATGGACAATGTACTGGCTGATGATGGGTGGAGGGCGGGGGCATGATGCGTGGGCAAACTAGACTGACCAGTGAACAGAGAGGAGTATATGAAGGGAGATGTCTGCCTATATCTAATGATGTTCGGGTGAAGATGGTCATGGGAGTTTAAAAGGGCCAGGGTGGTCTGGAGTTTTCTTCAGGGTGTTAATGGAGCTTGAAAGCTGACAAATTCATGAATGTTGGTGGTGTTTTTGATGTCTAGCGGTGGAGCGTTCCAGTGGTGGGGATGAGAAGGGCGAATGAGTAGAGCTGAGCAGTTGCACAGGTTTGGTGAGGAACAGCATGATTGAGAGGGGTGCTCGTAAGCAGGGAAAGAGGAGAGTAACCAGAAATGGACACCACCTGGTGGCAGAGGTGTCTAGTACATGAATCTATTCGAGGCAGGAATTTGTAGGGGTGACTATAGGAAAATTACCCTGATCTCTAGGGCGAAGAAACACAGAAGCACCCCTATGTTATAGGCTTTTTGCAATGTGCAACTTTCCTCCAACATCAGTGGAGTACATTAGCTTATCTACTTTTTGTCTGGATCCTTGTTTTCTGAGGGGAGGCCTGCTTTTCTCGTTCTGTTTGGGTGCACTGGTCTGTCCCTGTGGCTACGACTGCAAGGAATGTGACTGGCTACGACTGCAAGGAATGTGACTGGCTACGACTGCAAGGAATGTGACTGGCTCCCTTTTGTTGTCTTCATACTGTTCGGGAGATTGTTCATTTGTATGCCAAATCGCCTCCACTTGTGAGACCCCCAGCACTTTTTGTTGGACTCTTGGTCCCTTTTGACAGTTCTCCTGACTGAGGGCAGCCTTTTCCCCCTCATTCATTCTTTTTGCCCAGACTATGGAACCCTTGTTCATTCTGCTTTTATTTTATTTTATGAAGTCTTGCTTTCCCCCATATTTTCTATGTTTCAGCAGACCGCACCTTTTGAGCAGTGTTGGTGGGAGCCCCTTTGGCTCTCCTTTTTATATTCTATCATTTTCCTTGTGAGAACTACTGTTCCCAATGATGGGGGGGATAATTTATATCCCTCTTACCTTTTTCGTTTGTGAGATCAGCGCACCCCACCATATGTGGAGTGCTGAGGGGTTACATAGTAACCCCTTTCTCACTGCCCCTGTAACATTTCTGTTAGTGAATGGCTGGTGGCAGTGGACCTGTTCTGCCGACTTTTGTATGATTTTTCACAGCTGCAATTATACACAGAAGGGTCACCATTGACCAAATGCTGTCTGTATTCTTTTTTTTTCTTTCACCATTTCCTACGTGCTTGTCCTTTCTTGATCCTTCTTCTGCCATGCTGGGGGGTGGGTGCTGGTTTGACTTTTGTCTTCAGCGGGAATCCTTTGAGAATCCTGCCAAGGCTCCGGAGTGTCTGTCATTATGAGGAGGGCGGTAAGGGGTTAACGGTGCCCATAAAGGTTCCCAGAGCCATTAACCGCTCACCACCCTATTACGAGGTCTGCTCGCAGGACCCGCTAAGGACGCCTGGTAAAACCAGGCGTCCTTAGCGGGTCCTGCGAGCAGCCCAGCATGCTAACGGCCCACCATTAACGAGCCTGTTGTTGGCATGCTCCCCATTCAGCCCTATGGGGCCTCAAATGTGAATGGAGATGTACCGGTTACCTGAACGGGGAAATACCGGCCCTCCAAGGTTGGAATGGCCCGGTACTCCCCATTCAGGGAACCCGGAATGGAGGTAGCCATGCCGCAAATAGCGGCATGGTTACCTCCATTCTCGTAATGAGGCCCTTTGTCTTCTGGCATGCCTGCCCGGAACAAGCTCCAATCCCCCCCAAAGTTGAACTGAGGGACAGTGGAGACTCAGCCCTTCTTCTACTCTTGGGCCCATCGTCCGCCTTTGATTTGGTTGACCACCAGTTTCTATGCAGTCACCTGGACTCAGCGGCTCACTTCTCTGCTGAAGCCATAGCCTGGATACAATCTTTTCTTAGTGACCGCACCATGGGTCTTCTAACCTACGTCTGCAGCTGACCCTATTCACATCACGTGTGGCGTGTCTCACCTACTCTACAACATCTTCACAAAGCCCCTTTTCGAGGATTTGGATCATCTGGGTATCACCTACACTAACTATGCAGATGATGCACAGATCCTCCCCCCTACCTCTTTCAGGTGATTATGAAAAGGATTTGGCCTTGGTGAACAAGATTTATCTCATCATCCAGGCATGGATGGCCACCCACGGACTATGCCTGAATGATGACAAGACTGAGATCATCATCTTAGGCACCCCATCCTCCCTTAAAAAAACTTAGCCCCAAATACTCAGCTTTTAACATAGACCAAAACATCATCTCAGTCGCTAAGAAGTCAAAACCCTGGGGTTTTATCTGGATTCCACTCTCTCCCTCAACAAACAGGTAAACGCCATGGCCTCTGCCACAGCCTATACCTGCAAACTGATACGAGCAGGTAAAGCCTTCCTCTCTAATGACTGTTGCATTACCCTTGCCAGAGCACTTATTCTTTCAAAGCTAGACTATTGTAATGCCATGTACATAGGGGCAAACAAACAAAACCAAGAAAATCCAATTTCTGCAAAATAACGCCCTTAGAGCTGCACTAGGAATAGCTAGGATAGACACATCTCTGAGGTGAGAGAGCCAATAACTGGCTGACCACAGCCGACAAAATCAAACTAAAAGTTGCCTCGTTCACTCTTAAATGCATTAACAATGTAGCTCCTCTCTACCTTTCGGACAGAATTAGCATGAAAACCACAACACAAATTGCCTTCTGATTCCCAGATTCAAACTGTACAGAGTGGGAGGCAGCAGCTTCCAGGTCAAGGCAGCCCAACTCTGGAACGCCCTCCCCTCCACCCTTAGACTAGATCAGTCTTACCAAAAATTCCGACTTAACTTAATGAAGTGGCTTAAAGACGCTGACCACTTGAGTTCCTACTTTTCGCCAGCGCCCACACGCGCCTGCCACTACCCCAGCCCATCCTTTGTGAATATACTGTACATGGGTAATCCTACCATTTTCTCTGTGTAAACATACAGAATGTATTTTTTTTCCCTCTTATGTTGTAACTAAGCTTCGAGTTATCCTGTGTAGTGTTTATATTTTCCTTTGTATCTGTAACTAAGTTTTGAGTAACCTTTGCAATGCGCCGAATACCCTCGGGTTTGGTGCGCTATACAAATAATAAAACCAACAAATAACTGAAACATTGAGTGCAAGTGTTACACGGCTACTTGTATTTGCGGATTTCATTCCTACAGCTCACATGTAAGCTCTTGAGATAGGCGTGGCTGCTCAGTCATGCTACCAACCACTGATGTAACGGGGGGGCCCCCACAGTGTGGGGGGCCCCACTAGCACATGTCCTGGAGGGGGCCCCACTTTGTTAACTTTATTTATTATTTTTTTTTTATCAAACAAAAAACATCTTTTTGAATTCACTCTGCATTCATAAAGAAATTATTTCTGTAGCAGAAATCATTTCTTTATGAAGGCAGAGTGAATTAAAAAAGAAACTGTCTTTCAAGTCCGAAGGCTCCCTTGACACCATAACGTGACCACCCAAAGGCCTGGAGGCCTCCATGCCTTTGGGTGGGAGAGCCCTATGACTTCAAAAATAAATAGTTTATTTTTGTCACTGTGCCTTCATAAAGAAATGATTTCCGTTATAGTTCGGTCCTTAATGGAAGTTCTTTCTTTATGAAGTCAGGGTGACTTTAAAAAGAAACATTGGGCTTCATTTTAAGTATGGCGGTCAGGAAACAAAGTTGCCAACAACGGTGCAGGTAAACTTACAGGGCAACTGTTGTATCCAGACCGGCATACTACAGGTCTGCATGCCAGAGCCGCTGTGCCCGACAGGTCAGACCTTGCCGGGCACATCAGCCACGGTAGGCAGGCCGTCACAGAAGCACTGGCACTGTTAAAAAAGGTGCCAGTGCTTCTGTGTTTCCCAATCCCATAGATTCCTATGGAAGTCTATGGGAATGAGGAACTACAATTTACCAGTGTCTGACTTTTCAGGCCACCGGGGCACCAGGAAGTCGGGCGCTGGTAAATCATTCATTCCGAGTCCAGCGGCAACTCGCCGGTAGCACCGGCAGGGTTATCACTGGACTCGGATTGAGGCCCAATTTAATTTTTAAGTAATGGGGCTCCCCTCAACCTCATGACTTGTGCATGTGTCAGTGTATTTTGAAAGGGTGTACTCTTAAGTGTGTGTGTGTGTGTACGGTGAAAGGGTGCACACTTAAATGTATGTATGGGTGGGTGCCTGGGTGTGTGCGCGCCTCTATGGTGAAAGGGTGCACACTTAAATGTAAGGGTGGCTGCTTGGGAGTGCCTGTATGGTGAAAGAGTATAGACTTCAATGTATGGATGGCTGGGTGTGCATGTGTGTATATGGTGAATGGTGTGTGTGCTTGTGTTGAGGGGTGCAACAAAACCTACATTTCGGGGTGCTAATCCTTCAATTGTTGGGAGAGGCGCTGACTTCATGGGTGGTGGGGGAGGGGCAAACCGATTTGTTTGGGGACATCTAACTTCTTTATGCATTTTAATGAGACTTCTAGTGCAGCTTCAATTTTACAAGCAGTCAACTCTCTCCTTTAAGTCTGAAAGTACCCACTTATGGACTGCTGTGAGAATGAGCAGTCTCCTGTTCCACCTCTACCCGTCCTTTCACTTAAACCCACATCACAATTTAAATTGCCTAAAAAATGTGGCATTTGAATGCAGCTACTAACAGTGAAATGCTTTACGTTAGTAATTGCTGGGCCTTTGTTAACAGTGAAACCCAGGTGCTGTTTAACATCTGTGTCCTGCTCTGTCCTGCAACTGCTCTGAAGGTCAACCAGGTTGAGTTAACATAGCCCAAAATTCCTGGGGGAGTGCTGAAGCCCTGTCAACTCAATGGTGTTATGCCACTACTTGTGTTTAATGCCTTGATTACTTAATGGTAATCGTCATTACTCCTAGCCCTATTCCTCCTCGTCCCTGTACTTGTGTATGAGGCAGTACTTGTGTTTGAGGCACTCTGCCTCATGCACAAGTACTGGGATGAGATAGAGGTACATGGAGGTAATGCCTGACTTAGCTACCTGTACTCTTCATTACTCCTAGTCCCACTCTTCCTCATCCCAGTACTTACCTATGAGGCAAGGAGCCTCCTGGACCGTTGGTTTGCCTGGTGAAGCCCTGCTGCTGTGCTGAAGCTCCGAATTCCCCTCGACTAGAGAAGACCTGCAAAGGACGACTCCTCCCCTTGGGTTGGTGGGATCAATTGACCCCAAGATAAGCTCATCTGCACATCCTCTCGGAGCTGGCTAAACTTCCATTGCTGCTGCAAGAACCAAGTACCAGGGAGAGGAACACCGGAATCGAGTGAGTGTCTTTAAGTTGGACCCGGGCTCCAGGAAGATCCTCCAGACTCCCAGGAAGCCTCACTGACCAAGCCTGAGCTGCCTCAACAGTCCTGGACCCAAGATGCGAGAAAAGTCCAGAGTGGTATCCGAGAACCGCAGTGGGTGGTATTTGCGAGAGACGCAAGGAGCTGAAACCGCGAAGTGTCATTGATCTGAAGTTTGGCCATTGCTGCCGCTGACCTTCCATTCGTAGTGCAGGAGCCCCCCAGATGTCCTCCCACTTGTCCCCACGACTGAGGCCCAGGAACACCAGGATCTGCAGACCTACACAGGAACAGAAGCCAGCTGGAACCACTTTCTTCTAACTAAAGGTACTGTAAACTAAGGAGTTGCTTACCTCATTGTCATGTAGCCGTGTAGGTGTATTGGGAGGATAGCTCAGGGGCAACATGCTCGCCTTGAAAGCAAGATGACACAAAGCAACACAAGTTTGATCACCAGGTCCCGCTTAGAAACCTCTGGGTATTAAGCACGTTATAAATAACATATCATATCATACCTTTATGGTTCTGTAGGAGCAGGAGCAGGGGAGCACCTGTTTGGATGACACTTTCATAGATCAGACTTAACCTCGTCAGGTGTTGTCAGAGAGAAAGAGGAGAAAGGAGGAGAGGTAGAGATGGCCAAAAGGGGGGCCAAGAGAGTAAGAGGAGATGGAGGACAGGATGTCATGAGTTTTAGCGGAGAAGTGAGAGGCCAGAGCCATATAGAGGGCCTGAGAGGAAACCGGAGAGGTAGAGACTGCAACAGGATTGGCCAGTTCCTTGCAGATTTTAAAGAGTTTGGCTGTGCTCTTAGAGGCTGCAGAGAAGCAGGCTTGAATGTGTGCTCTCTCCTTGATGAGTGTTATTGCTTTGACTGGCATTTTGGTGCAACCAGTCTAGGCATGTCTAAGTGTGACCTGGCATGCTTTACTGTAATGTAATTACGTGTCTACACTGGTCTACATTGTGCAGCCAGTGGGACATGTTTTCAATATGGCATGGCATTTTTAATCGCAAAGCATTAATGTTCCTGTGCAGTGTTGGTGACTTGCATGTATTGGATTGGTGTTACCCTGCAAAACAATTGCAAACACTCTGGCTTTTTAGCCAATTATTCTCAGAGTGTGATGTATATTGCATTAAAACACTTATTTATATCTTTCTCTTAGTACAGTGCGCGGTTTACCCCTTCAGCAGCACGTTTGTGCGTATTGTGCAAGCGTTATAATTTAGGCCCGCCCAGAGTGTGGCACGACCGATGATTTGTTACGGAGATGGTGGGGGAGGGCCCTCAGCATGGCTCGCAAGGGGTCCCACCACATTTTGTGTTACGCTACTGCTATCAACTTGTGTAATACAGACCTATAACAAAAGGTGGATTACCTAATACCAAGCAGATAAGTGTTGTGTAGTCTCACACAGTGTTACTACATCAATTCTTACCTAAAAAAGACTTAAGGTTTTAACAGTTAAGGGCACCTTACTCATTATGGTATCACCTTTACATGTAGTCCTTTAGCCACTGCCCCACCTCCCGAACGCCTCAAATGTATTCTGCCAACGGCATACTCTCATTCCTAGCTAGTAAAGATCTAGTTGGAAGTTTCTAGATGGGCAAGGGTACCTTGGCCTTGGTGGGGCCTTTACTGCATTAGGCAACTTGTATTGCCAGCTGTTTACAGTCCCCTTAGAGTAAAACCTCTTGCGCCACTTGCATCTTTATTGCCCATCCCCTATATTCTCTTTAATTGCTTGACTCCGACGCTGCGGCTGTTCTTGGTGTCACAATGTACTGATATCTTTTGATATGCTGTGTGCATACTAACTGCATGTGCGACACACTAATGTCTTATGCTGTTTTCCCTGCAGGAGGTGCAGATTGACCGACAGTTACAGCCGGGACTACGAGTGACGGTGCAGCTGGACAAAAACCAGGTTCCAGGTACATAATGTCATCTTTCGTTGCTGAAAAGAGGGGGGCCAGAGAATGCATCCCGCTACCAATCAGCCGCACTTCTATTAGGGGAATCAAATGTAATGCATAGTAGGTATTGTTGTCATACATCCATTGCGCCTCCCAGCTCATTGAGCTTGATTGCTAGCAACAAAAAGTTTATTTTCAAATGTGCGTGAAAACGTCATTTCTTTTACACATTTGCCATGTATTTTATTTAGTTTGAAGGTCAAATGCATGATTCTTTTCATCCGAAGCCAATGGCCACCAGTGTCCTCCGGTCTCACACACACTATTAAACGAATTAACTCTCTCTGTATCTGCTTTTTTTTATTCGGTAGACCGAGCAACAGCAGTTCAGAAAGTTTCATTGAGACCTATCAATACTTAAAATCTGCATTAATGTCACAAATAGTACACTGTCAGGTTAGATTTTCATTTATTTGCCAAATCGCCTTCCCATGTGAGACGCCCAGCATGTTCTGCCCGACTTGGGGATTCTTTGCGATGTTCCTGAGTGAATGGGAAGGAACCTTCTTCCCCACTCGCCTTTTCTTTTACTCTTTTTATGGGTCTCCTTTTTCTGACTGTCCCATACTTTATTTTTGAATCTGTACTTTCCTATAACATTTTGGGCATCTACCTTTTACTATTACAGCCCACAGCACTTACCGTGCAGGGTTGCTGGGGTGCCCCTTGGGCTTCCCTTTTTATTTTCTCTTGGGTTCCTCGTGTGAATCACTGTTCCCAAAGGTAGAAGAATACTTTTTATCCTGTCTTATGTGCAGTGCTGTGGTGCTGCATAGTATCCCCTTTCTCGCAGGGTTGCTGGGGTGCCCTTGGGCTTCCCTTTTTATTTTCTCTTGGGTTCCTCGTGTGAATCACTGTTCCCAAAGGTAGAAGGATACTTTTTATCCTGTCTTATGTGCAGTGCTGTGGTGCTGCATAGTATCCCCTTTCTCGCAGGGTTGCAGTATCTTCTGTCACAGTTACTTACTTACCTTTGTGAAAGATTTCTCTTTAGAGAACCTTTCCCTCCATTTTTATGGACCCCCAAACGTTTTGCTTTTTATTTTTTAATCTGGCCTGCTCAGCTTCACTACTCTAGTTTTTGCTCTTCTGTCCGGGGGAAACTGACATGTCCTTCAGACTGTCAGTATTGGGAAACCTTGTTTCCCTTAGTCTTGGTACTTTATCACTGTTGGTAACATGTTATCACTTTTTGTTTTACCCTAGACTAAGACTCAAAGGATTTTTGGTTACTCTAGGTGTGCCTAAGGGACAAGCTGGTGGCAGCAGTTACTATTTTCAATTTTTTTAGTGCATTTTACTTTGGCCTTACTGCGTTTGGCTACCTACTGTGGCTAGTGTTCAAACATGGCAATGCCACAAGGTTTGTCGTTTGTCTCTTGGCCATCTTGTCACTAACCCCTCTAGCTGAACTGTGAGCACAGGAAAATCCTTACATGGACTTTCAGTGCCCGGGAAAGCAGAGGCTTTTCGCAGGCTACATGCCAGGACATGGGTTGGGACTGTCTGGTCCCAATCAACAAACTGGTTTCTGTGGCTCTGTATGTCTGTGTCCACCCAGATCATTGATTGGCTAGTGGGAGTTTCAGCTCTTACCTGGCTTTTGGATATGAAGAGACCCCCTGCACCCACTCTTCAGAGATCCTGGTAGAAACATGAAGGAGCCAAGTATCACGTCCAGCTGCAAGAGTTGTAGGAAGGCTTGGTGACAACTTCTGCCGATGTCCTAGAAGAGCCCTGTCATGTAGGTGATCTTCATCAGCCCTGCGAAGGAGCTGCGGCTCTTGGTGTGGAGGGAACATCCATTCTTTTTTTTTTTATAACTGTTTATTTAGGTTTCAACAACAAAACATCATAAACCTAGGCATTCATCAAGAAAATAATGGCAGTATTGGCAATGGCAGGTAGCAAAGTCATAAGGGTATCTTGAGTACACCCAAGAGTCAGAAAACGGTTGGCAGTTCTGGCCATGTGATATGTCCCTGGATGAGGAGGGGCAGAAGGGGAGGGAGGGAAGATGGGGGGGGGGGGGGCAGGGGATTTTGGTGGGAATGGGAGGGTGGAGGGGATATCTTTCAATACGCGTCAAGCCATTTCCCTGATATCTTTTCAACTTTTCGGGGGCGGCCCTCGCATTGTAGATGCAGCGTTCCATAGATGCGTACCTGTTTAGTTCATTGATCCAGCGGTTCAAGCATATTGAGTCTGCCGAGCCCCAAGTTACCGCGATCAGCCGTTTCCCTGCTCCCAATGCCACCGCTAGGAAAGACTTCATGTTTAGTGAGGTCGACCTCCCCCCAGATTCCCAAGTGTCATTTTGGGGTCTTTCGGAATTGGTGCTCCTACTATGTTGGAAACCGTATTAATGCATTCATCCCAGAAGGTTTGTAGCACCTCGCAGTCCCATATGTGAAAAAAAGTACCCGTCTCCCGTTTGCATCGGAGACATGGCTCATCTCCGGTCCCTCTCCATCTGGTGAGAGCTGTGCGAGGGTAGTAGGAGCGGTGAAGTATTCTGAGGTCTATCAGTCGTAAGTTTGGGTTCGATACCTATCTCATCAGTGCGTCTGCCCAGTCTTCCGGTTCCAGGTCGCCCAAATCCCTTTCCCATCTCTCTTTCAGCTTAGTGAGTTCTTTAGTTCCGAAAGAGTTAAGGGCTTGCTAGAGCGTGGAGGTGGCTTTGGAGGAAATACGTTGCGGAAGAATGTTGGTCTCTAAGGAGAAGTAGGGGGGTGTGGTGGATATGTCTGGGAACTGGGTATGTATGGCATGAGCCAGATGTGCATATCGGAACCGGTCCATCGATGTCAGACCGAATTTGTCATAAAGAGTATCGAACTCTAGTATGCATCCCTCTTGCATCACGTGTGCCAGTGTGGTTATCCCAGTTCTCGAAACAACCCATTCTCTGTATTTCTGGGAGGTGTGTGTTGTACCATATGGGTTGGGCTAGTGTTGGTTTTGCTCCCAGCCAATATGTGTATGCGCTTCCCTCCAGGCTTGGCGGATGTGGAGTGACATTCTTGGTATTTTCAAAGTTTGATTGCTGGTGGCGTATAGGGCCTGAAGGGGTGGTATGGGGTGCATGGCCTCAGTTTCAATGCGGATATGTGGTAATGTGGCTTCGGCATGTAGCCATTCATTTACCACCCCTGTCTGTGTTGCTAGATAGTACATGTGCATACATGGTAATCCAATGCCTCCCTCCCATACAGAACGTTGGAGTGTAGTAAGAGCGATTCTGGGTTGTTTCCCTCCCCAAAGCAGTGTGCGTAGGTTCCTTTGTATGCATGCAAAGGTTTCGTGGGGGATGGGGAGTGGAGCATTTTGTAGAACATATAGAAGTCTTGGGAGTGTCATCATTTTAAACAGAGCTGCCCAGCCCATTAATGATAGGGGGAGCGATTGCCAGTGGAAGACGTCCTTGCTAAATCTGTCTAGTACAGATTGTAGGTTAAGCTGGAGGTATCTGTCTAGGGTTGGGCCAATGCGTATGCCCAGGTATGTGAATTCTCGAATGCAGACTTGGTAAGGGCAAGTCTCGGGAATCACGGCGTCGCCTCCCTAGATCGGGAAGTAGATGGTTTTTTGCTTGTTCACCTTCAGACCGGTGAAGTTTTGGTATTCCTTGAGGGTGTGGGACACAATCGGACATGAGGTGAGAGGGTTGCTAAGGTATATAAGGAGGTCCTCTGCGTACAGCGAGAGCCGATCTTCTCCTCCCCCTGGCCATGCAAATCCGGACCAGTTTTATCCAATCGGAGTTTAATTGCGAGTGGCTCAATAGCTAGCAAGAATAGGAAGGGAGAGAAGGGGCAGCCCTGTCTGGTCCTGCGGCCCACTGGAAACAGTCTAGAGGTCTTGCCATTCACCCTTCCGGTTGCCTCTGGGAATACGTACAGGAGTCTCACCCAGGAGATGAAGTCTCGCACAAAATTCACGCGGGTCATGATTTTCCAGAGGGCCTCCCACCCAACTGAGTCAAATGCTTTCTCGAAATCGACCGCCAGGAGAGCCAGTGGACACGGTATCTCCGGAGCCCTGTCAAGGGCAAGTTGGACTCTACGTAGGTTCATGCGGGGGGACTTGTTGGGCATGAAGCTGCATTGATCCGGGTGGACGAGAGACTCGATCACCTTGAGCAGTCTATTAGCCAGTACTTTGGCGAGGACTTTGGCCTCTCCATTGATCAGCGAGATGAGGCGGTAGGAAGCACATTCTTCTGGAGGCTTCCCGGCTTTCGGTGTGACCACTATGCACGCTCTTCTGAGGTCCAGGGGGAGAGCGCCTTGTTCTTTACTTTGGAGAAACATTCGGTGCCTGTGTCCAGTTAGTGTAGTGCCGAGGCATTTCCAGGTCACTCTTTCTCAACTCTCATGCTGGACTTCCTTTGCATCTTGTACTCATGGTGGCCCTGAATCATGCTGTTCCCATCTTCATCTTGTATCCTGGCTTGCAACATTATGCGTTACTACTGACTTCTGCAATTGTATTCGCTCTCCACTCTTGCTTCTCCACTCTTTTTGACTGCTTACTCTTTTCTCTCCTCCTTCTCCCTTTTCCTATATCCTCCCCTTACTTTCTTCTATGCACTTACTCTTATCAGAATTGTCCCTGGACCTAATATGATAGGAACCTCGTCTGTTTCCTCCACCCTCCTATTACTGTTTTTTCCTCCCCACCATCCCTCCAGCACTATCTGAAATGTCGTCAGGCCTAGTATGATAGTCGCTTGTTTTGTTCCTCCCCTCCATTTCTGCACCCCTCTCCCTCACCTTTTTGTTTTTCTCCGGCACTACCAGAAATGTCGTCAGGCCTAGTACGGTAGTCGCCTGTCTGTTTCCATTTCCTTCCCACTCTCCCCCTCCCTTCCTTATCTATGTCTTAGCTCTTGCACTATCTGAAATGTCGTCAGGCCGAGTACGATAGTTAATTTCACATCCTTACTGTTCATGGCCTGTGAGAATGTGGTTGTATTTTCCCTTGTTCCCTCCCTTGCCTTGAAGCGCTTTGAAACACATTGTGTATAGGCGCTATATAAATAAACAAACATATCAAACGATCATATCATACTAGGAAATCATTGGGGCCCAGGGTCTTTCTGGCTTGAAGCTGTGCAAGCGCCTCTTGCACTTCATTATCAGTAATATCAGTATCTAGGAGGGCTGCTTGTTGTGTTGAGAGTCTCGGGACCTCGATCCGGTCGAGAAATTTAGAAGGGGCGGGTGTGGGGTTCCTTATAGGTGGGGCGTAGAGTTTTTCGTAAAAAATGGCGAATGCCTCTATGTCGGAGTCTGCAGTTAGTAGTTCCCCTTCAGGCGATCGGATAGTCCGCACGTATCCTTTTTGTTTGTTGGCGTCCCTCCAGCCAGTCTAGGGTTTTATTTGCTTTGGCCGTAGATTTGGCTTTGAACTAGTCGATGAGCTGTCTGTGCATTATCCAGGGCTATGTTGCTAAGGGCTTCTTGAGCCGTTATCAAGGCCTCTTTTTGTGATTTAGGTTCCTTGCGCGAGGAATTGTTCTTCGCATTGAGACACTCGTTTTTCGGCGTCCACGATCTTTTGGGTGTCGTTTGCGGTGGGCTGACACAGTAGAGATGGCTTCTCCATGGAGGACTGTTTTTATACGCCTCCCATATCGAGATTGGGCATCCCACTGAGCCTTCATTTATTTTGAAGTTTTCCGTGGTCTTTTTCTCTAGTTATTCGGCAGTTTCGGGAAGCCTCAGGTGATAAGTGTTCAGGCGCCAGGTGGTGTCTGTGCGGTGGCGACCATTTTTCATAGTTAAAAGGAGCCGGAGTGGTCCGAAATGCCTCTTGCCAGAAACTCAGCGGATACGAGCCTGTGGGACATGTTGCAGGGGATGAAGGTATAGTCCATTCTCGAATGTTTTGTGTGCACTGGAGTAGAACGAGAATCTGACATCAGTGTCATGTATTGATCGGCAGGTGTCAGACATTCCCAGTGCCTCGGCAAAAGTGTACTGAGCGGTCGGGGCGTTCGGGTTCCGGCTCTTCTGTGGGATCTATCAGCGGTGACTTCTATCACTTCGTTGAAGTCCCCCCCGTCTCCCCCGAGGGCCCACAGGTCCGCCTCGTCCTCTAACAGTACATTTTGTAGTTCGCCGAGGAGTTCCTTAGTGAGTGTGGGGGGAGCGTAAGCCCCGATAAGGCCCCATCGTTCTCCGCAGATGTCAGCGATTAGCACTACAAATAAGCCACGGGGGTCGGTCCGCACTTTCCTGACCTGTAGGAATACCCATTTGTGGAGGAGTATCATCATGCCCCTGGCACTTTTTGTGAACCCCACTTGGTATGTAGGCGAGTAATTGGACCTTTTGAAGAAGCCGTTGCCGGTTCCGATCAAGTGGGTTTCCGTGAGGAGGGCTATATCTGGCGAGTATCCATTGAGGTATTGGAGCACCAGTCTACGTTTCACGCAGGAGCCTAGGCCATTGACATTCCAGGTCAATAGGGACAGTTTATCAGTGTTTGTCCTGGATGCATGGGTCTCATTTTGAGGCATCTAAGAGGATCCCTTGTCTTGGTAGCCTCTTGGTCCCTGAGTTGTGATTTCTCAATCTTTGTTTGGTGTCTCCCGCACCTGGGTCCATCGCTGCCAGTGGGTATGCAGTATAAGCCTGACATAGCTGAGTGTATCTCTTGCAAGGGGATGTCTGAAGGCTGCCCTGTAACTGTGTGACTTGAAACTGGGTATTGTGGGCGTCTCAGACCCAGCGGTGGAATGCTTGTATTTCCTGCATCGGAAGGTATGAATTTCTTGCCATCTTATTCTGTGGTTCTGGTTACCAACACCCGTAGAACTGCCCCCCCTCCCCACCCTGTACACACCCCCCCCACTCCCCCAAAAGGAAGCACCTGTCGCCCAAACATTGAACTGAAACTATAAAACTTCTTCGGGGTAAGCCGGACTGGGGTGGTAGATGCACCACCTGGAGAGCGGCGGACGCAGAGTTAGATTTCCTGTGGAGTTATATTGCAGTCCGGTCCTTGCGGTGTAGAGGCCTCATCTGTTCTCAGTGGTGCTTTCGTCGTGGTGCTGTGGCATTTCGGCTTCCGGTCCCATAGGAGTTAAGGAACGTGAGAGCTGTTTGGGTCTGGGTTTCTGTCCCAGTGGTCTAGGAGGCGAGCGTCGGGTATCAGAGCCATTGAGGATTCGTGTTTCGAGCCATTCCCATGCGTCTTTAGGGTTGTAGAATAGGTGAGTGACACCCTCGTGTTGGACTTTGAGTAATGCGGGGAAGAAGAGAGCGTATTTGATCGACAAGGATTGGAGTTTCTTCTTCACGGAGTCGAAAGATTAGAGGGCCTTTTGGACTTCCTTGGTGTAGTCTGGATAGAACCCTACCCGGTATCCATTGTATGTGATTGGGCCCGAGGCTCGGGCCATCTGGAGAATAGCGTATCGGTCTCGAAAATTTAAAAGGCGTGCAATAATCGTTCTTGGCGGGGCTCCAGGGGTGGGTCGCCCAGTGGGCACTCTATGTGCTTGTTCAATGGAGAAGAATTTAGATCGTTTTTTGGGGGCGAAGATGTGAGCCTGCCAATTTTCTAAGATGATTTCGGTGCTGGGGCCCTCCTCCTTTTCTGGGATCCCGGGAATCCTAAGGTTGTTACGTCGCACCGTTCCCTCCCTGTCCTTGGTGCGGTATTAGAGTTGGTCAACTTTCTTGGAGATGTCTGCCAGATGTTGCTCTAGTTGGCGAACTGTCTTCCGTGTCTGATATTCTTTGTTCAGATTCCCCGACCCTGGACGACCGGTTGCGTAGATCTTGACAGAGGAGGGATACTTCTGCAGATAGCCCTCCAATTGTGAATTCCAGCAGTGTTCTCGAGTTGCCAATCGTTCTCATTAGGTCCGTTAGTGAGATAGGAGGGTCTTGAGTATCTTCCCTGGGTTCTTCCCCCTCTGGGGTTTGTGTCCCAGGTCGGGGAGGGGCCCCTACTATGAAGAGGTCATTTTGCTTTGTAAGCTTTGTCTCTTGACCTTATCCTTGCCCATGGCGCCGGTAGGCAATCTCAGCGAGGTGCGGAGTCTAGCTAGGTCATTTCAGTGTCTTAGTGAGGCTTGACGTAGAGCGTTTTGCGTGTGTCCAGCCTCTATGATGTCGGCCTCTATTGTGGGTGAAGGGGTGTCAATGAGGTTTCACCTGGTTGCACAGGTGGGTCCCTTTCCCTTAGTTCACCAACTTTGCATAGTTCAAAAGGGGCTGGGCGGGTGTCCAGGGGACCCGCCGTGCCAGCGTGTTGTCGAAGGGGGCCCGAGGGGAGGGCAGGTGTTGATGGTTGCCCAGGGTGGTGCTTGCAGCGTACAAGTCGCTTCGTCTCTGGTCTGTGGGGCTTGGACCCTCTAACCCACACTGTGGTGTGTTGGCCTGGGGATCCTCCTGGTGGGGGCTCATCAGGGGCTGTGAAGTGTCTCAGGCTGTAGGGTGGGGGCTCACCTGCCACTGCTTTGGTCCGGTGGGGGGAAGGAGTTGCAGTCGGTATCCGTGATACAGTGTTAGGGCAGCCTTACTTCCACAATCGGGCTGAGCCCATGATGCACATTCCCAGCGCTGCCTGGCAGGTTGGCATCCAGCACTGCACCACGTCACAGCTCTCGGGCACCAGTGTCAGTCTGAGTTACTTGGGATGTTTGGAGTGCAGACTTCTCGTGCCTGGGTTCACTGGGTCCTCTTCCCTCTGGCACTTATTAAGGTGCAGAGTTGTTGCAGCAGGAGGCCTCAGTTGAGTCCGGGGGATCTGTTTTGTGTGTGCGGGGAGGGTACGCCAGCCCGGCAGCCCCGCTGGAACCCGGAGGAGAGCCCTCCGGTCTGGAGCAGCCGGCACACCATCCTCTGGGTCCGCGCCTTCCCGGCCGCAGGTTGTTGCATGTCTCGTGGGCGCCGGAGTTCACTTTTAGCCAGGTGGGGGGGAGGGGAGCAGATTACCTGCAGCCGGTGTAGTTTGTGGAGCGCTTTTAGCTCTGGTCCGTCCCCCAGGCACAGCTGGCACCGGAGCAGTGTGTAGGCTGGTTGCCTATCGTCGGGTCCAGGACAAAGATGGCGGCCGTCGTCCCGCTGGGGACAGTTTGTCCGTTTCTCACTTTGCCGGCCCCGATTTTTGTCAGGATTTGATAAGGCATTGATATGATATGGCATTTGTAACGCGCCTATACACAAGTGTTTCAAGGCGCGACGAGGCGGGGGGGGTGACAAGGGGAGACAGACAACGATCCTACTAGGCCAGGTGTTATTCAGATCGCGCAAGTGCAAGGGTAGAGGGGACTGGGAAAAGTGCAAGGGGAAGGGGAGAGGGGGAAAAGTGCTGTACATGGTTAGTAGAATACAAGATAAATAATAGGGCCAGCTGGTGGCAAGTGCAAGGAAGGTGCAGTACATGTTTAGTAGAATACAAGATAAATAATAGGGCCAGCTGGTGGCAAGTGCAAGGTAAGTGCCGGGAGAAGGGGCTGTAGGATACAGAGACAGTCCCGTAGTGCAGGTGGGCAGTGCAGGGAAGAGTGGCTGGGCCAAGGACCAAGATCGGTGAGTGGCCCAGTAGCAGATTCAGTGCAGGTTCAGTGATTTTAGCAGGAGAGAGAGGGAGAAAAAGCAGAGGCAAAGAGGAAGGTTTTGAGGTGCTTCCGGAACCGGAGATGGTTCTCCTCAAGTCTCAGGGAGGCAGGAAGGCTGTTCCAGAGGGAGGCTCTGCTGCGGAGAGAGATCTACCCCCAGCTCATTGCTTGGAGAAGCGGCTGACCCTGAGGTAGTTGGAGGTGGATGAGCGAAGAGCTCGAGAAGGAAGATATTTCGGAAGAGAGAGTTGAAGGTATAGGCCTTGTGGACAATGCAGAGGGTTTTGAACTTAATCCTCGCAGCCACTGGGAGCCAGTGTAGTGATTTCAGTCCTGGAGAGATACGGTCCCTGGGCTTGAGGCCAAGGACAAGTTTCGCAGTCCTGTTCTGGATGAGTTGCAAAGGGCAGAGAGTAGAGGCAGGAAGAGTTAGATAGAGGCTGTTACAGTAGTCCAGCTTCGAGAGAACCAGGGCTCTGGAGACAGTGAGCTTCTGGGGGAAGGAGAGGAAAGGAAGGATACCTCTGAGGAAGTGTAGCTGGTAGTGTGACGACTTAGAGACGTCAGATATGTGAGGAGAGAAAGAGAGTGTGGAGTCGAAGATGACCCCAAGGTTTTTAGCCTTGCAGGTAGGCGCAGGAAGAGGGCCAAGGGAGGCCGGCCAGAGAGCTGCAGGGAAGGAGAGAGTGGGTGTGCCGATAAGTAGAATCTGTCTTACTGGCATTAAGGCAGAGGTCGTTGGCGGCACACCATTCCTGGATAGCAGAGAGACGGTCAGAGATGAGGGAAGGGGAAGAGGAGGCCGAGGGTAGCCTGAAAATGAGCTGGGTATCATCCGCGTAGCACTGAAAGTCGGGACAGAGAGCGGCGATGCGGTGAGCAAGAAAAGCCAGATACTGATTGAACAGCCAGGGGGAGAGGTTAGATCCCTGGGGGACACCACAGGTAGAGAAAAAGATGTCAGAGAGGAAGGAAACCAGTTGGACCTGGGAGGGTCGATTAGAGAGGAAGGTCAGCCACGCCAGAGCCTGACCAGTGATACCCAGGTTATCACGGAGACGGTTGAGCAGGATGGTGTGGTTGACAGTGTCAAAGGCAGAAGAGAGGTCGAGCAAAATGAGAACACAAGGGGTGTTAGTCAAGGTTAGAGAACAGGTCCTCATGGATGTTCAGGAGAGCAGTTTCCGTGCTTCTGGCAGCTCTGAGGCCAGACTGATGGTCATGAAGACTACCAACAGATTCAGCATGGAGATTAAGCTGGGAGATGGCCAGTTTCTCCAGGAGCTTGCCCGGGAAGGGAGTGATGGAGATTGGGCGATAGTTAGCTGGGCAGGAGGGGTCGGAAGAGGGTTTCTTAAGAAGGGGGTGCACAAGGGAGTGCTTGAGGGGCGATGGGAAGACTCCAGAGGCGAAGGAGTGATTGCAGAAGTCAGCCAGGGCAGGGGCCAGGGAGTCGATGTGGTCCTTGATAGTTTTGGAGGAACAGGGGTGGACCTGTTTTGACGAGACTTTCATAGATTGGACTTGTCTCGAAACCTTGTCAGCAGAAAAAAGGGGAAAGGCAGGGAAGGAGGGAGGAGGGGTGGCTGCAGAAGGGCCAGAGGGAGAGCAGGGAATAGAGGGGGGAAGGTGATGGGAGGAGAGTGAGGACAGGATGTCCTGAGTTTTTGAAATGAAGTGAGAGGCCAGTGCCGTGCAGAGGGCCTGGGAGGGGACAGGAGAGGTGGAGACTGCAGCAGGGTTGGCCAGCTCCTTGCAGATTTTAAGAGTTCGGCCGAATTGTTAGATGCCGCAGAGATGCAGGCTTGGATAAGGGCTCTCTTCTTAGTGAGAATGGAGAGCCGGTACTGCCTTTGGAGCAGGCGGCAGGCCAGTTTGTCAGAGGATGAACATGAAGCACGCCATTTCCTCTCTGCCACCCTGCACTTGCGTTTAAGGGTGACGTGATCTGAGTCATACCAGGAGTTACATTTGGCTTGGGCTTCAGGCGGATCCTCATGACAGGGGCAAGGATATCAAGGGTATCAGATATAGCAGAGTGGAGAGGGCTGTGTCAGGGTGGGAGTCAGCCGAAGGAGGAGGAGGGGGCGAGAAGGTGATGGCGAAAGCCTCAACTGACACGCGCTTCATGGGTCAGATGACCGCGAAGGTGGGTGGCAGTGATGAGGGTGGCTTTGCCTGTGGGGTGGGGTAGGGAAGGTGAGGTGGGAGGATTGGAGAAAGTGATCACTCCAGGAGAGGGGAGTGGAGAGAGGGACAGAGAGGGGAAGGTCAGAAGAGATCAGAGCATCAAGAGTGTGCCCTGCAGAATGGGTCGGCCCAGACAGGAGAATAGAGAGTGAGTGAGAGAGAGTCGCAAAGGTCGCGAACGAGTCCAGAGGGAGATCAGGCGGCATCAAGGTGGATATTGAAGTCTCCAAGAAAGAGGAGTTGAGAGGTTGAGGACAGGAGTGAGGAGGAGAGGTCAGCCCACTCAGAGAGGAAGGCGGAAATTTGACCAGGTGGCCGATAGATAGTAGCCACGGTAAGGGAATGGCTAGGAGAGAGAGAGAGTCGGCAGACAAGGCATTCAAAGGAGGAGTAGGTCTGCGTAGGAGTTTCAGCCAGTAATGCCTGTGAGGTTCCGCTGCACGAACGTCTTGTCACCTGCAGGGGCCGGTCCAGAGGGTGGTTCTGTTTGCAGGATGTTGGCCGCAGGAACTGGGTTCTTGAGTCCCTCATGCACGTCTCGCGCATGCGCAGTCTCGGAACATCCATTCTTGAGCGCTAGGAAGTGCACCTCGATCACCCAGTGGCTTCCCAGCTCAGAGTTTGGGCTACCTTGCTGCAGGCATCGCCTTTCCGCGGTGAGGCCCAGAACTTTGGGGATCGACAGCTTGTGCTAAAGGACACCTCTGCCAAATGTTTTGGTTCTACCATCAAGGGGATCCGAGATACGAGGCAAAGTCTGACTGCAACAAGTGTGTTCCCCTGCGTCACTGCATCAGTGGCTGTCATTCGAAACAGCTTTCGTGCATCCAGTCAGGGGCTCTGCATAGGTGTTTTGCATTCTCCAACCTGCAGAATGGAGAAGTGCATAAACTTGCAACCCCTGCACATCGGGGACCTGAGCTGAACGCGACATTGGACCGTCTTCTGAAGACCTGCTAAGTCGTAAGAAGAATCGGTGTACGTTGGATGAGTTGTACTAGTACTTAGAAACTTTTGTAATAGTTTGGCCTTGCCATTGCTTATTCGCGCAAGCATTCCGAAAGTTGGGGACACTTTTATTAGCTAGAATAACCTGTCCTCTACCCTTTGGAACTCTTTATTCGACCCCAGAAGCTCCCCACTAACTTTTTCCAGTCTCACAAAACTGTGTGGAACTTTGCTGTACTTTTGGGCACAAGGCCCCATACATCTTAGGAATGGACTTCTAAAGTTTAGTGTTGTATCTCTGTGGACCTGTAGTGCTGCATAATAATACTTGACTTCCATTGCAGGGGTTTATGTATTTTGCCCTACTCCAGTTATTGTACATATGTATCTGTTATTTAGTATTGTGTGGTAATGTTGCATGCTAGTAGTAATTTTTCATAGTGTTATACGGCTATGGCACACCCTGTCAACGTACCTTTTCGAGTTTTGAAAAAAACTGTAAGCAGCTTCCACTAGATGTCAGCCTATACACAGCAATTGAATCTAAGCAGTTACACGTATCAGAAATATAATTGCAGTGAGTAATTTATCCCATATATATATATATATATATATAAAACGCATAGGTATGTTTCCGTACACAGCTGATGCAATTTATCAGTTTTAGATTGCCCTCTGCTGTCCAAATGGCAAAGTGCACCCACTTCAACAACAGTTACCATTTCAACAAACATAAGGCTCATGGTTCTACGCAGTCACCTTCACCTTCCGCTATCACAAACATTCCGAAGTTATTCTTTCCACCCCCACTTCTCTTCACACAGGGCATGGTGGTTCCAGTGTCAATGAACAGTTTATTACTGGCACAACGTTTCAGTCTAAAGAGCCAAAAGCTTTTGGACAAATGCCTCCTCATGAGCTAAAATTGTAAGTAGGTGCTGTACTTATGCTACTACGCAATCTTATGCCATCGCGGGGACTCTGTAGACGTGCAACTGTCAACCATGTTCCATTGCAAAGACCCATCATGGAGGCCTGTGTGATCGATGGAACTTAGGTGGTGTTCGTATACTGCGCATACTTCTCACTCATTCCATCTAATACTTTTGGCCTTTTCAATGACAGTTAATCTCACAGGGACCTACACCGCCTTCTTGGAAGCGATCTGTGGTCATTCTGATATTTAAGAAGGGGGACAGCAGTGACCCTTTGAATTGCCGATGATATTGGCCTTTAAGGTATGCTAGATCGGCATATGTTACACCGGAAACAGCTAGTAAATACATTTGTATAACTGATTTTCTCAAAGAGAGTCTTGATTTTTAAAAAGAATTTTATTTTTGTTTTAAATTTATTTTGTGGACTCATTGAGGACCCCTTACTAGTCTCGCTGTTCCTGAGACTTAGCATTGACCACTCGCCTTGCTACCTTGAACTGGTTTGCCTACAGCTCCCAGGGCTGTCCCTGCACTAACCTAGGTTGGCCTTCTATACATCTGTCCACCAGGCCAGAGTATAGACAATAAGTCCTAACGCTTACCTTGCAGAACACAGGCTCTCGAGGATATAAAGAGATATTTGTATCTGCTCTATTGTATATTGGGAGTTCAACACACCCCACCTTATGTGGAGTGCTGCACTGCTCCTGTACCATTTCTGTTACAGTGACAAGCTTACAATTGTGGCTGGTGGCAGTGGACATATTTTACTGACTTTTGTGTGTTTTTTTCACTCGCAGGCTCTCATTGTAGCCGCTGTAATGCACAGGAAAGTCATTACGCTAGAATGGTGGCTTCCTTTTTTCACCATTTCTTGTGTGCTTGTACTTTCTCGGTCCTTCTACCGTCCTGGGTGGGGGAGGTTCTGGTTTGATTATTGTCCTCGGCAGGAATCTTTTGAGAAGCCTGCCGAGGCTCCAGAGTGTCTGTGAAGACAGGAAATGAGGTAGGAGTCTGAAACACTGCTGTCCTTTGTCTTGTGTGCCTGAAAGAATCCAGTTCCCACTGGGGGTGCAGGCTGTCCCGACTGGACAGCCACCCGCCCCTTTCTGTAAACTGCTGGGATATTTTCCAGAGGATGAGTGTGGATTCCTGTATACATGACCTGGATCTGGAAGCTGAAGACAAGTCACCCACTTTAGCTGAATCTGAAGAAGAAAAGGAGATGACTGCTGTAGCTACCCCCAGCGACCGGTGATGCCTGCTGTGTAACTGGTGTCTGTGCTGAACCCTTCTTCCTTGCGACAGACACGTGAAGACAGCTCCAAGCCATAGACTGGTGTGACCAATCCGTCTTAAGACCTGCATTTCGAGCCATCCCACGACAATCTGTGACCTTCCTGGACTGCAAACCGCCAATACCCTAGGACCTCGGGCCTGAGAGCAGTGTAACATTTTCCGAAGAGCGAATCTCGCTGAAACTTTGGATTCCTGTTAGACCTCCAGAAACACAATTCTACTCCTTGTCCCCTCACCAGAGTGCTGGACCGAGATAGCAAGGCAAGTTTGTTCTGCAACTACCGTCCTTCATCTGGTACCTTGAAAAGGGCTCCAAACCACAGAGCCATGAGAAACACAGAAGAATCCTTGGTTGGGAGCCTTTCCTGTTGACTGCTGCTTCAAGGTCCCATCCACTAGCCGTTCTTTCATCACCACGACCAAGAATCCAGAGACCGGGTCCTGTACAGCTGCATCGTGAAGGCGCCTGTCTACAAGTTATTCTTCACTGCTGAGGTACTGTGGCTTAGGTTCATACTTAACTAAAGTCTTGTGTCGCTCCTGCATGGCTAGGGTAGTGATTTGTGAAGGCCTAACACTGGAACGCCTGTACGGAGCCTTCTCTGAAGTCCCTGAACACTTCCACTTATTCTACCTGGCGAGAAGTGCCCTGGAACTCGTGACTTTACTACAGGTCTGCCTTATCCTGAGCTGCCTACAGCTGGCTCCTGGACCACCAGTGTCCACCTTCTTCCTCTGAGAACACTCCTGCCCTAGAATAGAGAAGGACTTCCAAGTATAATGCCTCTGCAGAGAAATTAAAACAAATGTTGCAAAGTACTTATTTATTGGAATTCTTATAAACCGCGCCACACGTCCGCAGGCCTCAGGGCGCACTTGCTTGCTATGTGTTAGTGTTATAACTGTCCTGAAAGCAGAATAGGTTGCAAAGTGTTAGAAAGTTCTTACTTAACTATGAATTGCTTAGTGCCATTCTGCAAAGTATACAGTTATTTACTTGCCGTTAGAAGAGTGTCCCCTCTTCTAAAATGTAATGTTGGTGTGCCTACACATTCCTGAAATAGAATTAGTGTAAGGGTTTATTACCAATAGGGTTTTACTCACCTTAAGTAGCTTAGTGCCATTCTAAATGCAGAATACCAAGTTATTAGTTATCCTTGCAGTGCATACCGCCTTTCTGAAAAGTAATTCATCATTTCTTGCTTACCTTATAATTGTGTTCCACTAAGTTAGGGAGAATTCTCAAATGTTCTAATTCCCTCCACCTTGGAGACCCCCAGCAACTTTGCTGGATTTTGAGGACTTGATTTTTAAAACCTGGAGAGAGTGAGACACTTTTTCCCACTCATGTGTTTTAATGTGATTTTTTTTTTAGCACTGTTTCTCTTTTGGTTGTGGAGTCTGGCAAACTCCATAGGCATCATCTTTTACATTGTGTCACACAGCACTTTCAGTGCAGTGGCACAGGGATGTCCTTCAGATTTCCCAAAGGTTTAAATACCTTCTCTTGAATAAACTACTGTTTCCAAGAGCAGTAAAGTGAAATTGACTTTACTTACCTTTGTAAATAATTTACTGTATTACTGCTTTGGCCTGTATATTTTACTACCATTTTGTGTAACTGTAACTTTGTAACCTAAGCCTCGCATATCCTTCCTGCTGCGCCCTCTTACCCTTGGGTCTGGTGTACATTATAAATTAATAAAACAAACAAACTTTCTAGACCCAGCACACACTATCTTACAATAAGGTGGTGGAGGGGTTACCTCTTTGTCTAGCTTCTCATGTAATTTTTTTTGTTACCCTTTCCTCACTTAATGGCTGGTGGCAGTGGTTTACTTTTAACTACCGTGATGTGCATTTACCGCGGGCTGCGTTCGCAGCTGCAGTAAAGCACCAAAGGGTGCCATTTTTGTTAAAATGGCCCCAGTCTTCTGTTTTCCCCATTTCTTTGTGGAAAGGTCCTTCTTGAGATTTACTCTGCACGTCAAACAAGGTTCGGTCCCATTATTTGATTTGCCATTGGCGGGATTTAAGAGTGAAGCCCGCCTCTGGCTCCAGGGTGTCTGGGGATGGCAGGAAGTGAGGGAGGTGCCCGAAACTCCCTGTGCTTAGTCTCCTAGCAGCCCCAAATGCACTCTGTAATGATTGGCTGGCTGACTGTCTGGCAAAGACAGCCACCCTGCTGGGTGAGTGACAGCTAGGCTGGAATGAATAAAAGACGAGTCTTTTTGCTTGGAAGGCAGTCGACCACTGGACGAAGGAACCGAAGAAGAACTTGGAAGAGGACGCCTGCAGCAACTCCTGGATCGTTGGTTTGCCCGGTGAAGCCCTGCTGTAGTGCAGGAACGCCAAGTTGGCATCGACAGAGAAGCCCCTGCAAGGACAACTTCTCCCCTTGAGTTGGTGGGACCCATCAACTCCAAAGTAAGCCACCTGGACATCCATTTCAGAGCTGGCTGAATTTCCACATAGTTGCTGCTGGAAACCGTGAGGGAGAGGAACACCAGATTGTGTGCGTTGCTTTTAAGCTGGCCAAGAGCTCCAGGAAGCAGGACCGACTGAGCCTGAGCCCCCTCAACCGAATGCGTGACCCCAGAAGCAAGGAAAGTCCATCTCGACAGCCAGAAATCCCAGTGTTGTTCGGTGTTGCTATTTGCGGTAGTCACGAGGAGCTGAAACACCGAAGTGCCACTTGTTTGAAGATTGTGTTGCAAGCGGTGACAATCCTGTTGCAGCGCAGGAGTTCCCAGAATTCCTCTCTCTTGTCCCCACGACTGGGGCCCAGGAACAGTGAGATCTGCAGAGCTGCACAGGAACAGGAGTCATCTGCTGCTTTTTTTCATCAATCCAAAGGTACTGTAAAGTCTGAGAGAACTTACCTCTCATTGTAGAGTTGCTTCCATCTTCTACTACTCACAAGCCTAAACAGCTTGTTGCCCTACATTGATTCTTCTTTTTTTCAAAGACTTCTAAAACCTTGTGCAAAGACTTTTCTTTCTTAACTACCAGAAGTGCTTCAGCCCATATAAGACTTTTGCCCATTGCCTTTGCCTTAACCTGTTACACCGAATGACTCTGCTTAGGGGATCCAAAAGTATTTGCCTGCTTAAGAATATTTTAGGTCTCTTGTTTGTTCTAATAACCTTTCCCTTTGACCAAGTTCTAAGAGTATTCTAAATGCAACAGTAAGATATTAATGTCCCCAGCACCCTAATTATCACCTGAGGGTGCAGGTTGTGACTGTGGGCCAGCAAGGAAAGTCCATCTCGACAGCCAGGAACTGCGGTGTTGCTATTTGCGGTAGAAACGAGGAGCTGAAACACTGAACAGCCACTGAAAGTGAAGTTTGCCAGTTGCACATTTTGACCGTCCCAGTGCAGTGCAGGAGTCTCTTGTCCCCACGACTGAGGCCCAGGAACAGTGAGATCTGCAGAGCTGCACAGGAACAGAAGTCATCAGCTGCATCTTTTCTTAATTTTAAAGGTACTGTAAACCTCTTGCTGTAAAATTGCTTGCATCTTCTACTACTCACAAGTCCAACAGCTTAAAGCTCTACATTGATTCTTCTTTTCTTCAAGGACTTCTAAAACATTGTGCAAAGACTTTCTACTTACCTAAAAAGAAGTGCTTCAGCTTACATAGACTTTTGCCTATTGACTTTGGCTTGGCCTCTTCTACTGAATGACTCTTATTAGGAGATCTGAAAGTATTTGCCCGCTTAAGAATATTTGTGTTCTCTTGTTTGTTATAACTAATCTTTTCTTTTAACTTATTACCACATGATCCTAAATGCAACAGTGATATATTAATGTCCCCAGCACCCTAGCAATTGAAGTCACCTGAGGGTGTAGGTAGTGTCTGTGGGCTATCCCAAAAGGGTATCTACTAATTTAGAGATATTAAGAGTGTGTATTTCATGAAGTGTATTTGAGTGTTACTATTATACTGCTCCCTTCTGAAAAGGCTTATTCGAGGGGATTGGGTCCTCCGACGTATTCCATATCTATGACAGGCAATGTCCACAGCTGTGCTGCTTTGGAAAATCTTTGGCTCCTGCGTCGATGACGTTGATGCGCCGTCCCCGAGGACCTCCTCCGACGGCCGACGTCACCCGATGTGATAAGTAGGACGCACAACGCTCATAGCCTCAGTTCCGTTTTTTCCGCGAACGTGTTCGCTTCGTGAATCTCGGTACGCCTCGACTCGTTGGAGTTTGCTGTTTTCAATTCTCGGTTCGTTGAACCTGTTCGGTTTGTTGTGAAGACCTGTTCGTGGCGATGTCTTTCTCATCCTCAACCCCGCGTCGGGGCTTCAAGAACTCCAGGGACTGTGGGTCCAAGATGTCGGTCACAGACTTGCACGACGCCTGCCTCTGGTGCCTCGGGGAGGCCCACGATACGGACGACTGTGTCGACTGCTAGTCGCTCACAGCAAAGGCCTTGCGGGAACCCAAGAAGAAGCTGTCGGTAGGCCGGGTGTCTAAGCCCCGGAAGTCGAGGTCTTCGGGGCTTTCAACGGATGACTCGAGGGGCGACTCTCCGCGTCATCGTTGGAAGTCCAGTGGGTCTCCTTCCGGAAGTCGGTCTCGCCACTCCTCCGCCTCTTCGAGGCATTGCCGGAAGCGCTGGGATAGGTCGCCTTCCCCGTCCTCTTCCGAGGACTCCGCCCTTCGGCGGGTCGCTCATCCCTCCATTCAAGCGACACCGGAGGAATGGGCTTCCTTCGGGAAGCAGATGCTAGCGATTCTTGAATCGCAGGGCACCGGTCCGTCCGCGCCTCTGATGGGGTCGGTCGGCACCGGTCGAGAGACACCGCCCGTACATCTTCGGGCTCAGGTGGTCGGCACGGCTCGCGGGAGAGGTCCCACTCGGACAAGGGTAGCCGTTCTCGCCATGCCCTTTCCAGGTCCCGGTCCTCGATGCACTCGAGACCCCGTGATCCTGTGCTGTCTTCGAAGAAGACGTCGACGCCTGTGGCGCCGAGGTCGTCGACGATTTCTCTCGGGGCTCTGCCTCCGAGGGGGTCGTCGGCGCCTAGGTCGTCGAGAGACACGCTCGGAGCTCCGGCTTCGAAGCCTGTGTCGACGCCGCTGATGCTGGCGGCGCTGCAGCTGACATTGATTCGCTCGACGTCGACGCCTTTTCTGTCGATGCCGACTCGTTCCGCGCCCTCAACGCCTTTCGAGGCGGTGGTGTCGGAGGGGCCCCGTGGCACGGGGTTTGCCCCTAGAAAGGCGATGGCTAAGGTCAGGCACTGCTTTGGTCCACAGAGGTCTTCCTCTCCCCTCCTGAGTACACTTCAGAGCGTGATGAAGGCTCTGATGGGGGGCCTTGGTTCCAGTTACGGTTCCAGATGACCTTATCTCGAGCCATAGCCAGTTTGATGATTTGCGGCAGTCGCTGCATGATGCCAGTGGACTGGACACCTCTCCGGAGGTGGAGTTTTGTAGGGCGGAGCCTGGCTCTCATGCCGATTCTTCATATCGGCGCCTTATGTCTCGGGTCACCGAGTACTTGGGTTGTTCAGCTCCCCCAGGGGAGTTCGTTCAGGATGATCTCACGGACATCCTTGATCTCGGTCCCCGCACTGACCCGGTTTTGCCTTTTCATATGGCTCTGCAGAGAAGGGTGGCGGCGGCTTCTTGGACTGCTCCGGAGAGTCTCCCGGCAGTGGGCAAGTCTTTGTCGCGTAAATACCGTCCAGCCAGTAGCGACCCCTGCTACTTGTCTAGGCACCCCACTCCGGAGAGTTTGGTGGTGCAGGCGGCTATGGCCCCGGCAAAGCATGTGTCGTATCCTACCATCCCTCCGGATAGGGACGACAAACGTTTTGACGGCTGGGCGAAGAAAGTGTTTTCTTCTGGGGGTATGGCGCTTCAGGCGGCCAACTCCATATGTGCCTTGTCTCGTTTCACACACACTCACTCTGTGGAACTGTGTTGCATTAGCGGCTGAACATATTCCCGAAGGGATGGTTTCCTTGCTATGGTTCAGGATGGCAAGGATGCTATGTGTGAGGCCGTTCAGTCGGTTTTGGACTTGGCGGATTGTGTCAGCCGGTCCATGGCGGCGAGCACCGTAATGCGTAGGTTTGCGTGGTTGCGGAAGTCTGGGTTCGCTCATGATGTGCAGTCCCGGCTCCTCAACATGCCCTTTGACGGTGAACACCTTTTTGGCAGCAAGGCTGACGAGAGCCTTGAGAGGTTGGAGACCTCCAAAGCTGCAGCGAAGTCGTTGGGCGCTGCAGTTCGCCAACCTCCGCCTTTTCGTCCTAGGAGAAAGCAATGGAGGGGAGGTTCCTTTCGCTATTACTCGTCCTTCAGTAAAGCGAGGGGAGCTAGCAGTCAAAGAGGCCATCGTAAGAGTGCCAGAGGTGGAAATAAAGGTACTCGAGGTGCCAAGGCCGCTCGGGCAGTTGCCTCTTTACCCTCAGGCAACGCCGCAGCCGCTACCGCTCAGTCATGAGGCCAAGTCTCATGGTTCGCCGGTTGGGGGAAGGCTGGCGCAGCATCTTGTAGAGTGGCAAGCCATTACTTCGGATGTGTGGGTTCTGGAGATCATAACCCACGGCTACTGTGTTCCTTTTCGGCAGAGGCCTCAAGACAATCCACCAGGGAACGTCTCGTTGAAGTGTCCGGATCCGCTCCTTGCGCAGGAAATTCAAGCCCTGCTGGAGAAAGGCGCCATAGAACTGGTGCCTGTAGCGGATAGGAACAAGGGATGGTATTCCCCTTATTTTTTGATTTCAAAGAAAAACGGGGGATTGAGACCCATCAAGGACTTGCGCGGTTTGAACAAACTCCTCAGGAAGGACAAGTTCGAGATGGTAACACTTTCTCAAGTCCTCCAGGCCCTTCAGGACTGGTTGGTGTCTCTCGACCTCAAGGATGCTTACTTCCATGTGCCGATCCATCCCAAGCACAAGAAGTACCTGAGGTTCGCGGTTGGCGACTCGCACTTTCAGTTTCGGGTCCTGCCGTTCGGATTGACCTCCGCCCCAAGGGTTTTCACCAAGCTCATGGTGGTGGTGGCAGCGCATCTCAGGAAAGGGGGGGGATTCACGTCTACCCCTACCTGGACGATTGGTTGATCAGGGGGAGCTCTCCCGAGCAAGTCCTGGATCATCTGTCCGTCACCTGCCACTCCCTTCACAAGCTGGGCTTCTCCCTCAATTTAAAGGAGTCCCATTTCACACCAACGCAGCGGCTCCAGTACATCGGAGCAGTGCTCGACACGTCCCTGGGGCAGTGTTTTCCTCCTCAGGTGAGGGCTCTTCACATTCAGCAGATGGTGCACAAGTTTCAGCTTGCCCAGAATCTCCCAGCGTCCAAATTCTTGAGACTGCTCGGCCTCATGGCATCCTGCATTCTTCTGGTGCCAGAGGCTCGTCTGCGGATGAGATCTTTGCAGTGGGCACTCAAGCTCCAGTGGTCTCAGTCCTCCGGCAGGCTGTCGGACCCTGTTCAAGTGCCGCCCTCGGTAGCCCGGGACCTTCTGTGGTGGGCCGTCGAGGGCAATCTGATGAAGGGGGGGGCCCTTTTTGGCTGCCCTGGCCCGAGGTGACGATCGTGACGGACGCATCACTCACGGGATGGGGCGCTCATGCCAACGAGTTGACAGTCAGCGGTCGGTCTCTGTCGGAGTCCAGACTCCATATCATTCTGTTGGAGCTGAGGGCCGTCAGGCTAACCCTGAAGGCTTTTCTCCCGACAGTGCGCGGAAAGAGTGTCCTGATTCTAACGGACAACACGGTGGCCATGCACTACCTCAACAAAAAGGGGGGAGGGGGCAGGGTCACTTCCACTGTGCAGGGAGGCGATGCAGCGCGAATTCTGGGCCATCCAGCAGGAAGTTTCGATCTCGGCTGTTCATCTGGCCGGAGACGACAGACACTCTGAGCAGGCAGAGCTCGATCTCTCACGAGTGGGAGCTGGCTCAGGAGATTCTCCTGGAGATCTTCGCCCTTTGGGGAACCCCTAAAGTGGATCTCTTCGCCTCCAGTGTCAACCGGAAGTGCGAAAGGTTTTGCTCGCGGGAATTTCCTCCAAAAGGAGCCTTAGGAGACGCGTTCGTGGTGGAGTGGTCATTCCCACTGCTGTATGCGTTTTCTCCAGTCCCCGTCATCCCGCAAGTGCTGCGGAGGTTACAGAGGTTCGGTTCCCGGACGATCCTCATTGCTCCGGCGTGGGCCCGGAGGACGTGGTACCCTGACCTTCTAGACTTGTCCATCTGCCCTCCACATCGTCTTCCCTACCGAGACGATCTGCTCTCACGGGAGGGGGGTCAGGTTCTCCATCCAGAGGTCAGATCCGTCAATCTTCACACTTGGCTTCTGAAAGGTTGAGGTATAAGGATTGGGACCTCCCTGAAGACGTGATGGAGGTGTTGCTCTCGGCCAGGCGGCCGGCAACAAAGTCTCTGTACCGTTGCTGTTGGAGAAAGTTCTGCGACTGGTGCAGAGTTGAGAATGTGGATCCTTTTGAATGTGACAGTCCCATGGTTCTGTCTTTTTTGCTTTCTTTGGCCCGCAGGGGCTTGCAAGTGGGACCATTAAAGGTTACCTGGCGGCGCTGTCCATCTTTAAGCGCTCGTCTGAAGAGTGTTCCTATTTTAAGATTCCTTTGATTTCGCAGTTTTTGAAAGGGCTCACTGTGTTCCCTCCGTCACCTTTTCTGGTGCCCGGTTGGGATCTGAACCTTGTTCTTAAGTTTCTTATGGGTGCTCCGTTTGAGCCTTTACATACTTGCCCTTTGAGGCTGTTGACTCTGAAAACTGTGTTTTTGGTTGCGGTTACTTCCGCTCGCAGAGTGAGTTACAGGCACTTTCAGTTAAGCCACCCTTCACTGTGTTTCAGAAGGACAGGGTTGTCCTTAGAGTTCGTCCTTCTTTTCTTCCGAAGGTGGTTTTGGAATTTCATTATAGCCAGAAGGTTGTTCTTCCGGCGTTCTATCCTCCTGCACATCCTGGTAAGGAAGAGGAGAGGCTCCATAGGCTTGATCCTAGGAGAGCATTGAGCTTTTATATTTCGCACATGTCCCGGGTCAGAGTAGACGATCAACTTTTCATTGGTTACGCTGGAAAGCGTTTGGGACAAGCTGTGACGAAACAGACTTTGTCTCGTTGGATTATTTTAGCCATCTCTGAGTGTTACCGCTTGGCCGGTAAGGACCCTCCGGCTGGCTTGCGGGCCCATTCTACCAGGGGAGTGGCTGCATCTACTGCCCCGCAGAGGGGAGTTCCTATTCGTCACATCTGTGATGCAGCCACCTGGGCTTCAGTACTTACTTTTGTACGTCACTACTCCCTCGATTCCATCAGAGGGCAAGATCTGGCCTTTGGCAAGGCAGTTCTCTATTCCGCAATTTGATTGGGCATGCTAAATTTGTATTCTAAATTCTTTCCCACCTCCTTGCTTGGTACTGCTTTGAAAGTCTGTCATAGATATGGAATACGTCGGAGGACCCAATCCCCTCGAAGAACAAGTTACTTTCTTACCTTGTAACGTTCTTTCGATGGGATGGTCTGACGACGTATTCCATATCGCTCCCTCCCTGCCGAATTTCTTTTGCGATTGTAGCTTGCGTTCCGCAAGGCCTTGTGTGTCTGACTGGCAGAAAACTGGTGGCACACGTTCTGGGAAAAAACTATAACTGAGGCTATGGGCGTCGTGCGTCCTACTTATCACATCGGGTGACGTCGGCCGTCGGAGGAGGTCCTCGGGGACGGCGCATCGACGTAATCGACGCAGGACGCAGACGCCAAAGATTTTCCGAAGCAGCACAGCTGTGGACATTACCTGTCATAGATATGGAATACGTCGTCGGACCATCCCATCGAAAGAACGTTACCAGGTAAGAAAGTAACTTGTTCTTCTAGCTGACTGATAAATTAATAATTGTTTATTCAAGAAAGCTTTGAGTGTAAGTTTATTTGAATACTTGTAACTGTAAATCTCTGTGTAACTCCACTGCAGCTCACATTGACCCCTCTTGAGATAAGTCTGGCTGCTCAACACGCTACCAAAACTGTGTATTACAAGCTGGGTTTCCTATACCTGTAGTCAGAGTTGTTTGTAGTGTTCCCACAGGGTAGTGTATTCAAACTTTGCCTAACACACTATTCTGAAAAGTAATATTGGTATAACTATATTACTCCTAAAACTAAATGGGTAACCTAGTTTACTACCAATAGGGTCTGCTTATCTGGAATTGCATACTGTCCTTCTAAAACTCTTCTATTGTGGTTTGATTCCCCTTGAATAGCGTACTGCCATTCTAAATGTGCGTTACTGGGTTTTACTCGTCTTCTCCAGCATGGGGTCTGGCATGGATTCACATGCTCATGAATATTCCCTGTTGTCAGGCCGGGAATCCTGGGTTTTACTCATCTTGAATAGCGTACTGCCATTCTAAATGTGTCGCTGGGTTTTACTCCTCTTCTCCAGCATGGGGTCTGGCATGGATTCACATGCTCATGAATATTCTCCATTGTCAGGCCGGGAATCCTGGGTTTTACTCAACTTGAATAGCGTACTGCCATTCTAAATGTGTATCACTGGGTGTTACTCATCTTGATTAGCGTTCTAAATGTGCGTTACTGGGTTTTACTCACTTTGAAAAGTGTACTGCCATTCTAAATGTGTGTCGCTGGGTTTTACTCCCCTTGAATAGCGTACTGCCATTCTAAATGTGTGTTACTGGGTTTTACTAGTCTTCTCCAGCATGGGGTCTGGCATAATATTACATGTGGTCAGGCCTGGAACACATTTTTACTTTCACTTACAAAATTTCTTTCTCCCATTAACCAATCGCTGAGCTCTTGGTCCTACTGCCCCCAGCCAATGACTGCCCTCTCCCTAAGCCCCTCCTCTGGCAGCCATCTTCAGATTTTTACAGCACCTTAAAGTGTTCGGAGTCCTTGTGTTTTGCTTCCCCTCCTCCTGAAGCACTCTCATGTGCACCCTCTTCTCAAGAAAAACCTCACCCGATCCCTCCTGCCTGGTTAACTATCTCTTGATCTCCATCACTTCTTTCCTGGGCAAACTCCTGTAAAAGCTGGCCATCTCCCAGCTTAATCTTCACACTGAATCTGTTGGTTGTCTCCATGACCATCAGTCTGGCTTCAGAGCAGCCAGAAGCTCAGAAATTGCTCTCCTGAACATCGTGAAGACCTGCTCTCACCTTGATTCTAATCTCCCCTCTCTCCTCATCTTACTTGATCTTACTTCTACCTTTGAGACGGTCAACCATGCCATCCTGCTCACTCGTCTCTGTGATAACCTGGGTGTCACCGATGAGGCCCTGACCTAATTCCTCTCTGATCGACCAACTTGAGTCCCTCCTTTCCTCTATCTCACCACTGGCGTAACGGGGGCCCCCGCAGCCCACACGGTGCGGGGGGGCCCCGTGACCACATGTCCTAGGAAGGGGCCCCACTTCAAGTGTAAAAAATTATATATATTTTCAAATTTATTAAAAAAATGTTTCTTTTTGAATTCACTCTGCTTTTATAAAACAATATTTCTTTATGAAGGCAGAGTGAATACAAATAGAAAGTTTCTTTGTGAAGTCCGGGGGCTTCCCCCCACCCCATGACATGAAGACCCTAGGGAGGAGGCCTCCATGTGATGTGATGGGATGGGGGAAGCCCTATTGACTTAAAAAATAAATAGTTTATTTTTTAAGTCCCACTGCCTTCATAAAGAAATTATTTCTGTTATGGTTCAGTCCGTAACGGAAATAATTTATTTATGAAGTAAGAGTGACTTCAAAAAGAAGCAATTTATTTTTAAGTATTATGGCTCCCCTCAGCCGCATGACATGTGCGTGTGAAAGGGTGCACACTTAAATGTATGGGTGGCAGCCTGGGTGTGCCTGTATGGTGAAAGAGTGCACACTTAAATGTATGGATGACTTGGTGTGTGTGTGTGTGTGCATATATGGTGAATGGTGTGTGTGCTTGTGTTCAGGGGCGCAACAAAACCTACATTTCAGGGGGGCTAACCCTTCAAATGTTGGGAGAGGCGCTAACTTCACGTGTGGTGGGGAGGAGCAAACTTATTTGTGTGGGGGCATCTAACTTCTTTACGCATTTTAATTAGACTATTCTTGTGCAGCTTCAATGTTACAAGCAGTGAACTCTCTTTTAAGTCTGAAAGCACCCACTTATGGACTGCTGTGAGAATTACTGGTCTCCTGTTCCCGCTCTACCCTTCAAATCACTCCCCTGGCATGCAAGTACTAAACCCACATCACAATTTCAATTGCCTAAAAATGTTGGCATTTGAATGCAGGTACTAACAGTGAAATGCTGTACATTAGTTATTGCTGGGCCGGGCCCTTGTTAACAGCGAAACCCAGGTGCCGTTTAACATCTATGTCATTTTCTGTCCGGTAACTGCTCTGTAGGTCAGCCAGGTCAAGACAACATAGCCCACAATTTCAGGGGGGTGGGGGGAGGGGAGTGCTGAAGCCCAGTCAGCTCAATGGTGTTGCAGCACTACTTGTGTTAAATGCCTTGATTACTTATTGGTAATCATCATTGCTCCTAGCCCTATGCTTCCTCATCCCAGTACTTGTGTATGAGGCAGTACTTGTGTATGAGGCACTATGCCTCATACACTGGGATGAGGTGGAGATACATGAAGGTAATGCCTGATTTATCTACCTGTAATCTTCATTACTCTTGGTCCCATTCTTCCTCATCCCAGTACTTGTGTATGAGGCAGTACTTGTGTATGAGGCACTATGCCTCATACACTGGGATGAGGTGGAGATACATGAAGGTAATGCCTGATTTATCTACCTGTAATCTTCATTACTCTTGGTCCCATTCTTCCTCATCCCAGTACTTACCTATGAGGCAAGGAGCCTCATACGTAAGCACTGGGACAAGGAAGAGGGACATGAAGGTAATTCTGGGCCAAGGAGCTGATTTTGGAGATTGGGGTGGGGGATGGGAGGGAGAGGGAATGTGTGGGGGGGTGGGGATTGGGCAATAAATCATAACGGTCGTCCATGTCCATGCTAAGCAGGCATGATATGTGGTAGTAGTGGCTAGAGAGGCATTTTGGTGCAGCCAGTCTAGTCATTCCTCAGTTTGGTATGACTTTTTTTTTAACTGGGCATTCCTGATAAAGCAGTCCTGCTAAGTGTAATGCCTGGTAAGACTGGCATTTGGGTTCTGCGAGTCAAGCCGTTTCTTACTGCGGCACTGTATATTTTTCTGGGCATCTGTGATAAAATTATATGATAAGTCATAAATAACGCGCCTGTACACAAGTGTTTATAGGGAAGGAAAACAGAGGGAGGACAAGACAAATGATCTTACTAAGCCTTGTGTCATTCTGATCATGCAAGTGCGAGAATGAGAAGTGCCAGGGGAAAGGGAGGGGTGGGTGCAAGGGAGAGTGGAGGGGAAAACAGGGCAACAATGCTCTGGGTAAGTGCAGCCAGGGCAGGGCAGCTCTGGGTAGTGCAAGGAGAACAAGGGACTGTAGGGTTACAGTTACAGCCCCTAACTGCGTGGTAGGTCTGGAGGCAGTGCAAGGTTGACTGATCAAGAAAGAGCCTGGACTCTGTGAGACAGAGGGTAGCCAAGCAACCATTTGGTACAGCAGACAGGTAGGTCAGAAGGGGAGGGAGGGAGGGAGAGAGAGAAAGCGGAGGAGAAGAGGAACATTTTGTGCTGCTTCTGGAACTTCAGGTAGTCCGGCTCAAGTTTGAGATGGTGAGGGAGGCCATTCCAGAGGGGAGGCACCTGCAGAGGAGAGAGATCAACTCCCTACTCTCTGCCTGGAGAAGCATCTAACCCTTAGGGCTCGAGAAGGAAGGTATTTTGGAAGAGCGTGTTGGATGTAGTGCGGATGATCCCAGCCCCAGAAAGCCTTGTACACAATGCAAAGGGTCTTGAACTTGATCCTTGCAGCCACCGGGAGCCAGTGGAGAGATTTCATGGATGGAGAGAAACAGTCCCTGGGCTTGAGGCCAAGGATAAGTCTTGCAGTCCTATTCTAGATTAGTTGCAGAGGGCAGAGAGTAGAGGCAGGCAGATTCAGATAGAGGCTGTTGCAATAGTCCAGCCTAGAGAGGACCAGGGCTCTGGAGACAGTGAGCTTCTGGGGAAAGGAAAGGAAAGGAAGAATACCTCTGGGGAGGTGCAGCTGGTAGTGTGACTACTTAGACGTCAGAGATGTGAGGAGAGAAGGAGAGCGTAGAGCTCGAAGAGGACTCCAAGGTTTTTTGCCTTGCAGGTGGTAGCAGGAAGAGGGCCAAGAGAGGCCGGCCAGAGAGCTACAGGGAAGGCGGGAGAGGGAGCACCGATGAGTAGAATCAGTCCTACTGGCATTAAGGCAAAGGTCATTGGCGGCGCACCACTCGTCGATGGCAGACAGTCAGAAATGAGGGAAGGAGAGGAGGAGGCTGAGGGTAGCCTGAAAATGAGCTGGGTATCATCCGCATAGCACTGAAAGTTGAGGCAAAGAGCGGCCATGCGGTGGGCAAGGAGTGCCAGGTATTGGTTGAACAACCGGGGAGAGAGATTTAGACCCCTGGGGGACACCACAGGTAGAGAAAAAGATATCAGAGAGGAAGGACCCAAGTTGGACCTGGGAAGGTCAGTCGGGGAGGAAAGAAGTCAGCCATGCCAGAGCCTGACCAGTGATACCCAGGTTGTTACGAAGACGGTGGAGCAGGATGGCATGGTTGACCGTGTCAAAGGCAGAAGAGAGATCAAGCAAGATGAGGACGCACGGGGTGTTGGAGTCAAGGTTGGAGAGCAGGTCTTCACAGATGTTCAGGAGAGCATTTTCCGTGCTTCTGGCAGCTCTGAAGCCAGATTGAGGGTCATGAAGACAACCAACCGATTCAGTGTGGAGATTAAGCTAGGAGATGGCTAGTTTCTCCAGGAGCTTGCCCAGGACGGAAGTGATGGTGATAGGGTGATAGTTAGCTGGGCAGGAGGGGTCGGCAGAAGGTGTATTAAGAAGAGGGTGCACAAGGGAGTGCTTCAGAGGGGGGGGGGGACTCCAGTGGCAAAGGAGTGATTGCAGAAATCAGCCAGGGCAGGAGCCACAAAGTCGATGTGGTCCTAGATAGTTTTGGAGGAACAGGGGTGAACTGTTTCGATGAGACTTTCATAGATCGGACTTGTCTAGAAACCTCATCTGCAGAGAAAAGGGGAAAGGCAGAGCAGGAGGGAGGGGGGCTGCAGAAGGGCCAGAAGAAGAGCAGAGAATAGAGGGAGGGAGGCGATAGGAGGAGAGTGAGGACAGGATGTCCCGAGTTTTAGAAATGAAGTGAGAAACCAGTGTCGTGCAGAGGGCCTGGGAAGGAACAGGAGAGGTAGACTGGGCAGGATTGGCCAGTTCCTTGCAGATTTTAAAGAGTTCAGCCGAGTTGTTATATGCCTCAGAAGTGGGCTTGGATAGGAGCTCTCTTCTTGGTGAGGATGGAGAGTCGGTAGTGCCTTTGCAGCAGGCGGCAGGCCAGTTTGTCAGAGGATGAACATGAAGCACGCCGGTTCCTCTCGCCCACCTGCACTTGCGTTTTAGGGTGACGAGGTCCGAGTCATACCAGGAGTTACACTTGGCTTTGGGCTTCAGGCGGATTCACATGACAGGGGCAAGGATATCAAGCGTAGCAGATATAGAAGAGTGGAACGTGGAGAGGGGAGAATAGTGAGTGAGAGAGAGTCGCAGAGGTCGCGAAAGAGTCCAGAGGGAGGACAGGAGGCATCCAGGTGGATGTTGAAGTCTCCAAGAAGGAGTTGTTGAGTGGTAGAAGCCAGGAGTGAGGAGGAGAGGTCCATCCACAGAGAGGAAGGAAGAAATCTGACCAGGTGGCCGATAAATAGTAGCCACAGTAAGGGAGTGGCTAGGGGAGAGGGCGAGCCTGCAGACAAGGCATTCAAACGAGGAGTAGGTCTGCGTAGGAGTGACAGAGGTAGGAATGGTAGGAATCCACTCGGGGAAGATCAGGGCTACACCACCTCCAGAGCGGTTGGACCTGGGCACGGAAAGTATCTTGTAGCCGTCAGGTAGGCTAGTGTCAAAGCTTGTTACAGAGCTGGCCGTGAACCATGTCTCGGTGAGACCGAGGACATCAAGGTCAAGTTCTTCCAGAAGGCGGCAGATATCAGAGGCATGTTTGACAGCAGAGCGAGAGTTTAGAGTGGCAATATGGAGAAGGTTGCCATCCTTGAAGGATGAATTTATCACGTTCTTTCAGGATAGTCGTCCCTAGTCCCACAGGGGGGGTTGGGGTCTTCCCCATGAGATTCACCCGCTGAGTTCCAACCTCAAGGGGACTGTCGGGTAGCGGCCTGCCCTCCTGGGAAGGGGTTCCCACTAGAGAAGCAGGGACGATATCCTAGGATTCATCACACGTCCATCGTAACCAAAACTACACCCTGTCCGTAGTGGGCCTGCTAGTGCTTCTTCTCTCCCATTGACCGCGTAGCGCCTTTACTGGTCCTTGAACTATGTAGATGTGACACTAACACTACCTGCTATTTTAACGTCTGCATTTTCCCTTTGTGCCATACTTGTGTGTCATACTTGTTTGTAACTCATCACTATGTTCTACAACTCTAAGGGGATTTGAGGTCCTCCTTGGTACATAAATTGTTATAGGCCATCTCTGCCCCATGGAAACTCAGCTCACCCTGCACAGGGATGTCTACCACATTGGGATCTGAGAGCAACCCGTCTGATCACACTCTGAATAAACCCACTTTTTTTTGGCTTTGTATAGGTTGCAAAGTGCTGCAAGGGAAAGTAGTGTCGCCACAGCAACCGCGAACCAAGGCAGGTCTGCACTGGGGATACAGAGTACGGCTGGCTTCATCCCTGAGTAAGTATTCCTCAACGCAGGGGAGACGAGCAAGTGAGCACGAGTGCCTCAAAGGGTAGATGGCCATGTACTAAGCTGTGTCTGCACTGGGTTATGCAGTGTGGCTAACCGCTTGCTGAGCGTTTTCATCAACGTGCCCCTCTCGTGGGAAAAGTGATACAAGCAAGGGAGCACAAGTGCATGAAAGGGTGGATGGCCACATACTAAGCTGTGGCTGCACTGCAGGTATGGCATGGGGCTTGCCTCTTCACAAAGTAAGAGTCTGTAGCAGGCTTTTTCTAAGTCCTATGTTTAGGGCAAAGAAAGGCCAACCCACAGCCAGACTGCAAGGCTTCTGTTAGGGAGAATTCCCCCTACCTTTGAGACCCCAGCAACGTTGCTGGATTTTGAGGACTTGATTTTTTAACCTGGAGAGTGGGACTTTTTTTAAATATTTTTTTTATTATTTTTTTTTTTATTTTTTTTCACTCATGTATTTTAATGTAACTTTGAACACTGTATTTCTTTTGGTTATGGAGTCTGACAAACTCCATAGGCATCATCTTTTACCTTCAGTGCAGTGACACAGGGAAGACTTACAGATTCACCAAAGGTTTAAATACCTTCTCTGGGATAAACTACTGTTTCCCAGAGCATTGGAGTGAAATTGACTTTACTTACATTTATACATTTCTAGACCCAGCAAACACTATTTTACAATAGGGTGCTGGAGTGGTTACTCAGTATCCCCTTTGTCTAGCTTCTCATCTAACATTTTTGTTACCCTTTCCTCGATGAATGGCTGGTGGCAGTGGTTTACTTTTAACTACCGTGGTATGCATCTTCCGCAGGCTGTATTCGCAGCTGCAGTAAAGCACCCAAGGGTGCCATTTTTGTCAAAATGGCCCGGTCTTCTTTTTTCAGCATATCTTTGTGGTAAGGTCCTTCTCGAGATTTACTCTGCGCACCAAACCAGGTTTGGACCCTTTGTTCACTTTGCCTTTGGCGGGATTCACGAGTGAAGCTTGCCTCTGGCTCCAGGGTGTCTGGGGTGGGCAGGAAGTGAGGGAGGTGTCCGAAACTCCCTGTGCTTAGTCTCCTAGTAGACCCAAATGCACTCTGTAGTGATTGGCCGGCTGACTGTCTGGCAAGGACAGCCACCCTGCTGTCTGACTGACGGCGAGGTTGGAATGAATGGGAGAGAACTGAATAAAAAGCGAGGCTTTTGGCTTGGAAGGTAGAGTCGAGCACTGGACGAAGGAACCGAAGAAGAACTTGGAGGACGCCTGCTGCAACTCCTGGACCATTGGTTTGCCTGGTGAAGACCTGCTGCTGTGCTGAAACTCCAAATTCGTATCGACATAGAAGCCCCTGCAAGGACGGCTTCTCCCCTTGAGTTGGTGGGACCAATCAACTCCACAGTCAGCTACCTGGACATTCTCTCGCAGCTGGTTGACTTTCCACAGAGTTGCTGCTGGAAACCAAAACACCAAGGAGAGGAACACCAGATTGTGTGCGTTGCTTTTAAGCTGGCCAAGAGCTCCAGGAAGATCCGGACTCCCAGGAAGCAGGACTGACCGAGCCTGAGCCCCCTCAACAGAGTGCAGGACCCCACAAGAAGTAAAGCCCATCTCGACAGCCAGGAACTGCAGTGTTGCAATTTGCGGTACACGCGAGGAGCTGAAACACCGAACGTCCACTTGTTTGAAGATTGCCAGTTGCGAGAGGAGACCATCCCATTGCAGTGCCGGAGTCCCCAGAAGTCGTCCCTCTTGTCCCCACTACTGAGGCCCAGGAACAGTGAGATCTGCAGAGCTGCTCAGGAACAGAAGTCATCTGCTGCACTTTTTCTTCAATACAAAGGTACTGTAAAAGTCTGAGAGAATTTACCTCTTGCTGTAGAGCTGCTTGCATCTACTACTACTCACAGGTCTAAACTGCTTGTGGCCCTACATTGATTCTTCTTTTTCTTCAAAGACTTCTAAAACATTGTGCAAAGGCTTTTCTTACTTACCTGCAAAGAAGTGCTTCAGCTCACATAGACGTTTGCCCATTGGCTTAGTCTGTTCTACTGAATGACTCTTATTAGGAGATCTGAAAGTATTTGCCTGCTTAAGAATATTTGTGGTCTCTTGTATGTTCTAATAACCTTTTCCTTTGACTTACTCCTAAATGATCCTAAATGCAACAGTGATATATTAATGTCCCCGACACCTTAACTAATGAAGTCACCTGAGGGTGTAGGTTGTGTCTGTGGGCCATCCCAAAAGGGTACTCACTGATTTAGAGATATTAAGAGTGTGTATTTTGTTAAGTATATTTGAGTGGTACTGTTCTATTGCTCTTTTCTGAAGAAGGCTTACCCTAACTGACTGATAAATACATTAATAATTACTTATTCAAGAAACATTGTGTTAGTGTTTATTTGAATACTTGTCACTGTGAATCCCTGTGTAACTCCCCTACAGCTCACATTGACCACTCTTGAGATGAGCCTGGCTACTCAACACGCTACCAACCTGTGTAGTACAAGCTTATACCAAATGTTGGGTTCCTATTGCCAGGAGGTCAGGGTTGTTGTAGTGCACCCAAAGGGTACTGCTTACAATCTTGCCGAACAGCTTCTTCTTAGATGCGAGCTGTGTTAGAAACCAGAAGGTGTCTGACCCACTAGTCCCTGGGGGATCTGTCCTACAGGTAGCCAGGATTAGGCCATTGCCATTGCTTTTGGATCCAGTTCCTGTGGTTGGTCCAATGCAGGAGGATCACCTGGGTGTGGGGTGTTGGGCAAGATTGTATGTAGTAACCCTGTGGGAGACTACACCAGCCTTGTCCTCTTGGCAATGGGTAACCCAACCTTTGGTATAGGCCTGTACTACACAAGTTGGTAGAGGGCCTCAGTGAGCTGTAGAAGTGCAACATAGAGATTCACAGTGACTAGTATTGAAATAACACTTGTTTCTTATGAAAATAATTGTTAATTTAACAGTCAGTTTTAAAATGAGCATTCTTTAGAAGGTGACAATATGCAACACTTCAATATACACTGCTTCTGTTCAATTAAGTAAGTAGATGGGATCACAGAGAGGGAGACGCACAGAGAGGGAGACGCACAGAGAGGGAGACGCACAGAGAGGGAGACGCACAGAGAGGGAGACGCACACAGAGGGAGACGCACACACGCAGAGACACGCACACACGCACGCGCACGCACACACGCAGAGACACACACACACACACACACGCAGAGACACACACACACACACACACGCAGAGACACACACACACACACACACACGCAGAGGCACACACACGCAGAGGCACACACACGCAGAGGCGCACAGGCACACACACGCAGAGACACGCACACACGCAGAGACACACAGACACACACACACGCAGAGACGCACACGCAGACACACACACAGACACTTGAGCAACGTCTAGGGGAGCAGAGGCACGTCTTGAAGATAGCACAAAAGTCTTGCACAATGTTAGAGTTTTGTAGTAAAAGAATCACTGTTGTAGTAAAAGAATCACTGTTGGGCCACAAGCTGGAAGGCTTGTGAAAAAGCAAAGATACAAGCACCTCTGCAAAGGGCAGCCCATGCAAGTCTCCAGTGAGAGCAAGCAAGCTACACACAAGAGGCAAGAACCCTAGTTACACAGTACCTTGAGTCTGAAGAAAAGGTTCCAGCTGGCTTATGTTTCTGTTGTAGTCCAGCAGATCCTGTTGTTCCTGGGCCTCAGTCGTGGGGACAAGAGGGAGGACATCTGGGGACTCCTGCACTACGGCTTGAAGGTCGGCGGCAGCAATGGTCACACTCCAGATCAGCAGCACTTTGCGGTTTCAGCTACTCGCAAATAGCACCACCGCGGTTCTTGGACACCTTATGAACTTTCCTTGCTTCTGGGATCCAGCACTCTGTTGAGGAGGCTCAGGCTTTTAGTCCTGCTTCGAGCGAGTCTGGAAGGATCTTCCTGGAGCTCGGGTACGGCTTAAAGGCAATACACTCGTCCTGGTGTTCCTGTCCCCTGACACTTGGTTCCTGCAACAGCAAAGACGTACAGCCAGCAGAGAGCGGGGTTCTAGGCAAGTTCGTCTTGGAGCCGATTGGTCCCACCAACCCAAGGGGAGAAGGTGTCCTTTCTGGGCTTCTCTAGTCGATTCGAAATTCTGGAGCTTCAGCACTGCAGCAGGGCTTCACCGGGAAAACAAACGATCCAGGAGGGTGCAGCAAGTTTCTATTCCAGTTTCTTCTTCGGTTCCTTTGTCCAGTGGTCGACTCTGCCTTCCTTGCAAAAGACCTTGACTTTTATGCAAGTTTCTCCCATTAATTTGCAGTCTAGCTGTCACTCACACAGCAGGGTGACTGTCCTCCAAGGACAGCCAGCCAGCCAATCACCTTTGGGTGCATTCCTGTAACCAGTCTAAGCACTGGGAGTTTCGGGAACCTCCCTCACTTCCTGCCCTGCCAGACACGCTGGAGCCGGAGGCAGGCTTCACCAGTGAATCCCGCCAAAGACAAAATGAACAAAGGGACCAAACATGCTTTGGCGTACAGAGTAAATCTCAAGAAGGACCTTTTCAACAAGTATTGATGAAAAGAGAAGACCGGGGCCAGTTTGACAAAAATGGCACCCATGGGTGCAATACTGCAGCTGAGGATTCAGCCTGCTTTAAAAAGGCACGATGGTAGGAAAATTAAACCACTGCCACCAGCCATTAATTGTAGAAAGGGTATTGGCATTGAGTTCTCCTCTTGTACATCTTCAATTTCTAGATATTTGAGTGTCATCTGCGTAGTTGTAGCAAGTGAAGCTGTGTCTTTTGATGAGGTTGATTAGTGGAGTCATGTCGATGTTGAAGAGGAGTGGGGATAACGAGGATTGGTGTGGGACTCCACAGGTGGAGAGCCACAGTTCGGATTTGAATGGTTTTATCCAAATGGTTTCTGTTCTTTCAAAAGAGAAGGATTTAATCCAGAGCAGCGCTGTGTCAGTGATCACCATTTCTTCCAGTCTCTTGGTGAAGATGATGTGGATGACTGTGTGGAACGCTGCAGAGAGGTCTAGTGGTATCCGTGCCCGTTAGGCAAGATTGTATGCAGTAACCCTGTGGGAGACTACACCAGTCTTGTATGCTTCTTGGTATTGGGTAACCCACGTTTTGGTATAGGTCTGTACTTCACAAGTTGGTAGTGTGAGCAGCCAGACTTATCTCAAGGGGGGTAAATGAGAGCTATAGAGCTGTAGCATCGAAATTCACACATACAAGTATCCAAATAACACCTGCACTCAAGGTTTTCTAGTTTAGTTTATTCATTTGTAAAGCGCACCAAACCCGAAGGTATCTAGGCACATAGGTTACAGAGGTGAATACATAGTTAAATAGCGAGCAGTCATGGTACAGAGGTGAATACATAGTTAAAACGCGAACAGTCATGGCACTTAGGTATAGAACAGTGGAGGTATATGCAGAGCAAATACATGTGAAAACAGTGAAGATGATTGATATTTTATTTCTATCGCTCTCATACACAAGATGTGTACAGTAAGTATAATACAATGGTACAGTTAGAAGTAATTACATAGTACTTATGTCTATTCTTGCGAGAGGAGACACATTTTTCTTTTCTTTCTGAAGCAAAAGGAGGGTACATTCCTAAGATGTGTAGGTAGTGAATTCCAGAGTTTAGGGGCTTGTACAGGGAAGCTACTGCCTCCTAATTTTTGAAGGTTGAATCTTGGGATTCGTAGACCGTTCTGGAGGTTTGCTCTAGTGGGAGTTTGGGGGGGCGGCAGTGTTCTTTAGAATTTTGCAGGTCATGTACTTGGGGGCTAGGTGAGCATGACATTTGTGGGAGTCCTAGTACCTTGCTAGAGATTCTGCTCTTGATGGACAGCCATTGGAGGTTGCGCCTGGTAGCTGATATATGATGCGATTTAGGAATGTTGAGGGCTGCTTGGATGGTATTATTTTGGAGTGTTTGTAGTTTAGTTTGTTTTTTTAGAGGTTCCTGTATAGAGGGCATTGCAATAATCAAGTTTGACCAGGATGAGAGCTCTCGCCAGAGTCAGGCAGTTGGTGGAGGTCAGGAACGGTCTACATGGGTTTATTAATTTACATGTGTAGGCCGTGGCTGATGCAGTTGCGTTGAGCTGTCTATTCAATGTTGGGGAAGAGACTAGATAGAAGCCCAAGGTTTTAACATCTTTGGAGACCTTTATGATATTACTGTTGATGTTGAATGCTTTGAAGTTGTTGTCCAGTTTCTTCAGTTTAGTTTGGGAACCAATGAGGAGTAGTTCAGTTTTGTCATCGTTCAGGCAGAGGCCGTGTGTGGTCATCCAAGCATGGATGACAAGATAGATTTTGTTTAGTAGTTTGGAATCTAGGTCGTAGTTCCCAGAGATGGGGATGAGTATTTGGGTATCATCTGCATAATTGGTGTAGGTGACACCAAAATAGTCAAGATTGTCAAATAGTGGCTTAGTAAATATGTTATAAAGCGTAGGTGATACACAGGAGCCTTTGGGGACTCCGCAAGTCACTTACACTCGGTCAGCAAACGCAGTGGGTGAGAAGACCCTTCTTGTTCTCTGGGTCAAGAATGATTGAATCCATGTAATGACCCTGTGTGAAAATGGGCAGCGGTAAACAAGTGCGAGCACGGCACCTTTTTGGTTGACTAAACCAAAGGCGGCCGATAGGTCAAGTAATAACTAGATGGACATATTGCCTTTATCAATTTGTTCATCCATGTGTGTCTTAAGGTCTATTAGGGCTGTCTCAGTACCGTGTCTAGGACTGAACCCGGATTGTCTGAGGCCGAGTAGGTTATGGGTTTCTAGGTGTGCCTGGATTTGGATGTATGCCGCTCGGTCGATAATTTTCAACAGGAAGGGTACAGTTGTGATGGGGCGGTAGTTGGTAGGAATGTTTTGGTCGAGGTTGGGTTTATGGTAGTACCCAAACATCCTTGAGATTAGTTGGGACAGCACCGGTCCTGAAGGAGTAGTTTATGAAGCTGGTTATAAACGGGGCTAGGTCTTTAGCTGCTTCTTGAATAATATTAGGTGGGCATATGTATCCTTTATATCTGGAGGGCTTGAGGCTGATTTAGTTTTTCAACCTCAGGGATTGAGAGTGGGGTGAATTGGAATTGGTTGTCGGATGCCAATACTGCAGGCTGACCTATATTCTTCAGAGGAGATACTCAGTTTTTTTGTTTTAATTTTATTTTGGAGTTGTGAGATTTTGTTGATGAGGGCATTTTGGATTTCCGTACATCCTGATTTGTCTTTGGAGCAGGTTTCAATAGGTGGATCTGGAGATTCAAGCTCTTTCAGGATGGTGAAACATTCCTTGGAGCTAGATTTTGCATTGTGAATTCTGTTGTTGAATGTCTCCCTTTTAGCTTGGAGAATAGCTGTTTTGTATTCACTGGACATTTTTTGGAAGGCGTCTGTTAGTAATAGTGGGCTGGTTTTTCCAAGTGGTTTCAGCTCGTCTTTTGCAATCACGCAGTACTTTTAGGTTCGGGGTGAACCAAGAGTTGAGGTGTGCCCGGGGTTTAGCTTTGCACATCTTCAAAGGTGCTATTGTATCAATAGCCTGTTTGAGAGTAGAGTTGTATAGTTCAACTAGGAGGATGGGTCAGGGGTGATGTTAGTGAAATGGAGTAGGGGTTTTATATGGGGTAGTACGTTCTCAAGAGTGATGTTTCTGACGTTTCTAGATGGAATGGGTGGTGCCAACGTTTTAGTGGTGCTGGGAGGTGAGTACTCGGGAGGATAAAGGAGACAATATCATGGTCTGATCAGGCACAGGGAGTGTTGGAGAGTATCGAAGTCTGACAATTTAGGTCAGCAATCCAGTCTAGGATTCTTCCTTTGTGGTGAGTAGGCATGGTGTTTCTGTGTGAGAAGCCAAGTTCAGAGATTGAGTTGGCTACTAGGGAGGCTGCAGTGTCAGAGGTGTCATGGAAGCCCAGATTGAAATCGCCCAGGAGCAATATTTGAGAATTGGGTTTGGTGTCAGTTGACAGGAGTAGAGTGCTGCGGATAGTGGGCCTGGAGGTCTATATATCAAGTGGATTTTTAACGTGCGTGTGGCCGAGAGTGTGAGTTTCGTGGAAAGAAGTTCTGCGGATGGGAATTGTTGATTAGGGATGACTGTGAGGTTACGGTGATTTGTTTAAAGATAACTGCCACGCCTCCTCCTTGGGTATGTTCTCTGTCTAGTCTAGTAATTGAGTAATTGTCAGGGATTGCCCTGTGACAGCGAGCTAACCAAGTCTCAGGAATAGCTAGGACGTCTAGGTCATTAGATGAGATGAGGTTGGCGATGTCCAGGGTGTGGGGCACTAGAGCGCTCCCTTGATAGGGGGTTGGTTAGTAGATTTACTGGATGTTGTAGGTGTTGTGTATTGCCTGCTGCCGATTGATGGATGAGTGTGTCTGCCCAGGGTGCGGGTATGTGCTGCATGTATGTGGTATTGTAAGGGGAGGAGATGTGTTATGTAGTGCTTGGTCTGTATGCTGGAATGCAGTGATGTCATCTAGAGTGTGTGTGTGGGTGTGAATGATGGAATGTGTGGCTGAAGGTTCTCTGCCCAGGCAGTTGGAAGCCCCCTGACTGGGTGATGGGTGTGCCAGTGTTTCTTGTCCTGGAATTTAGTTGTAAGCTGTAACCTAAGGGACTGGCACTAAACCTAAGAAGTAACCACAGATCCCCAAGAGTCACTTCTTTTCATTTCTCCTCCCATTACAATACCACATACATGCAGCACATACCCACACCCTGGGCAGACACACTCATCCATCATTCGGCAGCAGGCAATACACAACACATCTCCCCCCCTTGCATTTGCACATTGCACACACAAAATGCTACACACTGCGCAACACACAACTCCATTCACCCCCACACAACCATTCACACCGACCCTTATCACCAGAGCTTGCACCGATCAAGTGACCAACACTTTACCACTCACAACACACCCGATGAACTGACCAGGCACACCGAGACCAACAACCAATGTCACAAACACTCGATGGGATGGCTCATAAATGAGCACACAGTACAACCAAACAGCTGCCTCTGTGCGAGAAAATAAAATTAACATGGTACAAGACCACAAAATCAAAGTATATGCATGACCCTGCATGACCATTACCACATACATGGCCAACCAAAACGGGGGGCGCTACCACCCGACACGCATATCTCCATTATACCATGCATGACTTCACACCGCAATCATGCCCACACCATACATTGCTGGCGCTACCCCCAGACGCCACACTTTGCAGCGCTACTTCACCAATTCACTGTGGCACACTGTACATAGGATCAAAGGCGCTACCCCCAGCAACCCCATTTCGTGAAGCGCTAACTCACCAATACCCTTGTTGAATACGCATCCACACCCATACAGAAAAAGAAACTGAGGTGCTACCCCAGTCAACCAAACATTGGAGGCGCTACCCCCTGTAACCACACTTGAGAGACGTTATCTCCCCAAATACCAAAACTGGGGCCGCTACCACCCAGACACTAATGGCTGCCTTACCTAAAACACTAACCAAACAGGGGGCACTACCACCAAGATATAGTTCACTCACCACACCAACTGATCATACTGTAACAACGGCATAACCTCTACACCATACGCACTGGTCTGGCATGCCTCCCATACCACATCTGCAGTCATGGCATGTTACATGTACGAGTCATCATAACCATACTTCTGCTGACCCATACTGGAAACTTTCCTGATCATCATACAAATCTTAGCACACTAACTCTAGAGAATACATAACCATTGCAGACAATATTGAATTTTAGCATCAATTCGATGTCACGCACCCATCTTCTATTAAGTAACGGAACATTCATCATATACAGTTACTCTAAAAGTCCTTAACCTGTTAAGGTTCTATCTTGTGCTACCTGCAGAGTTCAATGACCTAAAAGTCCATGTTGCATTAAGCAACCTAGCGGCTGCAAATCCTCAACAGTTCTACCTAGTCCTGACTACATGACTGATCCATCCCCCACACATCCATACAGACTCATTCTTGCAGCTTATCAACAAATGGCTAAAACCCTAAATGTCCATAGCCAGTCCGTGGCCAACCTGAAATTCCTCAACGGGTTATCTAAAGGTAATGCACAGGCTGCCTCATGCACATACCAATGGTCATTCCACTGCACTTTTGCCATTTGCTGCTCACCCATAACGCAAATCTTTTTTATTCTTCGTTCGTTAACAACATCCTCAGCATTGTCTGTCATTGCAGCAGTTACTTATAAAATATGCATTCTTTTTGTAACATCCCTAAAATCATGAAGGTTACATATGGCGCAATTCTTCTTCTGTTCCTTCACACTTACTAAAGAGTCTAACAGTACCAAGGCTCGCCACCATTCGTCGTCCTGCAGAGTTCATTTATTAATTTCATCTGCGCCCCGCTCCATTGGATCCACCATACAGCACAAATATTTGCCGCTGCCAGGCGGGGCTAACCGCTGCTCCATGGTTTTCTGCCCTGTTCCTATTGGGCGTACAGTCACGGTCCTGCCAAATACCAACTCTTGATATGCTGCTCCCTAGGTCCACGGCCCCGAGGGCCGACCTCAGCACCTTAATGCAGCAATAGTAATTTCCATAAATCCCTCCTTGATTTGCCTTTAGCATACCAAAGGCGCTCCTCACCGGTATGGAAATTACATACCACACGCATGTTGGCGCAGCTTGATTTTCACCTCACAGGCACAAGGAAACTGCTTCCTGCTTCCGGAGATGACGGCGTCAGGTTCTTTACTCGAATGGCCATTTCCATTCATAATACTCAAAGTTTGATGTGCGCGAACCATTCCTAGCAACCGTTGCACACCCAGGCTTTCTCGCCGTTGGCCAACTCCCTTCGCTATTATGATGACCTCACCACTCCTGTCAAATCAGCTGGACTGCGTAGAGCTCTGCATCCAAACCGTCAGGAGCTTGGCAGGTACGCATTTCTGCAACACACTCCAACCACTCCAAACATTGTTCTGTATCCCGATGGCATCTGGGTCCCCATCACTGGGACGCTGTATGACTCTGCATGAAGTCGTGCAGCCGCCATACCATCACAGTTAACGTGGGCGCTCAATTCCACAATGAAAGCCGCATAAACCACATAGATATACTGATCCAGGCTCAACCCTGGCACTGAATGCTGGACAATTTTCACAGCCACTAGGGCTAGACCACGCTCTCCATTTCCTTCAGGATTTATATATTATAAATCCTTCTCCTGCCCCTTCCTCCTTGCCTCTTCCTCCCCTCTTATGCCGTGGTTGATGGGCTTCTTACTTTTTCTGAGGGCATTGTTTTCCTCTTGGTTGCCCTTCTGCACCCCCGCAGCAGATTTCCAGTTCCGTTTCCTTTCCTCACACATAGGTTCCTCCTCTTTTAGGACCAGCTCGTCGCCAATGAGAAGAGGTGACTCTCTTGGGTATCTGTGGTTCTCCAGCATGGGGTCTGGCATGGATTCACATGCTCATGAATATTCCCCGTCGTCAGGCTGGGAATCCTCGGTAAAGAAAAAATCAGTATCAGTTTCGTTTCTGATCTGTCTTTCGTAGTAGTAACCAATCACTGATCTCTGCGTCATACTGACCACAGCCAATGACTGCCCTCTACCTAAGCCCCGCCTCTGGCAGCCATCTTCAGATTTTTACCGCACGTTCAAGTGTTGGGATCCTCGTGCTATTGCTCTCGAGCGTTAGTGCTATTTTTTCACGTTTTTTTCTCAAAAACTTCTATTTTTCGGTCAAAAGAGCCTAAAGCGCCACCGTTTCTTCATCCGATCAACGGGGACCCGTGTCGGATTCGTCTACGCCCCTCAAGGGTGAAGATTTCGTCGAGCCACGCTTTTGGAGGACTCCAGAAGTTTCTCAGGCCCATCTCGGACATGGCCCAGGAGAAGGGAAGCTCGACGCCCGGAAAGCTGTTCAGGGTCTGCCCTGGATGCCAGCTTCAGAATGTCTTTAAGGAGGACGAACACTCCTTTTGTCTTTACTGCCTACATGAGGACAAGACGCACGTGGAGAAGGACTGTGCATTTTGCGGCAATATGTCGGAGCGGACCAAGAAGGACCGCCATCAATGTCTCACCAACTGGCTGGAAGGGAAGAGCCCGTCAGGCGAGAAGAAGAAGTCCGAGCGGTCTTCTAAGACCTTTGAGGACGCCCCGGCGACGGGGGTCCAACACAATGCCAAGCACCGCAAGTCCGCTGGCACCGGGAGCGCCGAACGGTCGGGCTCTACGGGCGCCAGGCAGGGCGCATCTCCCCGGCACCAACGCTCTGGTTCAGGTAAGAGGAAGGCCGAGCACCCGGCAAAGCTCCTGGAGAGGCTCCGGTCGAGCTCGAAGGCCCCATCGGAGGGAGAGCGAGGCAGTGACCCTCCCCCCAAGGAGAAGGCGGTGAGCGCACCTAAGGTGGTGAAAGCCTTAATCCATCCGGCCAAGGCCTCTATCGAGACAGTCGCGGCGGCCCTGGCTCAGCCTGTGGAGGCTACACCAGTGGTGGCGACCTCGGGGCTCAGTCTCCCTGCCACCGCGGAGGGAGTCCTCTTTTATGCCCATCGACAGGACCCCCGTGAAACCTCCGACGGAGAAGAAAAGGGGGGGGCAGGAGGTCGTCGTGGATTCGGCCTCAACCTCTGAGGAAGAGCTGATCGAAGTCTTAAGCCACGGCGTTGGCGTGGAAGAAGACCAGCCCGTCGGGAGGGACCCCGACGTAGGAGACGACGATAACGTCGAGGGTGCCGACGGGGCTCCTGACCGCCCGTCGGACTCCCCTCAACCAGTGCCGCAAGACAACTCGGCGGCCATTTTGTTGGCTATACAGTCCTTATGCTCGGAGATAAGGACGAGACTGCCGTTACCACTAGCGGAGGAACCGCTCCCGATGGGGGACCCGGAGCCAGGCCCTTCTGGGAGCCCTCCCCCTAGGAGAAGGATTCATCCTCCACCTCCTTTTCAGCCATCGGGCCCTGTTCAGCCCTCCTCCCCGTCCACGACACGTGGGGATGATACGGGGACTGACACGGTCGCGACGGGTACAGACGACGAGGTTTACGACGAGGATCTGCCGTCGTCACCTCCCACCCGGGCTTCCCTGCCCAACGAGATTGGATCGTTTCACTCCATGATCGCCAGGGCATCCGAGCTTTTCCAGCTCTGCCCGGAAGAGAAAAAGAAGGAAGGTTTCCTTTATCAACGGCGCAAGGCCAAGAGGAAGACGGTCCTCTCTGTACCTCTACTGGACGATATTTGGGATGAGGGCCTCGCCCTCCTCAAGAACCCATCCACGACGCCGGCTAGAAGGGATCGGTACGAGAAGAAGTACCGGGTCCCGGACGTGGCCCCCTTGTGCCTTCGGGCACAGCCGACCCCAGACTCGGTCGTCTCCGCGGCGGCCAGGAAGAAAGCGGGGGGGCGCGGCCTCTACGTCGACCTCCCCGCCGGACGGCGAGGGAAAGAAATTAGATACGATGGGACGCAGAGTCATCTCGTCTGCAGCGACGACGATTAAGGCGGCCAATGCCTTGGCTATCGTAGCCCGCTACGACAGGGAGTTGTGGTACAAACTGGCCCCCCTGCTGGACTTCCTACCGGACGACAAGAGGGCGGAAGCCCTAGAGATCTTGTAGGAAGGAGAGGTGGCGTCGGACCATGCCATTACGATTGCGACGGACATCGCTGACACTGGATTTTGCCAGTTGGGCAACGGCGTGTGCCTTAGGCGGCGTGGATGGCTCAAGGCTACTGACTTCCGTCAGGACGTGCAGACCAGAGTCTTGGACATGCCGTTCGACGGAAACAACCTGTTTGGGAAAACAGTGGACGATTCCCTTCAAGCCATCAAGGCAGACACGGAGACGGCCCGGGCTCTTGGGGTTCTCCAGCAACGGCGGCCGCCCTTTCGGAGCGGCGGAGGCAAACCGGGTGCCTCCAAAGGTTCCGGCGGCGGATTTTCCACCTACCGTCAAGCGGCCCGTTCGTCGTCGCAGGAAGCTTACAGGGGACGAGGCAAGTCAGGCGGACCCCGCCGTCGTCGCCAAGGAGGACAAAAGGTGGCAAAGCCTCGTCGAAGCAGGACTGAACCGGCCGTGGGGTCAGGCCCCCACCGAAGCACCCCGGTGGGAGGCCGGCTGGCGAGCTTTGTCAGCGTGTGGGAGTCCATCTCCACCGACCGTTGGGTGCTGGACGCCCTATCCCAGGGTCACGCGCTCGAGTTTCTAAAGAGGTGCGCACGCGTCCCCCCTGTGGCCAGGAAAGAACATCACGTCCCTCAACTTCTCTTGGAGGTAAAGGCGATGCTCAAGAAGGGCGCCATCGAGCTCGTCCCAAAGAGGCTTCGGGGCTCCGGAGTTTACTCAAGATACTTCCTCGTGAAGAAGAAGACGGGAGGATGGCGTCCCATCCTGGACCTACGACGACTGAACAAATTCATCAAGGCACAGAAGTTCCGGATGGTCACCCTCCAACACGTCCTGGGTCAGCTGGAGGAGGGCGGTTTTCCTGTCGTCGTTGGATTTGGAGGATGCCTACTTCCATATTCCCATCCTAAAGGTTCGTGGTCCAGGGGCGTCGCTCTCAGTTCAGAGCCCTTCCCTTCGGACTGAGGTCGGCACCCAGGGTGTTCACCAAGTGCCTCGACCGGTGGCGGCGCAGCTGCGCCGAGAGGGGATCCACGTCTACCCCTACCTGGACGACTGGCTCATCCGAGCGAAGACAAAGGAGCTCGCCGTGGAGCTTCTCACGGACCTGGGATTCTCCATAAACTACGCCAAGTCCCACCTGGTGCCCGCGCAAGACGCACTGTTTCTGGGAGCGAAGCTCGACACAGTGTCGCTTCTGGCCTCTCCCTCGGAGGAAAGGACGAGGGCCATCTTGGGCAAGGTGCAGCGGATGCTGGTTGCGGACGCGGCCAGAGTGAGGTCCATCAAGTCCCTCCTCGGAATGATGTCTTCTTGCATTTACCTCATCCGCCTGTGCAGGCTCCGGATGCGCCCGTTGCAGGAGTTCCTGGACGCGTGCTGGATCCAGACGACGGGCAGCTTCGAGGAGAGGATCACACTCGACGAGAGTTTCCGACGAGCGATCCGGTGGTGGGGCACCCGCGCGCATCTGATGGCGGGCATGGACTTCCAGACCCCCAGCCACCAGGAGACAGTGACCACGGATGCCTCCCTGGAAGGGTGGGGAGCGCACACCGAAAATCTACATGTGAGAGGCCTTTGGCTCCCGACGGAGAAGTCCCTCCATATCAACGTCCTGGAGCTCCGTGCAGTGTTTTGGGCCCTCAGGTCCTTTCTTCCGTCCCTCAAGGGCAAGGTGGTGAGGATCTTCACCGACAACACCACCACCATGTTCTACATCAGGAAACAGGGCGGAACCTTGTCAGCGTCCCCGTCAATCAAGCTGCCATTGGACGCGGATCTTCTCTCCAGGGAAGGAGGCGCCATCCTCCATCACGACCCGAAGTCGTTGAACTTGCAGGCCTGGCTCCTGCGGCGTTAGAGTTTGGAGGATACGACATACCGGCGGACTGCAGAGAGGTTCTTGCAAAGGCCAGGGCGTCCTCAACTCTTAAATGCTACGGACATAAATGGAAGAGGTTCTCTGTCTGGTGCCACGCACAGAAGATTAACCCTCTACGGATTACGGCTCCCCAAGTACTGCCATACCTACTGACGCTGGCCAAAGCTGGACTGGCGCACGCGTCCATCAAGATTCATCTTGCTGCGATCTCCCGATACACCAGAACCACGGGGCGGACGTCTTTGTGGTCTCGTCGTCTGGTGAAAGAGTTCATGAAGGGACTGTTCAGATCGTTCCCGCCGGTGAAGGCTCTGGCCCCGGCGTGGGAGCTCAACGTGGTGCTGACCAAGCTCATGGGACCTCCGTTTGAGCCTCTGCACTCGGCTCCGTTGAAGTTCTTGTCGTGGAAAACAGCGTTTCTTGTGGCCATCACCTCCGCACGACGGGTGGGAGAGATCCAGGCCCTTTCCTGCAAGGTCCCGTACTTGACTTTTCACGACACGAGGGTAGTGCTCAGGACGCACCCCTCCTTCATGCCCAAGGTGCCGTCGGACTTCCACCTCAACAAACCCTTGGTGTTGCCGGTTTTCTTCCCGTCGCCTTCGTCGCCGGCTGAAAGGACTTTGCACTCACTGGATGTGGCTAGAGCGCTGAAGTTCTACGTGGACCGCACAAAGTGTTTTCGGAAGACGTCACAACTCTTTGTGAACTTTGGACCTGTCAATCAGGGGAAGGCTCCCTCGAAGGCTTCCATTTCCAGATGGCTCTCCGGCTGTATCATGTACTGTCATCGGTTGGCAAACCGACCGCTGCCTGGCCGTCCGAGAGCCCATTCCACCAGAGCAATCGCAGCTACCACGGCGTTCCTATCTGGTGTGCCCTTGCTGGACATCTGCAGGGCTGCTACGTGGAGGTCGACGCACACCTTAACGAAATTCTACTGCGTCGATCGGGATTCCAGGGAGGAGTCCAGGGTCGGCCAAGCAGTGCTGCGCCACCTCTTCGCCTAAGGTGAGCCTGGTGAGGAGGTAAGAATTGCTTAATGTTGAGTTTGATGTAATGCTTAATGTTGAGCCTTTGCCACCTCCCGTGGTTGTGCATGTGTGTACTGCTATGTATTCTTTATTCATGAGCATGTGAATCCATGCCAGACCCCATGCTGGAGAAGGAACAAGTTACTTACCTGTAACTGTTGTTCTCCAGCATGGGTCTGGCATGGATTCACATGCGAACCCTCCCGCCTACCCCTCTGCGGCTCTTCACTGGGTCATACTGGGTCATACTGCCGCTTCACGTGCTACCAAATCTGAAGATGGCTGCCAGAGGCAGGGCTTAGGTAGAGGGCAGTCATTGGCTGTGGTCAGTATGACGCAGAGATCAGTGATTGGTTACTACTACGAAAGACAGATCAGAAACGAAACTGATACTGATTTTTTCTTTACCGAGGATTCCCAGCCTGACGACGGGGAATATTCATGAGCATGTGAATCCATGCCAGACCCATGCTGGAGAACAACAGTTACAGGTAAGTAACTTGTTCCTTACTTCTTAGGTTTATTGCCAGTTCCTTAGGTTACAGCTTACAAGTAAATTACAGGACAAGAAACACTGGCACACCCATCACCCAGTCAGGGGGCTTCCAACTGCCTGGGCAGAGAACCTTCACCCACACATTCCATCATTCACACCCACACACTCCAGATGACATCACTGCATTCCACCATACAGACCAAGCACTACATAACAGTAGGGTTGGTGTGTGAGTTTGTATAGGAAGTGGATAAGGTGGAAGGAGATTTGGATACTTTGATCTTTAGGGCGGTAGGTTTGGCGTTGGTGGAGGAACTGGGTGATGAAGGTGGTGATTGGATTTGCAGGAATCTAGAACTTAGTCTGTAATTTCTAGTTGGAATATTGCAGGGATTATGAGGTGACAGTGGTGTGTCGAGAGTTTGACTCCAAGGGCTGGGTGTAGTATTAGGGCTGATTGAGCAGGGTTCGCAAGTGTTGGTGGTGGGGCAAAGGTCGGCCAGCCAGGATGGCAAGGAAATAGTAGGTGCAATGGTATTGTGGTGTGGTAGTGATGTGGACATCCTAAGGGATAAGGTACCAAAGTAAGTTGGTTGTAAGGTGATGCACTTATTCAGTTTGCATAAGGTGCTAGCGTTAAGGGAAGGCAACATGATATATAGTGAAACAGTGCTGGTCAGTATGTGTAGTAAAATGGGTAATGTGTGTGTGTGTGTGTGTGGGCTTTAGTCTGACAGACTGAAGCAATGTGTACAAGTATTTGGGCAGATGGCTATAAAGAACAAGCAACAGTGCTAATGTGGTTATGGGCATAAGGCAGTTTATAGTGAAAATACTAACAATGCATAGAAAGGCAGTTCATGGGTCAGGTGCATTGGGTGCAAGTACTATGCAGATGGCTCAATGGGAGCATGTAACAGTGCCAAAGTAGTTATATGCATAGGGTTAGTTGTTAATACAGTACATAAAAGCAACAAGATAAACAAGCAGGAAAAGTCTATACAGATGTAGACGCGGGGGGATTCTAGCAAGCCATCAGTGCAGGCAGTGATGTGTAGGCAGTAATAGTTATGCAAGTAAACAGTAAGAGGACAAAGGAGGCATTACAGGTGTGGTCACCGGTGCTGATAACCATATGTCGCGGCTATGATGTAGTAGGCCGCCTGCGCCGGTGGCGGTGTGTTACAGTAAGGTATACGGCTGCGGCTGTGGATAGTAAAATAGTCGTTCCACTCCGATGCGGAGATCCGATGTGGGCATGCCCGGCAAGATGGAGCTAACTGCGATGTAGGCAAAACCAGTGATTAAGTGGGTTGTGGCAAATATGGCCGAGCGAGGCTAGGAGGAGGGGATTAACGGCAACAAGCAGTATGTCAGATATCCCTGCAGAGTGGTAGGAGTGAAGTTGGGACGAGTAGATTTGAATAGATATGCCATGGCAGACTAATAAGTGAGGTCCTAAGTATCCAGACCTTACGTGTGACGGTTCAAGTCCTGCCATGGAGGGTTACGGAGCAAGCAATATGTAGGTGCAGATAGTCAAGTTATCGGTCGGTTGCTCACTCACATTTGAACAGTGGACGAACAGGCAGCGTGGCTGGCTCCTGGCTCCGTGTGTCCGGACAGGTCCAGACAGAATCTAGACTTTAGTGGGGTCTTATGGTGGAGGGCTGTCTTCCGCCTGCCGGTGCGCCGGATTGTAGTAGAAGCAGCAGCTGGCAACCAATCGGGGCTTACTGGCGAGGTGTGAGGCTGTTGCCTAGTAACAAAGGGGGCTCGAGGTGATGGCCATTTTGCAGTGGTCCGGGATGTATTGGTTACGGCCACAAATGCACATAAACTACAAGTAATGCAACGCGGCTGTGGAGATAAAGCTGGTGCACACGCAGCATATGAAATTAGAAATAATTATGCAGGCTTCTTGAATCGGACATCGAAGATGCAGGATTTCTTCTTACCCTGGAGTGTGCGCTTCCTTTTTCTTTTCTAGTAAAAATTATTTATGTATTTAACCGTCCGTTTTAAATAAGCCTTCTTTAAAAAGGGCAATGTGCAACAATAAAAATACACTTCATAACACTTTCTCAGAATCATGATAAGCAAGTAGATGCTGGTTAGAGATGCTTCGTACACACTTATACACCCTGAGGATACTTCAATTACTAGGGTACGACGTTCTTTCATTGCGGGATGTTTTTTTGCTGGTTTTTTTGCCGTGAATTTCTTTTTCTCGCCAAAAAAAAATCACATTTTTTAGGGGGGGTTAGTACATTTTATATATATGTGTGTATATATATTTCTGATGTTTGTTAATCTGCTTAGAATCACATGCTGTGCATAGGTCCGACATCCAGTGGTCACTGCGGAGTATTGCATCTTGTTTTTCGTAGTCGAAAAGGGGACGTCGACCAGGCGTGTCTGAAACACTATCCCTATAGTGACGTGCGTTGTACCCACAATCCCTCACGCGTCGAGGTCCCTCAGATTGTTTTTTTCCGCCCAGCTTCTGGTCGCCTTCACGCGGAGCTCCTCGAGAGACATTGCAACCCTCGACCTTTGGTCGTTTCTTCTACGAAGATTAATACAGCACTCCCTCGACGCAGTGTAGCTGTTCTCCGCCGAGCAAAATCGTCGACGGAGGGTCGAGCGGAGGAAATCTTCGGCGCTGCCGAACACGTGGCCTGGCCTCGCTGGCCACATACAGTAGGGAGAGTGGGGTCGTGGGACATCTCTGGGTCTTTCTGAGAATGCCTTTCCCTTTCCCCTTCCTTTCCCTGGGGGTGTTTATCGCGATTTATTGCCTCTGCTATGGAGAGGACACCATTTAGGTTTTGCCCACTTTGTAAAGGCAAATTCACTTGGAAGGACAAGCACTCACGGTGTAACCGCTGCTTGCCCCTCGATCACAAAGAGGAAGGGTGCGCGGCTTGTCGGCTTCTGAAGCCTAAAACTCTAAAAGACCGTAGGGTTAAAAGGTGGGCGGCCTACGCGATGTCGAAGGCCGAAGGTTCACCCGCCGCTGCTACCACCGACAGTGACGAGGAACGCGATGACACGACCTCCGCCACGGAAGTCGTAACCCCCTCTAAGGAGCGCTTACGCGCTTCGTCGTCTGTCCCCGGCCCCGACGGGCTCGGCTCACGCCCTGCTTATGGGGATGAACACCCCGGCGACACTGACGCACACAAAGATTCACATAAAGATAAGCACACAACCCATGGCTCTTCTTCGTCTAAGTCGAAGAGAGCTTCGGCGCCCAAGGAGACGCAGGTTCCACCGGCGGCCTCCTCGGACCGTTCGGGTTCGAAGCCCCTCTCGCAACCGCAGCCGCGACCTGCGACTGGGCTTTCGGCAAACAAGGGCGCCACCACCAAACCATCGGCCGGTGCGCATCAACAGAAGGCGCAGACCGCCGTACAGCGCTCGATACCCATAGCGTCGAAAACTCAAGCTTCCGCCGACAAGAATGTCGCCGATAGCTTAGCCAGGATCGTTGTAGCCGACGCCCAAAAGCGTACGCCGAAGATTTCGTCGAGCGTTACGCATAGAGCAAAGGATACGCCGAAAACACCCGAAAGAAAGCAGGGACTACCCCCTTCAGTCAGGGAGTCTCCCGACACACCTGAGGGTTTTGAGGAGGGCGACGGGACACTTTCCTCGACGCTTTGGGAGAGGTCGAGCCATTTCGAGGTAGACAACTCGAGTTTTCCCCCGCTAGACCGCTCTGGGGTACCCCATGAAACTATGGAGAGACTCCACCTCTGTATGGAGAGGATGGAAAAGTTTATGAGTACCCAAGCCCCTCTAACTCTCAGAAGAACTAGAGAAGGGCCTCAAGACGACCCCAGAGCCAAAAAACCGAGGCTGGTCGATCCCCTGCTGGACACAGCCTCAGACTTCCAAGATGTATATGACCTCACTGGGGAGGAACAATACTTCGAGGAAGAAGATGATTTCATGGACAACGAAGGACAGAACCAGGAGGAATGTCTAGAAGACAGAACAGACATTATAGAAGAAGGCTTCGGGATTAGCCCAGGAGAAGGACCTTCGCACCCCTGGCAATCACCATCAGTGTGTTCCGACACTGATGCCCTAAATCTAACTCCTCCGGATAATTCTCCAGTTAGGAACACGTCTCCAATTGACGATCAGCCTACTTTCAATGCACTGTTGCGCAGAGCAGCAGCGCATTTCGAACTGGACACGGGAGAACTCTCTCCAGAATTAGACTTTGTAGAAAGAGTCATTAAAGAAAAACCCCCGGTCAGCCAGACCATTCCACTCCTCGCCTCAGTTAAAAGGAGGATCACCCCGTCGCTGTCCACTCCCGCATTGATCAGAGGGGTCAATCCACGGATTGAGAAACTTTTCGCTCCTTCACCCTCAGACCCGCTCTACATTAGGGGACATTCCATACCGGACTCCCTAGTTGTATCTAATACTAGAAAGAGGGCAGGGGTTCCACTTTCCACCAGTGAGGCACCCCCTGACAAGGAGGGCAAGAGGCTATATGCCCTTGCAAAAAGAGTTACTTCCTCGGCTGCCTTCTCAGCAAGAATTGCCAACAACAATTCCTTGCTTGCGAGCTACGCAGACGCGCAGTGGGCCAAACTGCGCAAAGACGCAGAGGAAGCACCAGAGCCTTTACGTACACGCCTACTGTCGACTATTGGCGAAGGAACACAAGTGAACCAGCGCATTGTAAAAAACTCTCTGGACGCGGCAGAAACAGCAGGACGTTCCCTGGTACAAGGAATACTCCTAAAGCGCCATGTATGGCTGCGCAACTCAGGCTTTAAACCGGAGACACAGGCGTCTTTAATAAATAAACCTGTCGAGGACGCCAACCTCTTCGGAAAAGCGGTAGATGAAGCCCTAGAGATGGCCAAAAAAGAGTTCGACACTATCAAGACTCTTGACCAGATCTCTAAGCCCACTACCAGACGCGGCTATGGCAACAAGCGCTTTTTTCGTGGCCAACGGCAACAACAACAAGGTCACCATCAGCAATACCCTGCCACCAATTACCAAGCCAATAGTGGCCAGTACAGCCAAAGAGGCCAACGCCGGGGCAAAGGGAGAGGTCGGGGATCCACCCCCAGAGGCTCCCAAGCCCCCAACAACTCCAAGTGACGCGAAGATTCGCGTCCCCTCCCATGCAACACCGGTCGGGGGCCGGATAACATCCTTTCTTCCTGCATGGGAGGAGATAACGTCAGACCGTTGGGTACTTTCCACCGTAGCCCACGGATACTGTATCGAATTCAACAGTTCCCCATCCTACAGACCCCCGAGGGGACGGCGGTTGACGCCGGAACATCTTGCCATCCTTCTTCAAGAAGTACAACAACTGCTGAAAAAAGGAGCCATAGAGGTCGTGCCTCTATCTCAGGTAGCGGAAGGTATTTATTCAGTGTACTTCCTTGTACCCAAAAAGGATCTAACCATGCGCCCTGTATTAGATCTGCGCCCAGCGAACAAGTTTATCAAACCCCAAAAGTTTCGTATGGTGACCTTACAGGACGTGATCCCGCTGCTTTCACAGGGAGATTACATGACAACATTGGACATGAAAGATGCATACTTTCATATTTCAATGTTGCCAGCGCACAGAAAATACCTAAGGTTCATGATAGAGGGCAAACACTACCAGTTCAAGGTGCTACCCTTCGGTATAGCTTCAGCACCAAGGGTATTCACAAAGCTACTGGCAGTGGCTGCGGCCCACCTGCGCAGGTTGTCCATCCCAGTTTACCCTTACCTCGACGACTGGCTCATAACAGGGGACTCCTACGAAACATGTTTCTCCAATACCCAAAAGACGGTAGACCTTTTGTTCCAACTGGGCTTCTCCATCAACGAAAAGAAGTCCAGTCTAAACCCCAGTCAAATCAAACAATTTCTAGGGGCTCTAATTCAAACAAGGGACGGCCTCGTCTTCCCCTCCAAAGAGAGGGTCCAAAACATGCTGTTTCAGATCCCCCAATATGTGACCGGCCGAGAGGTGACGGTACGCAAAGCAATGCGCTTGCTAGGAATGATGGCGTCGTGTATTTATTTGGTACCTCACGCGCGCCTGCGCATGCGCCCAATGCAAGAGTGGCTCAACAGCCAGTGGTGTCAGGCCAGCGGACAATGGGACGATCTAGTGGTGGTCTCGCAGGCCTTGGTTCTCTCGCTACAGTGGTGGACAAAGGGGAACATGGAAAAAGGAAAACCCTTTGCCACACCCGCGGCGGAAGCCACTCTAACCACAGACGCATCCCTCACAGGATGGGGTGCTCACCTATACCATCAGACTGCTCACGGAGTGTGGACTCCGAACGTAGCATCCAAACACATCAATCTACTGGAGCTACTAGCGGTATTCAAGGCGCTAAAAGCCTTCCAAGAACACCTACAAGGCAAGACAGTAATGGTCCTTACGGACAGCACTACAGCCATGTACTACATCAACAAGCAGGGGGGCACCCACTCTCCAGGCTTGTCCAAACTGGCCCAGAATATATGGAAGTGGGCTCTCAAACAGGACATGTTCCTACTATCACTACATGTACCCGGGGAACTCAATCTGCTGGCAGACAGACTCAGCAGAGATTTCCCCCTGCCCGAAGAGTACGAATGGCGTCTGCACGAAGACATCGTCTTCGACGTCTTCACACAATGGGGATTCCCAGAAATAGACCTGTTCGCAACCCTGGAGAACTCTCAATGCCTAAGTTACGCCTCCAGGTACCCCCAGAACCAATCCAAGGGGAACGGTCTATCGATGCAATGGTCAGGGAAATTTGTTTACGCTTTTCCCCCGACTCCCCTTCTCAACAAGGTGGTGCACAAGATGCACCAGGAACAAGTGACCATGATACTGGTGGCCCCAATGTGGGCCCGACAGCCATGGTTCGCTCACTTGATGGAGATGTCTCTATCTCCCCCAGTAAAACTCCCCTGCCCGTACAACATGCTATCTCAGAACAAGGGCAGGACTCTGCACCCATGCCCCCAGAACATGAATTTAGCAGCTTGGCTCCTGAGGTCATAGAGTTCGGACATCTACAACTCCCGCAAAGATGCATGGACATCCTCAGGGAAGCCAGAAAACCGAACACTCGCCACTGCTATTCTAGCAAGTGGAAGAGATTTGTCATCTGGTGCAGGAGTAAAAGCATCAACCCTATTGACTGCTCTCCCACACATGTGGTACTATACCTGACCCATCTCTTGGATTCAGGCCTAGTGTTTAACTCCATTAAAGTCCACCTAGCGGCACTTTCTGCATACACCACCTCCCAACTCAGTGTCGTGGTGGAGGATCCCAGTTATAAAGGCATTCATGGAGGGAGTAAAAAGAATACACCCACCGATAGCTGACCCTGCTCCCGGATGGGACCTTAATGTGGTACTTACCAGACTCATGGGCTCTCCATTCGAACCCATGCACAAAGCATCCCTTAAACATCTTACTCTTAAGACTGCTTTTTTAATAGCTATCACCTCCATCAGGAGAGTAAGTGAACTTCAGGCTCTTCTATTCTAGACCCCTTTGTTACAGTTCACAAAGATAAAGTGGTTCTACGCACTCACCCTAGGTTTGCTCCGAAATTTATTTCTAAATTCCACGTAAACCAGTCTATAGAACTACCAACGTTCTTTCAAAATCCTTCCAATTTGGGAGAAAGGACTCTGCACACACTTGATGTACGCAGGGCGGTCATGTTCTACATGGAAAGAACCAGACCATTGAGGAAGACTAATCAGTTCTTCGTCTCGGTGGCAGCAGGAAGAGAAGGAGATGCGGTTTCAAAATCCACTATTTCTAGATGGATTGTTCAATGCATCACTCTCTGCTATACTCTTGCTAAGAGAGAACTACCCTTTAAGCCAAGAGCACACTCTACTCGAGGCACGGGGGCATCCATAGCATTCATTGCAAATGTTCCCCTTGAGTCCATCTGCAAAGCGGCTACCTGGAGTTCTGTGCACACCTTTACAAAACACTACTGTCTAGATACACACTCTAGATCTGACTCCCAGGTGGGACAGGCAGTATTACGACACCTTTTCTCTACTGTTCCTTCTCATAACCCACCGCCAACTCCGGGTACTGCTCGCTAGTCTATGCACAGCATGTGATTCTAAGCAGATTAACAAACATCAGAAGAGAATGCATTACTTACCGTAAAAGCATTTCTGATGGTTGTATCTGCTTAGATTCACATGCGCCCACCCTTCCTCCCCGCTCGGATGGAAGGAACATAGACTTCCTTTATATATCTCTCTCTCTTTCTGTACTCACTCACGTCTAGAAGGCTCCCTCAGGGCAGAAAAAATACAAACAGAGGGACCTCGACGCGTGAGGGATTGTGGGTACAACGCACGTCACTATAGGGATAGTGTTTCAGACACGCCTGGTCGACGTCCCCTTTTCGACTACGAAAAACAAGATGCAATACTCCGCAGTGACCACTGGATGTCGGACCTATGCACAGCATGTGAATCTAAGCAGATACAACCATCAGAAATGCTTTTACGGTAAGTAATGCATTCTCATATATATATATATATATATATATATATATTTCTGAGGCTTGTGGAGTCTGCTTAGATCACATGCTGTGCATAGGCCGACATCTAGTGGAAGCTGCGGAGTATTACAGTTTGTTTTTCGAAACTCGAAAATGGGCGTCGACACAGGCGTGCCAGTAATACTATCCCTAGTGTGACGTCCACTGTACCCAAGATCCCTCACGCGTCTAGGATCCTCAGATTGTTTTTTTCCGCCATACTGGTCGGAAGCATCTTGCGGAGTCCCCTGGCCTTAGCCATACTTTTGCTAATAATTGAAAAATTATAATTCTTTATTGACATCCTTCCCCACCCCAACGTCGACCCTCGACAATCGACGACGGCTGGAGAAGACATCGACCGTCGGCTGCCGCACGACGGATCTGGGCCTCGGAAGGCCGCTGGCCTCGGCCCGGGCCTGGTAGGCCGCTGGCCTCGGCCCTGCAAGTAGGGAGAGTGGGGGGTGGTACATACTCTTCACTCTTGGTATATAAGTACACCATAGCTTATATATTTCATACACTTACCAGCCCGCTGCCTTTAGGTGCGTATGGAGGGTACCCCTTTCCAATTCTGCCCCAAGTGCAACCGCAAATACCCTTGGGTCGACAGGCACGCCACGTGCAATCTCTGCTTGCCGAGGGACCACCCCGAAGCGAACTGCAGAGCGTGTAGTAGGTTTAAACCTAAGACACTTAAGGACCGTTCGACTAAGCGTTGGGCCCACCACGCCAGGCAGGCGGCCATGGCAGCGACGCCGTACTTTCGGACGGCGAGGGCATTACGGCGTCGAAAGACAGCCGAGCGCAGGTCCCCGACCTCGGAAGGTCGTCCTGCAGGGCGGCTATGGGGAAGACCCCCGGCGACGCAGGCGCTACACACCCTACACACCCTACACACCCTACACACACTAAGCACACTAAGTCCAACCGAACTTCGACGACTTCTCGGAAAGAGGCACAGATAGAACGGTCCGACTCGGTGTCCTCTGGGCGCTCTCGATCGAGATCGCCTCATGACGCAAGGCAATCATCCACTCTTGCCAAGAGTGCCTCGCTCCCTAGACTAACGGAAGTTCGATCGTCGGAGGACGAAGACGACTTCCACCCCCAGGCCGCGCTCCAAGAAACGGAGCCCGTAGTTAACACCAGCGAGGCCCCACGCTCGAAAAACACAGATACCTCTCCCGATCCTCGACGCCAGGCGTCGAAAGTCTCCGGGGCCTCCAAGGGACAGGGAAAACATTTTTCCACGCACAGGGAGGGGGGGGAAACAGCGGAAAGCACAAGGATGGTCCTGTACGACCATCCTTCCCCCCCTAAGCAAACAGATAGATACAAATCTACTGAAAGATCAACATCCAGCAAGGGTACCCTTGATAAGTCCCCTAAATTGCCTACTAAAGTCATCCCCTGTTCCAAAGAATGGTCCAGTGAAGACATAGACAGGGTCATGTCAAGGATGTCTTCCTTGGCTGATTTCTACGACAAGAATCCAGAGCATTTCCTCTCATATGACCCTCACGGGGCCACACCCTCAGGTTCCACTGATCCTATCCCCCTAAGTAAAAAGGCCCGGTTCGAAAGACCTGAACCCTTCGAGGTGCAGCCTTACTCTACTCTATTCCCTGAGGGGGACCAGGAGTTTGAAATTATGGAGGAACAAGCCGGGACGGAATACTATGCGGATGATGAGGATCAGGAGGAGGGAGAAGATGAGCAGGAAATTTACAGAGTAGATTCCCCGGTAGAGAACGAAGCCCCAGTTACCGACTCTCCAGTCGATAACCAGCCCCTCCTTAATGAGGTTCTCGCTCGCGCGGCAGAACATTTTCACATCGACACCCACGGTGTACAGGAGGAAAGGGACTTCGCTGAAGAGTTGGTGGGAGAGAGGAGGCCGGTCGCTCAGACCATCCCTATCCTTAAATCCATCCAACGGAGAATAGATCCATCCCTGGTGAACCCTAATCTCACCAGAGCAGTCAACCCCAGGGTCGAAAAGCTTTTCCGGGCAGTCCAGTCTGACCCTCTCTATATAAGAGGACATCTTAAACCAGACTCCCTAGTTGTTACCAACACTCGGAAGAGGGCTGGAACACCCTTATCTTCATCAGAAGCTCCTCCCGACAAGGAGAGCAAGAAACTTTACGGGTTTGGCAGGAAGGTAGCCTCAACGTCCGCCTACCAAGCAAGGATTGCTAACTCCACCACCCTGTTGGCCAGCTACAACTGCCATCAATGGGAAGAGGCCGCGGCGCTCATAGCCTCTGCTCCTGACCCGTTAAAGGGCCAATTGGCTCGGATCTCGGCAGAAGGGAGAGCCGTGTTTGGTTGCATATTAAAAGCAACTTTCGACGCCGCGGACAACGCAGGAAGATTGATAGCAGAAGGTACTGTTATCAAAAGACATGCGTGGTTATGGCAGTCGGGGTTCAAAACAGAAACTCAGGCTTCATTAATAGACAAGCCGGTGGAACCCGATCTATTGTTTGGGAAAGCGGTCGAAGACGCACTTAAAAACGCCAAGGACGAATACTAGACACTGAAATCCCTTGGCCAACTAACCAACAAACCCCCTAACCAGAGGGGGAATAGTAATTTTCGTCGCCCACGCGGCCAAAATTCACAAAGAGGCAACTATGCCCAGGTACAGGGTACACAGTGGAACAACAGCCAGCAGTCTACCCAAAGTTACGGCAGGGGTAACAAGAGAGGTCGTGGAAGAGGCAGAGGCAGCCCCAACAAGGGAAGTGGCACGCCCCCTCCAAAGCAGTGACGCTCAGTTCAGGGTCCCTTCTCACGCAACCCCAGTAGGGGGACGCATTTCCAACTTCACCCAGGCTTGGGAAGGGATCACCTCAGACAGATGGGTGCTGTCAACAGTGTCCACAGGATATTGTATAGAATTACTGCAGCGTCCCCGGAACCATCCTCCACGACAAAGAGTACACTCCTTAGAACATCAGAAGATCCTTCTCGAGGAGATTGCCATTCTGCTACAAAAGGACGCGATAGAACTCGTCCCAGGACACCAGGTAAACAAGGGTATCTATTCAACTTACTTCCTTGTGCCAAAGAAAGATTTGACAATGCGCCCAGTACTGGACTTACGGCCTGCCAACAAGTATGTCAAGCCCCAAAAATTCCGTATGACCACGCTACAAGAGGTAATCCCCCTCCTAAAAAAGGGGGATTACATAGCAACCTTGGATATGAAAGATGCTTATTTTCAAATTTCCATGCTCCCGGCGCACAGAAAGTACTTGCGCTTCAAGGTGGACAGTCGCCACTACCAACTCAAGGTACTGCCCTTCGGAATAGCTTCAGCACCCAGGGTATTCACCAACGTACTGGCGGTGGCAGCTGCACACCTACGCAGGGAGGCAATCCCAGTGTACCCTTATCTGGATGACTGGCTCATAACGGGGGAAACCCCAGGAATTTGCAGGACAAACATTCAAAGGACTATCGACCTCCTCCACGAATTAGGCTTCTCAATCAACGAGAAGAAGTCAAGCCTAGTGCCAAGCACCTCAAAACAGTTCCTGGGTGCAATCCTAGATACTCTGAAAGGGTTGACCTTCCCTTCGGAAGAGAGAATTCGGAATATACTACTGCAAATTCCACATTATCAGTCTGGTCAACAAATAACGGTACGCAAAGCAATGCGGTTACTGGGCATGATGGCGTCATGCATTTACCTGGTCCCCCACGCGCGACTGCGCATGCGTCCTATGCAGGAATGGTTGGCGAAACAGTGGTCTCAGGCAAGTGGTCAGTGGGACGATCTAGTGGTCTTTTCGCCAACACTTGTACAGAGCCTACACTGGTGGACAAGAGAGAATCTCGCAAGGGGAAAACCCTTTTACGATCCCGAAGTGCAGGCAGTGGTGACTACAGATGCATGCCTGACTGGGTGGGGAGCTCACCATCTCCACCACACAGCTCAGGGTCTCTGGTCTCACTCAGTAGCCAAGAACCACATCAACCTGCTAGAGCTTCTGGCAGTATTCAGAGCGCTTCGGGCGTTCGAGCCCCATCTAATAAACTTGTCGGTGCAGATCCGGACGGACAGCACGACAGCCATGTTCTATCTGAACAAGCAAGGAGGGACTCGTTCGCCAAATCTGTCCAAGCTTGCCCAGAAAATCTGGATATGGGCACTCAGACGGAACATCTTCCTGTCATTGCAACATGTTCCAGGGGAGCTCAATTCCCTAGCGGATGCTCTAAGCAGAGACTCCCTCCCAGAAGAACATGAATGGGTCCTTCACAGAATGGGTCCTTCACATCCTTCACAGAGAGATCGTAGAAGATCTCTTCTCTCAGTGGGGTTTCCCCACTATAGACTTATTCGCCACAAGCGAGAACAAACAATGCCCAGGATTTGCATCCAGGTTCCCCCAGCCAGACTCCCAAGGGAACGCCCTGTGGATGAACTGGTCAGGGATGTTTGCGTACGCTTTTCCACCAACTCCTCATCAGGAAGGTAGTGTACAAGATGAACAAGGAATCGATGACGCTCATCCTAGTTGCTCCCATGTGGGCGAGACAACCATGGTTTCCACACCTACGCAGGATGGCGGTGTGCGAGCCCATCAAACTCCCAGCCTGGTACAACCTACTGTCCCAGCAACAAGGTCAAACAGTGCACCAGCAACCCAATTCAATGAACCTGGCAGCATGGCTCCTGAGGTCATAGAGTTTGGCCATCTCAATTTACCACAGAGGTGTATGGACATCCTAAAAGAATCCAGGAAACCAAACACAAGGCACTGTTACTTTGACAAGTGGAAGAGATTTGTTATTTGGTGCCAGAATAAACAAATCAACCCGGTTGATTGCACTCCTTCCAACATTGTGACATACATGCTCCACCTGCTGGATGCAGGATTGGTTTTTAACTCTCTGAAAGTACACCTGGCTGCCCTCTCGGCTTACACCACATCCCATAACAAGGTGTCGTGGTGGAAAGTACCAGTAGTTCAAGCCTTCATGGAAGGAGTAAAGAGACTTCACCCTCCTATTTCTAACCCACCACCAGGATGGGACCTTAATGTGGTGCTAGCTAAGCTCATGGGCCCCCCTTTCGAACCCATGCATAAAAGTAGTCTCAAACACCTGACTTATAAAACTGCCTTCTTAGTAGCCATTACCTCTATAAGAAGGGTCAGTGAAATTCAGGCTCTGTTAGTGCAGGATCCTTTCTTTACTATCCACAAAGACAAACTGGTTTTACGCACACACCCTAGGTTCTCACCTAAATTTATATCTAAATTCCATGTAAACCAGTCCATCGAGCTTCCGGCTTTCTTCCAGAACCCGCAAAGCTCGGCTGAGGTGAAACTACACACCCTAGATGTGCGTAGGGCGGTCTTCTACTATGTAAACAAAACCAGACCGCTAAGGAAAACAGACCAACTGTTTGTCTCCGTAGCTACAGGCAGAGAGGGAGATCGCGTCTCTAAAGGCGCTATCTCGAAGTGGATTATCAACTGTATACAGCTGTGTTACTCTCTTTCTGGAAAAACTCTGCCTTTTACGCCAAGAGCCCACTCTACTAGAGGCATTGGGGCCACTCTGGCTTTCATTGCAAATGTTCCCCTCGACACCATTTGCAAAGCAGCTACTTGGAGCTCTATTCACACTTTTACTCAGCATTACTGCATTGACACTCATTCCAAGACAGATACACAAGTGGGACAAGCGGTTCTGAGACACCTGTTTGCTCATGACTCTTCTCACATCCCACCTCCTTCTTCTGGTACTGCTCTCTAATCTATGCACAGCATGTGATCTAAGCAGATTCCACAAGCCTCAGAAGGGATACATTACTCACCGTAATCGTATTTCTGATGCTTGTATCTGCTTAGATTCACATGCGACCCACCCTTCCTCCCCTCCGAGAGAAGGCGCATGATTGCTGGTAGTCTTACCTTTCTGTCTATCTGCTTGGATTATCTGTACTCGCGCTACTCCTCATGCTTCCTCATGTCAGAAAAAATACAATCTGAGGATCCTAGACGCGTCAGGGATCTTGGGTACAGTGGACGTCACACTAGGGATAGTATTACTGGCACGCCTGTGTCGACGCCCATTTTCGAGTTTCGAAAAACAAACTGTAATACTCCGCAGCTTCCACTAGATGTCGGCCTATGCACAGCATGTGAATCTAAGCAGATACAAGCATCAGAAATACGATTACGGTGAATAATGTATCATATATATATATATATATATATATATATATATATATATATATATATATTATTAATTAGTGGGTGTTTGGGAATAAATACTAAAGAAAATGGGGGGGGGGTTGGGAGGGAAGCCCCCACCCCAAAATAATTAAAAAAGAATTCAAAGGCAAAACTAACAAAGGGACCAAACCTGGTTTGGCATGCAGAGTAAATCTCCAGAAGGACCTCTCCACAAAGAAATGGCGAAAAAAAGACGACCGGGGCCATTTTGAAAAAAATGGCACCTTTGGATGCTTTACTGAAGCTGCGAACGCAGCCCGCGGTAAATGCACACCACAGTAGTTAAAAGTAAACCACTGCCACCAGCCATTCCTCAAGGAAAGGGTAACATAAAAATGTTACATGAGAAGCTAGACAAAGGGGATACTACGTAACCCCTCCAGCAGCCAATTGTAAAATAGCGTGTGCTGGGTCTAGAAAGTTTACAATCCAAGTAAAGTCATTTCACTTCACTGCTCTGGGAAACAGTAGTTTATCCAAGAGAAGGTATTTAAACCTTGGGAAGTCTAAAAAGACTTCGCTGTGTCGCTGCGTTGAAGGTGCTGTGTGATGCAGTGTAAAAGGTGATCCCTATGGAGTTTGTCAGACTTCACAATAATAATAATAATAATAATAATAATAATTAGGCTTTTATATAGCGCTACAAACCCTCAGGTATCTGAGCGCTGCTTATTATTACCCACGGTGTGTGGTGCTCATTTATCGACCTCGGAAGGATGAAAGGCTGAGTTTGGCCCCGCCGGGATTCGAACCTGCGTTAACAGGCTCTGCACGGGTGTCAAAGCGAGCGCTCTACTCGCTGTGCCACTTGACCGACAATCAAAAGAAACAGAGATCAAATCACATTAAAAATACATGAGTACATGAGAGAATGGGGAAAGAAAGGGGTCTCACTCTCCACAAGTAAATAATTTAAGTCCTAGAGTGCAGCAAAAGAACTGGGGGTCTCTAAGGTAGAGAGGAATTAGCACATTTCTGATAATTCTCCCTAACACCCAGTATTACTGAAAGTAATTTAAAAGTAACTATTGGTTTTGACTTCCCTAGAAGTCATGTTAGGTGTTCCAAATAAGGTTATATGCTTTGGTCTGTGTAACTTCAAACATAGTGTTGTGTTTATATGATCTGTGATAGTACTTATTTCCCCTAAGATTTATCTGGGCCTACTTGTATTTAAATAAACCATTTATTTTTACAATACCTAGTGTTTCAGTGTTTCGTTGGACCATTTGTATTACAATTTCAATCTACAGCCCTCTCGCCCTCCAAAGATGAGCCTGGCTGCTCTGTCTATGCTACCATGAACTTGGGCGGTACAGCCTTATACTAGAGCGAGTTTTGTAATGTCTCAGTTGAATGGTTTTACTAAGTCCTAGTTGGACTTCAGAAAAACTGTCCTAACCGTATGCTTGGATTTGTTTTTGATAATGTATTCTTTTGGCTTGGTTGTAGCTTTTGCTCCATTCTAGTTCAAGGTTTCCGGTTTGTTTTTTTCATTGTATTGAGGTGAAATGTAAACCATCTTCGCCATTGCTTTATTTTGTGATGGGATGAAGGGTTTTTCCGGGAGATGCTGTCTATTGTTTCGGTAATCCATTTCTGTATTAGGTCTGCTTTTCTGTTTAGGTCAGTTTCATCCGGGGTTGTCCTAGATGGCTTTGAGGATTACAGTCGTTCTTTTAAATTACTGCTTTTGATGGTATTCCAGTTTCATTTCCAGATCTGGGGGAACCTTTGGGGCAGTTTGGGTGCTTTGGAAGGTAGTTGGATCACGAACGGTATGATGAGGTGATTGCTCCAAAGTATTTGTGTTGGTGGTGCAGTTGAGATCAGTTATTTGTTGTCGGGAGATTGCGCCAAGCGTGTTTCCTGCTGTGTGTCGCTCCTTTCACCATCTGTCATAGTTTCATTGTTTAGAGTTGCTTAATTAGTGATTTTTGTGAGTTTGCGTTCTCTTCTTCAAACCATATGTTGAACTCCCCAAAGATCATCAGGTGATTATGTTTGATGGCCAGGTTCGTGTCGGCTTCTATGAAGGTGTCTACAGAGGTAGCGTTGTAACTTGGTGGTCTCAGGATGAGTATGAATGTGAGGTTAGTTTTTGATTCTGCTGTCGGGTGAAGGACGAGAGATTCACAGTTTCTGATGGTCAGCGTGTTAGCTGTTGTTAATTTCAGGTTTTCTTTGTAGGCTACTGCAAGTCCTCTGCTTCCTTTTCTGTTTACCTCTGTGCATTTTAAGTTATTGGGCAGACAGCTGTGTAATTGTGACTTTTTAGTTGTGATCTAACTAGGTTTCTGTGACGAATAAGATGTCGATTCCACTGTCGTAAAGTAGATCATAGATCTCTGTAGCGTGTTAGAATATTGATCTTGCGTTGATTAGATTGCAGTGTGTTTTTTTTGTTTTTTTATAGTCCTTGTTTTGTTCTTGGTTTTGCCTTAGAGTGCTCTTGTTGGCGAGTTTCCTCATTACTCTCAGGGTGCTGGATGTGTTCAGTAGGATCTATTTTGTCATTGAATAGATCAGCTAGGTTTTGTATTGGGTTTCATGACTTCTCCAGCATTGGATCTTTCATGGATTCACATGCTTAGAATATTCCCCGTCGTCAGACTGGGACCCCTCGGTACACATATATAGCCTTTTCCTATAGGAAAACTTCCGACACTTTTGTGTCCTATCTACGTCCTTTTAGGACCCGCCTACGCATGCTCCGCAGGCCGTCCCAGTATAAGAGGCCCGCCCCCGCGGTTCCCCTTCAGATTTCAACCGTCTCCAAAGTAGTGGGATCTCCTCGTGTTGTCTTCCTATTTTGTATTAGGTTGCCTTTTTGGATTTCGAGTACGATATGTCCTCTGTATCAGGAAAAGCGCTGTTCGTCCATGCGCGACGTGCGGCTTGAAAAAGGTTTATGAGGGGGACAGACATATGGATTGTATATATTGCCTCCACCCTCACCATTCGGCGGATGCCTGCGAAATATGCAAGGGGTTTTCTCAAAAAACCCTCAAAGACCGGAACCGACGCCTGGTGACATGGCTGAATGAGGGTGCGGGAGCATACCCCTCCTCAGAGGTAGGCTCCACACAGTCGGCGAAAACATCACGCCGCGCGGCCTCGTCGGAACCACCGGCGAAGAAATCTAGACCGTCGGAAAAAGAGTCGTCTGGAACTCACTCCACTACAGACTCCTCGTCGAAGAAATCATCCTCATCAAAAAAGCATGAGAAGGAAAGAAATCCTCCTCTGGCGATCATCACAGATCGACCACGAGTCGAGAGTCGAGTAAAAGCGGGCACAGTGTGGAGAAGGCGGGACCGCCAAAACCACCTGCGAAGCCTGCGTCGTCGACGGCGATCCAGTCAACGGCCGCCTTCCCGCCACTAGCGCAAGGGGCATCCTCCGTCCCGTCGACAATGGCGTCGACGAGAGCCTCGTCGACGGGGGTCCTATAGGAGGCCTGGAGGCCTGAAGTCTTCGATCCTACCCCCCCAGAGGCTTTGCTACAAGAGCAAGCTATGTTGCTGTCCTCGGAGGACGAGTGCGAGAGAGTGGCTGGCCCAGCAGACCTAGGGCTACGAGCGGCCGACAAGTCGTCGACGAGGGCACTCGTTACACCGGTATCTGCCCCTCTCCTCAATCCTCAAGCGGTTTTGTCGTTGGATATTCTGTCCTCGCTTCAGTCCTTGCTACGGTCGTTGGACCAGCGACTTCCCCAGGCCAGCCTGCCACAGTCACCCGTCGACGAGCCGGGCCCGTCCCGTCAACCGCCGCACCCACGCACGCCAATCTCAACACTGGCGCAGGAGGAAGGTGAGCTACCAGATTCGGAGTCTGACAGGGGAGCCATGTCAGAGGTCTCTTTATCCCCCTCCAGGGATCCTACCTGGGAGTCAGAGGTGGAGTTAGAAAACCCCAGAAGCCCAGCTCACCCGTCCCCTCCGGACGACATTGCGTTATTCCATTCGATGATGGAGAAGAAAAAGGACTGTTTTTTGTTCGACCACATGGGCAAGAGAAGGAGGTCGGTGTTCTCGATACCGATACTTGACCATGTATGGAGAGAGGGGTTGCAGACAATGAGACACCCATTCTCAGAACCAGCAGTGAAAGGACGCCTAGAAAAAAAGTTTAAGGCTCAAGAGTCTACCCCCAAGTGTTTATCCTCTCAACCAACACCAGACTCGGTGGTGTCGGCGGCGGCAGCGAGGAAGGCAAAGGCACAGCACAAGTGCACGACTCCACCCGAGAACGAAGCGAGACGCCAAGATGCCTTTGGCAAGAAAGTGCTCTCCGTGGGAGCGACCACAGTAAAGGCCGCAAACTCTCTGGCAATTGTGGCCAGATACGATAGGGAGATGTGGCACAGGCTGGCTCCGCTGCTTGATCATCTTCCGGAAGCTCAGAGGAAGGCGGCGATGCTACTGGTCCGAGAGGGTGAGTAAGCCTCAAATCACGCAATAAACATCGCGGTGGATCTTGCTGAGTCTGGCTTCAAGCAAGTCAACAATGGAGTCGTATTACGTCGACAGTCATGGCTGAAGTGTACCTACTTCAGACCAGAAGTACAATACAAGGTCTTAGATATGCCCTTTGAGGGAGACCTTCTTTTCGGTGAGAAGGTAGACGAGAAAAGGGATGAAAGAAGATTCGGACACGGCACGTTCTTTGGGTGCCCTCCAGAGTGGCAGAAGCTACAAGTCTTTTTGCCCCTTTAGAGGAGCTTCCGGTAATTCAAGATTCTCTTCTGGAGACAGATCCTTTGCCAGATCGGCTTACCCCTCCCAGGGATACCGACGTGCCTCACAATCGGCTAACCGTCGACGAAACTTCCAGTCTTCCAGAAAACGACCATCATATCCATCGTCGGCGAGAGACAAGCAAACTAAAGATCAGCAGTGACGTTCCACAACCCGTTCTGGGGGGAAGAGTTTCAGCATATGTCGACGAATGGGAAAGGATAACGACGGACCAATGGGTGTTAGACACTATAAGACACGGACACTCTCTTCAATTCAAACACAGCCCTCCGCAAATTCCACCTGCGTTCACCGCTCAGTCCCATATGAAGGCACTGCAACAAGAGGTTACACTCATGTTAGCGAAGGGAGTGATAGAATTAGTTCCAACATCACAGAGAGGCCAAGGAGTCTACTCAAGATACTTCGTCGTAAAAAAGCCGAACGGCAAATGGCGTCCCATTCTAGACTTACGCGATCTCAACAAGTCCTTAAAGAGCCTGAAATTCAAGATGCTCACTCTGCAGGAAGTGATCCGCGCAGTTCAAAAGGGAGATTTCCTGGCGTCCCTGGATCTACAGGACGCGTATTTCCGTATTCCAATGTGTCGGAAACACAGGAAATTCCTACGTTTTGTAATGGGGCGAACCCACTACAAATTCACGGTTCTTCCTTTCGGGCTCAAAACCTCCCTCAGAACGTTCACAAAATGCCTGGCTCCAGTGGCTGCCTGGCTAAGAAAGCAAAGCCACCATGTATACCCTTACCTCGACGACTGGCTGGTCGACCGTCGACCAACACAAGTCTGCAAGCCACCATGCAGCTTCTACAACGGCTAGGATTCGCCATAAACTTCGAGAAATCCTCTCTGCGGCCATCGAGAACGCTGGTATTCTTGGGTGCACAGTTCGAGACTCAGCTAGGGCTGGTGAAACCTTCTCTCGACAGGACCTCAAGACTCATTCAACAGGCGGCCCGGCTACGGCGAAACACCAGGATCTCAGTGAGAAAGTATGTTTCGGTCCTAGGGGCCATGGCATCCTGCATCCATCTGGTGAGAAATTGTCGACTTTTCATGAGGCCAGTCCAAGAATTCCTCGCAGACCGATGGACACAAGCTCAGGGATCGTGGTCGGACAGGATAACCGTCGACGACGACAAGCTACTTCGGACCCTTCAGTGGTGGCTGAGTTCCCACAATCTGAACAAAGGTGTGCCCCTACAGGAGCCGGAGTTCCAGAGCACCATAGTTACGGATGCATCCCTAACCGGATGGGGAGCGCACATGGGTGCTCTCCAAACGCAAGGTCGCTGGTCTCCAACGGAGTCACTCCTACACATAAACGTACTGGAACTCAGAGCGGTACGATGGGCCTTGAAGGCGTTCCTACCACACATCAAGAGGTCGCAAGTGCGAATCCTGACCGACAATACAACAGCCATGTTTTATCTGAGGAAACAAGGAGGGACACGATCAAGGACTCGATCAAGGACTCTCTCCATAGAAGCACAGAAAACATGGCATTGGGCATCGAAGCACGAAATCTCCCTCGTGGCTCATCACCTTCCAGGAGTGAGGAACTGCCAAGCCGACTCCCTCAGCAGAAACATGGCCCAGATACACGAGTGGGAAATGGACACGAGTCACTTGAAGAAAGTGTTCGAGAAATGGGGCCACCCCCCTCTGGACGCCTTCGCGACCAAAGAAAACAAGAAATGTGAGAAATTTGCAAGCAGGTGGCCCCAAGAGGGTTCGGTGGGGGAGACGTTCTCCTTCCCATGGACGGACATGTTCCTCTATGCTTTTCCCCCGTTTCCCCTCATACGGAAAACAATACAGTGGATACGCAGATACAATTGCCGGGTGATTCTAGTGACACCATACTGGCCGAGGCAACCATGGTTCTCAGACCTCCTCCATCTATCGCTGGAACATCCCATAGCGTTTCCGAAAGTCCCGTACCTTCTATCCCGGGACAGAGGCACGGTGTGGCATCACGACCCGGACAGTCTCAACCTTACGTCCTGGCTCCTGACTTCTCGGAATTCGGGGCTTTAGACATTTCAGAGGAGTGCCAAGAAATTCTACAGGCGGCTAGATCCCCTTCCACTAACAAATCCTACTCCTATAAGTGGCGGAGATTCTGTGAATGGTGTAGAAAACAGCGGGACCTACAACCATTGTTGGTGACGCCGGAACAAGTTCTACCTTACCTGCTCCTCTTAGCAAAAAAGGGATTGTCCCCCTCATCGATAAAGGTACACCTGGCAGCCATCTCGAGGTTCACAAGTTAGAGGCAGTCGTCTCCTCTATTCAGCGACAGACTGGTGAAACACTTCATGCGGGGTTTATTTCGAGTTTTTCCCCCGGTGAAACGTTTTCCCCCGGCGTGGAGCCTCAACACAGTGTTGGCAGGCTTGATGAAACCGCCTTTCGAGCCTATGGCCACGTCCGACATGAAATTCATTTCGTGGAAGTTGGCATTCCTGATAGCTATCACATCAGCCAGACGTATCTCGGAACTACAAGCGCTGGTCGTGGACCCGCCCTACCTAAGATTCTTTAAGGACAAGGTAGTCCTGGCAACTAACCCTACGTTCGTCCCTAAGGTTCCGACGGTATATCACAAACACTCATCCGTGGTTCTGCCTACTTTCTTCGCCACTCCATCGTCGGCAGCAGAAAAAACTCTTCATACCCTGGACGTTAAGAGGGCTCTGAAATTCTACCTACATTGCACACAAGACATCAGGGCTACTCGGCAACTGTTCGTCGCATATGGTCCGTCGACGAGAGGTAAAGCAATCTCGACAGGGATTGGCCAGATGGGTGTCGTCGACGATTGCTTTTTGTCACTCTAAGGCCGGAAGGCGACTGCAAAGACATCCTAGAGCCCATTCTACAAGGTCGATGTCATCCTCAACAGCGTTATGGGCCGGAATTCCGCTGACGGACATATGCCAAGCTGCGGCATGGTCAGTGCCCCACACGTTTACCCGCCACTACTGCCTTGCCAGGCAGCATGCGGATGAGGTGCAGATGGGACGAGCTGTCCTGCGCCATCTGTTTCAGTAAGGTAAGCTCCACGCTGTGAAGAGTCTGTTTTCTACCTTTTGATGACAGTATACTTTATGGGGGAAAGGTTATATGAGTAAACTTATTCCTGCTGTACATATGTATTGTGTAGTATGGTGAGGGTACGTTACATTGCATTCTCACCACCGTCTCAAGTGTTACTGCTATACAATCTATTCTAAGCATGTGAATCCATGAAAGATCCAATGCTGGAGAAGGGGAATAGTTTCTTACCTGACCCTCCATTTCTCCAGCATTGGTATCTTTCATGGATTCACATGCGCCCGCCAAGCCTCCCCAGGACTGCAATGTATGTGATGGATAAGTTTAACCCTTCCTACTTTGGAGGGGCCGAAATCTGAAGGGGAACCGCGGGGGCGGGCCTCTTATACTGGGACGGCCTGCGGAGCATGCGTAGGCGGGTCCTAAAAGGACGTAGATAGGACACAAAAGTGTCGGAAGTTTTCCTATAGGAAAAGGCTATATATGTGTACCGAGGGGTCCCAGTCTGACGACAGGGAATATTCTAAGCATGTGAATCCATGAAAGATACCAATGCTGGAGAAATGGAGTTACAGGTAAGAAACTATTCCCTTCTTCTGGCTCCTCTTATGTAACTCATTGCGGGTGCTGTTGGTCCCCTAGAGTTTCTGTGATATACAGAGTGACGGTGTCGTTCTCCCTCTTTCCCCGTCCAAATATGTCTGCTCTTTTCCTGTGCAGTCCTGGTATCTTGCTGGAGTGTGGTCGTAAATTGCTCTGGTAGTTAGCTTGTCGCGAGGTATGGTTTTTGGGTATAAAGGGTTTTGTCTTCTTTTAGAGCTTGTTCTGTCATGCTTATGACTGTGTGTTCCGTTGCTGTGTCTGTGTTAGTTGGTGTGTTGTGGTTCCAGTTGGATTATACTTTCTCCCAGTTTTCTCTCTCATCATCCCGTTCTGTGTTGTGGCATATTCTGGTCCTTCGAAGTAGTCTACTTTATGGAATTTGTGTTTTTGGGGTTGGGTTACAGGGGCTGTTGCCCGCGTGCATCTCTTTTGAGTTTTTATTTTTGTATTTGTTTTTGTGGTTTTTAGTGTTCTGACTATTGTTGGGAGGGAGCTTGATCGAGGGGCGGGGGTCTTATGGTCTTTTGGCTAGCAGATTTGGTTGAGGGGGGATGCAAAGGGGCAGGGGTGGGTGTGGCTCCTGAGTGTGTGCCTTAGGTGGCCTTATCCTCTGTGCTGTCTATGTGAAGTCTACACTTCTCCGATTATTAGACCGTTGGGGGGGTTTGTGGCCACCTTTCCACTTTCTGCTAGCTACCCCTATGGACCCCTAGATTCTAAGCACAGTGGAGGTGGTGGAACACCTAAAGTTGGGGCCCCTTACTACTATGTGGAGACCTAGTTCTGGAGTTGTTTCACTCTGTGCATAGCTGTAATGCTATGGAGAGGCTAGAGCTGAACTCAGCAGAGGTGGTGTAACACCGAGAGCTGGAACACAGTGCTGAATGGAGGGGCGAATGTCTAAATTCCTGGATAGAGTGAGAAACGCGTAACATGCAAACACCAAAGCAAATGCAAACACCAAGATCCGAGATTCCTGGATAAAAGACGAAACGCCTGCCTACATGCCAGCTATGGCTACCATACAACCGTGAGCTATGTGCATCAATTAGGTAATAAGCATAGTGGGACTATAGGGATCATTAATGGCTGCGCCCCCTGCCTAAACCTTGCTTACCTTGTCAGTTGCAGGTAGTTGACGGCTGCGCTACAGGCACCACAGGCAAACACGGACTGGAGCTGCTTAATCAGGAACTGCCCTTTGCTTTAGGGCCTTTAGCTGAGTCTGCCCGGGCAGGGAGGCTGCCCTCGGAGCTGGGTCTGAAATAGGACAGCTAGGCCCAATCAATGAGCAGGGGGATGGGTTGGAGGCGAGAACAAGGAAGTGGAGAATGGAGACCGTGGGCTGGGGATCAGAGCTCACACTAGTGCGAAATCGCAGATAAAACTGTGAAATCTGATACTCAAGATACAACAAGAGACACTCGAGACAAGCACTGTAGGCGAGTAGTTGGAGAAGCGTACCTGTCTAAAGACCACAACAAAACCAAGGAGTAAAGAAGATGGAAAAAAAAATACTGAAGCCTGAAACAACCGGCAGACCATCGCTGGGGGTGGCAAATTGAAGTACAACCTAAAATGAAGCGGATCCGAACGATAAATAATAGAGGAGAAGTGCAAGGAAGAAGGAAAATCAAACCAATAAGACAACAGCCATCTGAGCTGTTAGAGGAAGAGTCTTGATCATGGCTGTTGGCAGCATTGATGGGTGGGAATAAGGACTAGCTGAATAGTACATCGCGCAAAAGGAAAAGCCTCACACTTGCCTCTTGGAACACACAAGGTTTCTTATATCTACTAGCTAAGGGGGAGATCGAGTGGGATAACATTTGACTTCCTTTGCTTCCAGGAGACTTGGATGTGTACCAGACAGACTATGGATAGCTTCTCTGTGTACTTGAATCCTGCAATAAAAAACAGAACAGGACACCCCAGTGTGGGACTCCTGACCTTGATTAAGAGTGGATGTAACTTAGAAGTCATTGGTTCAAAAAAATATAGCCCCAAACATTCAGCAAACAAAACTGGCACGAGGAGGCTATCTAAAGAACACAACGAAAGAGCCTCTAAGACATCTAAGTATAATAAACGTGAACGTAAACGGATCAACAATCGCTACACGTGAAATTGTCGATAAGATGTTGGATATAATTGACGAAGCATATAGGTTGGACGCATCGTGGATAATTGTGTGTGGAGACCTTAACCTACCCTGCATGAATAAACGAGCAAAAATCATAAGAGGGCTCAATTGTATCAAATGCCCCCGAGCAAAGGGGATCTGCATGGAGCTTATGGACAGCAGAGACCTTCACATACTGAATGGACATTATGAAGAGGATAAACGCTGCCAACCTACTTAGAAGCAAGGAGATCAAACTTCAGTAATCGACTACATATTCATCTCGAGAGATCTGATCAACAGTGTAGATTCCTTCCACGTTATTACGGCCAAAGCAAGTGATCATAACCTTCTTAAATTGAGCTGGAAGCACGATATTGAAAGACCTCATGACAGGTTATGCCACTCTGTGGCGGTCATAAACAACGGATGCCGGCTAAAAATGAGGAACATGGACGTTCAACAAACGATAACTTCTTAGTCAGTCTTGACGCCCTGCTTTCTGCAGATATTGCAAACTTTTATACCTAATTACACTCCAATTCTGGGCATGTTATGATTAGGAAATAAGCCGGAACATCAAACATCATCCACCGACACGGCTACGATCCAAAAATAGGAGATAAAAGGTGAGAATTACAAAAAGCTTTTAAATGCTTGTAGCAAGGTCCATCTGCAAACTGATGTGAGAAGATTACAAACGCCTACAAAAATTGGCTTTCTCAGTAGAAGGGCGCCATGACACAGAGGGTTGCAGGAAAAAAGTTATGAAAGTAATCATTTTTAAAAGAAACTCTGCGGCATCATGGGACCTCATTCAAGTTGCTCAGCAAACACAAAAGCAAACTCAAACAGTGTGCTAGAGGCAGAATGGATACATCATTTCAAGAGTCTGTAGGCTGCCCCGGACCAAAAAGCAGAGAAGTTAATTAAGAACCAACAGAGCTGGTCTATAACATACAATAAGAAAGACCTAAAACTTAATTAAGCGTACTAACACCTCTTGAGCACCAAGACCCGACGGTATCACAAACATGGACTTGAAAGGAAACCCTGAGCAAAGGGCTACGATGATGGGCATGATATTGGAAAATATAATGACTGTTCAGAACGTGTCGCCATCATGGAAAACTGCAAACATCCCAATATTCAAGTGCGGCAATAGGGAAAACCCAGACAACTATCGCCCGATCTATGCCAAGCTTTTCTTTAAGAAGCTAAATGACTGGTCACAAGCAACAAGACGATACGACCTGTTCCAGTCTGGCTTTGTTGAGGGAATAGGCACAACTCTGCCAATCCTTGTGCTGTCGCTGCTAAAGTACAAAGTCCAAAGAACAGACTGTAAACTAGACCTGGCTTTCGTGGACCTGGCCAAAGCGTTAGACATTATAAACAGACAAACGTTGTGGAACAAACTGAGAAAATAGTAATGTCCAACAGACTTAATAGAACAGCTGATGGCACTTCACGCAGGTACCACATTGAGTGTGTTTGACTGTGGGAGGACTCTTGTCAGAACAAATTGCAACAAGCAGGAGTGAAACAGGGATGCCCTCTGGCACTCTTTAATCAGTATTGGTCTGATTTGGGTATCTATATGGAAGAAACCAGATGCTTCCCCCTAAAATAGGAATAGAAAGTGAGCTGACTCATATACGCCGATGACAAAAAGACTCTCAGAATATCCCAGAACGAACGACCTGCGAATCAACAGCGATGAAACAAAAATCTTGGTTATAGAACGAGGTGGATGGAAGAAGAGACAAAAACTACAAATGGTTCAGGGCGCCGTACAGATTGAAAGAGTGGAAACTTTCAAATACTGCGGGATGAAAATCTGTAAGAGCACTGCAGAGGTTTTCCACGTCCTCGCACTAAAAGCCAAACTTAAAATGTTGGCCAACCAAGTGCTCATTTTGAGAAGAACGTTTTGTCGCTATTCCGTACCACCTCTACTGGAATTCAACAGAGCTACAGTCGTGGCAATCCTGACATATGGCGCAGAGTCACTACTGTGGTTCCCTAAAAAAAACACTGGGTGAGTTTGGTGGGAAGAGTATTGGGGCTACCAAACTACCAAAATCTGTCCCAATCCAGATCATTAGAAGAGAGCTGGGGGCTAGCATCATTGAGGGAAAGAGCAGATTGGAAATCCCTTGCCTTCTACGGGAAATGCTTAAAAGAAGAGCCTCGAACATTACTGACCTTAATCAAATTAGAGATGGAAAGAGGACCCAAAGAGGCGGCGACGGTATGGAACACGGCCTGTATACAACTATTGGAGGACCTCGGTACTTCAAAGTAGGAATTGCTGGCGAGCCCCAACAAAGTCAATCGAAAATTGCTGGAAAATGATTGGATCCTAACTTTTGAAGAGTCATTTAAATGCAAAACGTGTAAGAACTCGATGCAGGAAAACGGGGTACATTACCAACAGGAGATTCCCAGACCCATGATGCAGGTTGCAATTCATGAGAATCAGACTAAACTTGTTTGAAACAAGAGATCATCTTAGTGAGATCTAAGGGTCGCCTTGAGAGAACATTATGCAGATTTAGTAAAAAAGAGGGGTCAACACATATTTACACTATGCCCAGGTCTAAGGGAAAAAAGGACACTTTTTTTCTTTACATTTATAGAAGAACTCCAATCCATATTAGCAGAGGTGGGCAATAATACTAAGAGGAGCGAAAACTGCCCTAACACTCCTGCTGTTAAATTCCTAAAAGAATGTTCGGTAAGTTTGGACAAGACCTCCTACACAAATAGAGAAACTTTGTGCAAATAGAATCCTTTAGTAAAAACTAATGAATTTTGCTTTTTTGTTTGAGAGTGCTAAACAGTTTAAATGAACCAAAAGGCAAAAAAAAGTGAAATTGGTAAAAGTCACTGCATTGGGGGTCGGAAACCCAGCACTTACCTAACCACAGGTTTTGGTTGCCATCCAATCTGGGAACGTCTCATTCAAACCTTCCAGTGCTTCTTATTGGTAAACACACAGGATATTGATTATCCATCAGTGAATCCCAGACACCCAGTAGGTCAGATCAGGTCATGGCCACTCTTGGCTCCTAGCCTGGAGTATCAGGATGGCAGTGCCTTCAGGGTAACCCTAGTCATGCTGTGGAGTGTTGTCACTTTGGTGAACCCTCTAGATGTTTTGCTTTGTTTCTGTGATGACCTGACCAGAGGGTCTCAACAAGGTCTCATTGGGGATGCAGCTGTGTAGTATTTGTGCCGCTTTAAGGGTTTCTGCACAGGTTCTGCCTAGTCTCTCTAAGAAAGTAATGTCACCCACACAGTGTGCCCAGATTTTGGTTATTGACAGTCACGTATTGCGTGGCTTCACTGTGCATGCAAGTTTTATGGCACCGGAAGCTTTTCTTAACAGAGCCCTAAAATGGTTGCTCCTTTCAGTAACGTAGCCACTGTACTTGCAGGGGATGTTGGGGGCTGAGGTGCTCGTGCGCTGTCCGCGTTCTGGATATGCCCACTGTATTCGAAGGACAGTTGGGTGGAGGGGGGAGGATCATGTGCGTTGGGAATGTCTAGAAGCCCTCTTACAGACAGACAGACAGACAGACAGACAACCTACCTACCTACCTACCTGTTTGGAAGTGTGTGTATTATTACTGAATAACTTGGCCAGGTTCACTTCTATCAGTGTTGGTATAACTAAAGTATTCTTGAACCTGAATAACACTAAGTTATTACCAATAGGGTCTGATTATCCTGAATTGCATACTGTCATTCTAAGAGTCTACTCATGTGGTTTTACTCCCCATGAATTGCATACTGTCATTCTAAATGTGTAACGCTAGGTTTTACACACCTTGGACTGCATACTTCTATTCTAAATTAGGATTGCACATTGTAATTTCCCTTTCTAACGTTGCAACAAATGTAACTGATCACAATCTAAGAAGTGTCCCTTTGAAGTATATTCTAAAGTGTTCCAGTGTAAACGTATGAAGTATTTAAAGTGATTCTGGTGTAAACTAAAGTCTTGCCTCCAGTTGGTACTCTAGGAAAACTCCCCTAACACTGTTGTATTTTTGATGCTCTCTATTCCATACCTGTAATTGCTTGTGCTTCTTGCCCACGTGCAGGTGCAGTGTTTTCAGAATGCCCGTTTAAGGAGGGCTACGACCTCTCTATTGGAACTTCAGAGAGAGGCTCCAGTGTGGACGAGGTTGTGCTCCCAGCCTTCAGGTATCCAGTTTCTGCACTTTTCCGAGGGTGAGGGGTGGTGACTGTAACAGTTTAAACTCTTGTGAAGAAGCAATGGAGTATTCTGTGTGTGATTCACAGCTAGTCCCACAAGGAAGGCTGTCTGTGATGTACTGCAAGATGTGTTCCTCAGATCGGTTGCGTGTTCACAGGTTCAAGAGCATTTTGCATTCTACATCTCCACTCCAAAGACCTCACTAGGTCGGACAGTGTTATCTGTGTCCATAGTGGAGGCTAAGAGATCGCATCTGAGTATTTCTATAGTCCGTGTTTCAGACCGGTTTTATTTCTCATAGGCACGCTCTGGTTGTTTTTGGAGGTCTTCATGGATTGGAAGCCAGTGTAGATAGCGACGAACATCTGCAAGTAGCAGACCCAAGTGTTCTGTTTGATTTATACCTGAACACCTGTCCTGGACAAGGGAGCCGCACAATCCGGACTGAGGTAAGCCGCTCAGATTCATTTGCGTAGGGGGCTGAGCTTTGTCACTCCTTATTCTTGAGAGCATCCGCCAAATCGATTTCTGTATTGGGCACTATTCTCTCATGTGAAAGAACCTTAAACCTTTTGATGGCAATTTGTTTCCATTTTTTTCTTCCAATGTTATTATTGACCTTGCTTTGTTTTAGGAAATGATGGACCTGTTTGGTGGATAAACTGCTTGTCTAATTCTTTGCCTTTCATTCTAGGAAGCAGTGCTAGTATCGCTTTCTGCACTGAGGCCGAAAATGGAAGCATCTGTTCAGAGTCCCCTGGTGAAATGAGGAGTGCGACAAATGGCTTTACAATGTATTCCTGACTGCTGGTTACAGCTGCAAGACTGCTTATCTGGGGTCCGGAGGCACCCTCCGGCTTCTTGGATCTTGTGTTCTTTGCTATCTCCACTGCTGGGATTCTATATCTTGGGCCACAGAGATGGTGTTCCCCTTACCAGGTCACCTGCCGCTGGGTTCCCTAATTGCGTTGCTGGTATCCAGTACTCTTGTGCGAGAGTCTGTATCCCCCCAGACTGCTGGGATTTAAGTCTCCCACCACTGAGAAACGGTGTCCCCTCCGTGACGGGAACTGACTAGTCTGTGCCGCCCCCCTCTGAGTACTTGGGATACACAGCAGCTGCTGTCTCCTATTCCCTTTGATGGTAGTGATGCACACAGACAAAGGTTTGATCGCAGGCTTTGACCACTTCAGCATGGAGAAAGATTCAGTGGAGAGGTTGACTAGTGGGCATTGGCCTATGGTGCTCTCTGCGGGTGCACAGGAGGATTCCTTCTTACCCTTCCTGCACAGACTCTAGAACACACTGTGCATGAACGTAAGGGACAGGTGCCCGCAAGGGATATTTGGAGCAAAGGGTCGGATATACGAGAAGTGGAAGAGGAGCCTTTTGAAAATGCAGTAAAATGCGTGTCCTGGTGAATAGTAAACCAGTCCTCTTGTGAACCGAGTACGAATAATGGCCTCTGACAGTGTTTGAATGATCCTCTCTTAGTGATGTGCATTGCAGGGAACGCCTCCTACCTGCCGGTTTGGGGACCTACATTCATGTAATTGCCACCAGTTGGAATAAGTAGGGGTCTATGTACATCGAGCGGCTGAGTTGGGTTTGCTGCTGGTCTCTGCAGGTGGCCTCTGGTGAACTGGAATATAGTTTCATGCCTATATGGGAGCAGCCTCTGGTTTCCATTTTCTGTGAATTGATGTGTGGAACATTAGGTTTGTGCTGGGACTGTTCTGAGGATTGCCGCGTGGAGCAGAAGGTTCGTACTGGGCTTGTCGACAAAAAATTGTAAAATCGAGTCTGATTAGTAGGCCTCCCACAGTTAGTATGTAATGGATTTTAAAGCATATTGCTGTGTAGGTTTGTTGCATAAACCCTGCCTCAATTGTACTATGCATTCTATGAGTCCAGCTCTATCCATGCCATGCGATCGGGGTTGGACTGGGGCATAAATGTTGCTCCGTCACCAATGAAGAGTGGGCCCCAGTGGTCAATGGTAATCATTCTTTTTATGAGATACCGTTTCAGTAGTACCAAGGTGGAATTGTTTTGGTAAAATGTCCAAAATGTGTTTTTTTAAAGAATATTTATTCATTGCCACTTGTTTAAAAATAAAGTGTAGCTGCACAGGGAAGTAACTCACCAAAATGGCACACTTTGACCAAAGACCAGCCAGTGCCATTTGCATTGGCATATATGCTTGTTATCTGGCTTCCTGTGGGGTTATCCAGAAACACCCAGTGGCCTCATTGAGACTAATTGGCCTTTAATATGGATTTGTTTTTATGTATTTGAGTCACAAAGGCTGAGAGTGTGGATTAAAGTTTATTTGTGCGAGTAGAAATCTTGATGTTTTTTCACCCATGTTTGGTTGGAGCAAAAAGTATAGCTCCTTTTACTGAGCTTATTTGAAAAACAGAATGTCCCTTTACATAAGGATGTAAGAGCTACACGCTGGAGTCGACAAGGACATTTTAAGGTGAAATAAAGTACACACTATGAGATGACCTCAACGGAATGACTGATGTTGGGGAGGAGCTAGCGCCTTCCTGCACCCCTCAAGCGCTTTACAATTAGGCAAGACTTCTGTTCACTGTTTCTCAAGCACTATAGCACTGAGAAAGCTTTTTCATGCAAAAATCATCACACACTGGCGTGGCCAGGCCCTAAATGAAAATAGTTAGCATTTAAATATAAGATGCAAATAACTACCTGAATGAATTTGTAAAAAAGTTAAATTGTAGTTAGTTTAAAATCTCAAAGCACGTGAATGCAGCCTGTGCTAAAAATAGGCTACAGGCATTGCCTGGTGTCTGCTAGCTCTGGCAGAGAGCACAAGGTAACTCAGCAGCTGTTCCCTGTCCATCAAAAGCCAATGGAGTCTAAAAGATTCAATGCACAACATACAGAGTACTATGGACACAAGGTTTTTAGGAGAATTACTGGACCAGATAAAATATAAGAATATTGAGTGGTGTTGAATGTATGCCGGGAAGGTGTGTTTATATGAAATGTTTATAATATAGAAAATGATGCTGAACCGGAGCAACATGTATTCCCGCAGAGGCAGGAGTATGTTAAGCAGTTTGTAACCTGGTCATGCAAGAACGAAGGCTGCAGAAACCCTTTCAAGGAAGAACAGTTTTGGATGAGCTATGCCAGTATCCAGTAACCAAGTTGAACAGTATATAAGGCGCCTGCTTGCCATCAATTTCCAGGAGCCAGCCACGGAAGACAGAATGCTGGTCGGGGGCAGAGGCCTCTGCCCCACTCTCCCCTCCTCCAGCCTCATCTTTGTACAGATTAAAGTTTGTTATCCTTGCAAGAAGACGTATGGCCTTAATTCCCTGGAGGGGTGCATTTGTTTTGGTGTGAACGTGATTAGGGGTACCACAACATATTTAAGGGGTACCCCTGTAGTTTGGGCTACCTTTCACTGAATCTACCACAGAGTTGTGTACCAAAACCCCTCATGTAGCCCACACATCCGCTCTGGACCGGTGCCAAAGTCTGATCACTCGCATGTGCCTTAGTATATTGAAATAGCCCCCATCATGCTCCTTGCTTAACCTGTGTCGAGAACCTCATAGGACCCTCAACTGTCCCTAATGCACCGCTCACATATAGTAGTGATAACAGGCCTGAACATAGCCCTTTCATCTGTAGGATCCATTATTCCTAGAGTCTAGTTAGGATAAAGGCTAGCCAAAGATAAACACTGTAATTTGGAGGTAGGGCAGTGCATTTCTGCTGCAATACAATACATCCAGGAACTTGATCAGAAGTGAGTAGAGTCCAGTGCACATCCATTGGTTATCAGTTTTGGGTTCTCCCATAATGCTGATGATCACTCTCGGCAATTGATTGGACGACACACTACAGTTATAATAATGCATTGGACCACAACAAAATCCCATTACACCCAGTTCTGTGCATCCACAACAGAAACAAATGCATATATCGTTGATTGGGTTTCCCATCGGGGATGGGGGGGGGGGGGTGAGACCAAGACTTACAAGCAACTAATCGAAAGCAGCCTTATTTTCCCCCATTCCCCCTCCCCCAGTCCAGGGGTTTTCATCCTTTGCCTTTCTAAATGTTTAGGACTAGAACTTCCATCAGCACTAACCAACATAGTCAGTGGTGAGGGATCATGTGAGTCCTACACCAAAACATCTGGAGTATGTGACGAATCAAGGGAATTCATTCCTTCTCCCAACAGGGGAGCCTCCCGTTTGAGGCTAGGGAGGTGAGCCTACCAATCAATCAATTTGGCTTTATATCGGCGTTTTCAGCCCAAAAGCACATAAAATATATATTTGCAAACAAGAAAGAGGAACTGTCTCTTTAATGAGGCCTCCATATAACCGTGACGAGTAGACTAAAGAAGAACCAGACACAGTGAGAAGCCGCACAGATGGGAATCCAAATCCCAGTGGTTGTGTGACCCCAACCCTTTTGTGGTGGGGCAGAGTGCCTGTCCAGCAATGCTGAAACCATAACGATGAGGAAACTGCGTGACATCCACTTGCCCGCAGCTATCCCTGATCCCTGGAAAGGGGACTGAGAGCGGGACGCTGGCGGAGTTTAGAAAACGGAGAAGTGGACCAAACAAAGAGAAACCCAAGCCAGTACAGGCCCTGGTGACGTTCCCCTGCAGAATCAAAGGTAACTGGTAGAACGGGGGGTGGCTGTCTGTGAATCGTTATGAGGCAGGAGAAACTCATCTGAGGAGAATTGATGAGACATTGAGTTTAAAGTCGATAAAATGTAACTGTATTAATGTGGAAAGAGACATCGCTATTACAGGGGTACAAATACCCTGGGAAGAGGGCCTAATGGCCCATAAGTCAAGAACTAAAGAGTGGAGCATATCAGAGAACATTCTCTGAAAGGGAAGAAAAGCCAAGTGAACCATGCAAAGAAAGACGTGACCCAAAATCTGTATGACAAAAAAATAAAATTATCCAATAGGCCAAATAACCACTGCACCACTTTGCAGGGAAAAACAAGGTGTTTTTTTTTTTTTTTTTTTTACACGCAAAAAGATCCCAGCCGGTCCCGTAGAACCGAACTGACACAGTGCTCGTCATGCCCCAAGAAGTTACAGGTTATAAAGCAGAAAAACGCATATTGGCATAGATGGGTAACAATGTCATCCCACCACCCTCATTGGCTGCCACCTGTACAACATGCTAATACCCCCCTATATTCCCTGGACCGATTGGCCACACCTTATCTAAACGCATTCCCCTATCCACGTGGCCCACTACATAGTCACTATTGAATCCAGGTACATGATTGGCCGACAGGTACACAACACACTAATAAATCATGACCGTCACGTGATGTGCACCCCTCCAACCCAGTCACATTCAAAGTAAGACCGGTGGGCCAACTCTTGATAAAACAATGGGCCTTCTCATTATACCAGAGTCACAGCGCACACAAACTGCACCCCTGACCTTGTACTAAATTTACTGGCATCACCTCTGCTGCTCCTAGCCCAAATGACAGAATGTTACAGACACAGCTTCCCCTTATCTCCTTGAAACCCTTGGTGCCCAGTAATGATGTTACCAGGGCACAGCTCTGGAGTCTGAATTTCAAAGATGTATTTGCTTTGGTGTCTATTTGTAGTTCAAATGAGGTGGCGGCTCCTTGGGTGATGTCAGTAGTGTTCTAAATCTTCACTTGCCCTATTAGCATCACAAAACCGTGTGCCCTATGCTCATGAATGTGTCCTTCAAAGGGTGCGTCCCTACCTGCTCTCCCTATAACGAACATTCTGTTCCCACTGTGTTCAGGCTCTGCAGCTGGATACAATTAGTGTTTATCTGTGAACCGCGGGTGCCTCTGACCTCGGCTTCTCTCTTGTGGGATGGGAAATGGATTTGTCTCAGGACTGACCTAAACAGACCCGTAGCTCCACATTCTGTTTAATGTGTACTAGACCTTACAATCTAATATGACGGCACTCCTGCTATGTTGACACGCTGACCTCGCTCTTACCTTTCTGACTCCATCTGTCTGCTTCTGCTCTCCCCTCGCACCTCACTGAAGAACATAACTTTGTGTACTGCTTCTAAACGCAGGGCCTGTAACCGTGCCCTATCTATAACCTCTGCAACAGCAACAATAATATATTTGTTGCTCATTCTGTGTTGGTCTATGATGTATCTATTATACATGAAAACTAACTACACGTAATATGTGCGTCTTCTACCACGCAAAAATCAACCTGCCCACACCGTCGTACGTACCAATAGGTTTTTCTCAGCCTGAACCTTTTTTGCCTGGCTGGGATGCTGTAAGTGCATCCCAACAGTCCCCCCCGCCCCCACACCCACCCCTTTAGTTAATACTTAATTCACTAACCCAGCTGCTTCCCATCTTCTATTGTCATTTTGGGTATCCATGCCCTACAAACATGAAGTCAACTGCCCCCCCTTGGGCATATACTTCCGGAGTGCACGTAAAAACACCCTACCCATCTCCTGCTAAGTTAACCCACTGCTCTACATAATTCTAAGTTTCAGGTGGAGGGGAGGTCAAGGTACCCGGGGGTCTGAAATCCTGCTCTACTTTCACCATTCTTGCTTTTACACCACCATCCCGTTTATCAGTCTGGGTGTGTCCGTATCTTGTGAGGGGAGGAGCTCTACCTGTTGTTATTGACACCATCATAGTCACACTCTTCAGCAGAGTCTTTGTACAGCATCTCAGAATCATCTAGCATGAGCAAATAAACATGAGCAGAAAAACCACCAACGGGAATAATTCACTGGTATCTGCACTTTTGCTGGCTTCTCACTTAACTCGATCCATGTCAGCTTTGGCACATAATTTCCACATATCCTGCCGCATTTCTGATAGACGCGTGCCACTTCATCCTCAGAGAACCGCAGTAAGCCCCCAGTTGCACAGCTCACCACTACTGCCATCAATTTATTGTTGGGGAATAACACACCTTCCATTTTCAGCAATGGTCTTATTTTACAACAGACTTTATTCTTGCTAGACTCATCTCTGTCCATTATGACTTCTTGGACCCTGTGCTCTCGGATACGACTATGTACTGTGCACAAGGCAAGGTGTACTAAATACTGGGCTATAAGAGGCAGTATATCTTGAGGTGTGAACAACATGGATGTACCGGTCATGTGAGGTATTGAGCATACATGGCTCTTGTTTGACCTCGCCCTCCCCACTTCAAGCATGTTATTATACCACATGTTCTCCATCTCTGGGTGGTGTATATCTGCCACGGTATACAGAATTACACCTTTGTACTGATTATATTCTATCTCTGCCTCAGTTTCCCTCCTGATTCGTGTCATCCCCAAATGTACATCTGTGTCATTCTGATGCCCCTTTTATATGCCCTAACAATATGAAATAACCAAAAAGAAACCGTACAAAAACACCAAAAAGAAAACGGCATATAAAACATGACATCTATATTGCACAATGCTTGTGGTTTTGAAACTGCAGGGGAGTAGAAAAAACAGTAAAGCATGCAGAAAAATCAACACTTCATCACAGTATAGGAATTGTAACATTGTAAGAAAACGTGATGCAAAGTATACTTTTACATCACTCAGTAACGTCTTCATTTTCTTGAGAAGGTGGAGCGGGACTGGGTGCATTGTGAACATCAGACAAGTGAACCTAGTACCGCAACACCTTCACACGAACTGCATGGCGAAGACCGGTGTATAGGGCCCCTGGAATTGCTGTTCGTGCTAGCGCCACACAAAATTCTGCATGCAGACCTGATCCTGGGATACAGTTGTGGCACTAGTAAGTTCACTGGATCTGTCGACAATGTCTCAGCTGTATCTTCTCTTCTAGGAGAAGTCTGAGGAGACAATAACTCTTGAAACTCCTGCCCCAATACTGCTGCTGCCCTGTGAGCGTCTGATGCTGTGCGTGCTGTTGAGAGAGGTGTATGCATTCTTCTTCTCCATCACTATCTCGTGCAGGGAGAAGTGATGGTCCTTGCTTAGCTGGGTTCTCAGGCTAAACAAAGCCAGAGGGAGACAATGCAGCCAATTCCTCCCTAACATAGCACACATTTTAGACAGTTTGGTTTTTAACAGTCTAATTTTTCCACAATCTCGTTGGCCCGAGGGTGGTAAATGGATCACATTTTGTGTCCTACCCCGAATAGGGATGTAATTTCTTTTAAAAAATCATTAAAAACGTGAGTCCCATTATCAAACTTTAGGACCTCACATATCTTCCAGTGAGGAAAAGCCTTGTGTACTAGAAATGTAAGTGCCGATTTAGCATCTGGTTGTGCGGAAGGGCCCGCCTCAATCCAACGGGAAAATGGGCAAACCACAACAATAAGAAAATGGAAATTATTGTACCTGTTTAACATGTCCATGTAATCGATGGAAGGGTCTCGTTGGATGAGGCAATGAGCCGGGCAACCATGGGTGTAATTATAAGGGGATGAGGGTGTGTATCCCACCCAACCTTTGTGGCATGTCTTTTTGTCCCCCCGCTCCATTTTTCATTACTGCATTACTTATGTAATTGGACAGCGCAAGCCTGGTTTCGGCACAGGCGCCCGCCATGCTTGCGCTGTGCCATTACATGAAGGTGTAGTGTGGTGCACTGGTATGTTCAGGCCCTGCGGCATGGCTCAGTCCCTCACCCTGGCTCAGCAGCCACTGACAGGGTGCTGGACTGGATGATGCGGGCCAGCTGTCAGGGCAGCACTAACATGGACGTAGTCGCAGATTGTCGCTTTCCGGCTTCGCTTGCCTTGCGTGATAGAGAGGAAACTCATTCAGCTTCCTGGTTTCTGTCTGGAGTGCAGGACTAGGTGTTAACTCGAGTCACAGCAGGCCAAAAGGACAGAGGGTTGCCACAGAGGTACTTGTTTCTTTTTATAAAGTGATCTGTTTTTGTATTTGTATGTTGTTGTAGGTGTGCAGCTGGGAGTTTTCGGAGGGGCTAACCCATGAAGGAGCTAATGTTAGAGACTGCAGTGGATGGGCGAAAACTTAATTGTGAGTGCATCTAATGTCTTACATATTCTATTGACTGTTCTAGTGCTGCTCAAAAGGCATTTTGCTGCACTAGAATTGTCTCATTAGAATATGTAAGAAGTTAATGCACCCACACAAATGCTGATAACTCTCTCTATGTGTATCTTAAGCACACACTTAAGAAGAGCTGAGAGAATGAGCTGTCTCCTGTCTCCCATGCCCTGCTAATTACTCCCGACATGCAAGTACAAAGTAACCCCCCAATCATGATTTCAATTGCCTACAAACGTATGCATGTAATGAAACGCTTAAAATGATTAGTAATTGCCAGGCCCCCAACATTTTCAGGTGGGGGGGAGCTAAACGCCTGGTTTGTTCAATGGCCGTGGCATTTCGCCAGTGTATCTGGTATTGTGTACGTGCATAGGTATGTTTGTTTTCTGCACACTGTGCATGTCAATGGAGGTGTTGGGCACGTGTGTGTGCAAGCATGTGTGTGTCTGTTGTGTCTATGAATTAATGATAAATAATGCCTTCAATGTTGTGGGTGGAATGAAGTTTGTGAATGTTATGTTGTCGGTGGGTAAATGCATAAATGGCAGGCCTGGCTGAAGATGTGTGGGGGCCCATTTTCAAAATGGTGGGGGTCGGGGGGGCCTGCTTAGAGTGAAAACAGTCTGAGGCACCTGTGGGGTTCATATATTATATTTCAATAGTGACAAAGATAAGATTATTAGCCGCTGATTTTCACGAGGTGGCCAGCCAGCCAGCAGGGAGCTTAAACACTAAATGCCCACTGAAGAGCTCTAAACCCTTCTTTGTCAGCAAGTGGCTGATGTGGAGGAACCAGTGTTGGAAGGCAATTAAGTTATAATACTTCTGTGGATCCCGTGGGAACAGAAACCTCGACTTGTAATACGAGCGCTGCAAAGTACACATTTTAAGCCCCAGAACAAAAATGAGACAAATGAATATATTGCTGTGTTACAAGACTGCTGAGTGCTGACTTGCAACATGGTGGCAGGTGCTTGGGGGGCATCCCCGAAGCCCCTTTCATTTGAAAGGTCCTGATGCCGCCCATGGTGAATGGGTATGAATTGTGTGTATGGCAGGTGCTGCATTTGTTAATGGGCATTCAGAAGGCCAGCATGGCTAAACTGGAAGTTTGTTGCATCCAATCTAGCCATGATTCTTACTGTGACATATTTTATACTGGACAGCTGAGCTTTGAAGCACCAATGTATACCTAGTATGCTATATTACTTGGCTAGACTGGCATTTTGGAGCAGCCAGTCTAATCTCTTCCTTACTGTGGCATGACTTTATTTTCTGGGCATCTATGATATGGCAAGCATACTATCTGTTATCACTTAACTAGTGTAAGGGTAGCCCAATTTACAGGGGTATCCCTAATTAAAAGGGTATCCCTAATCACGCTCACGCAAGAGTAAATGCACCCCTATAGGGAAGTAAGGCCAAAAGTCTATCTTGCCAGGATAACAAATGTATTCTTTACAGAAATGAGGATGGGGGCAAAGAACTCTGCTCCCTGAACTACCTTTTGTCCCTCTTCCGTTCCTTTCTCCTGCAAACTGGTGCCAGGCAGGAGCTTTTGTACTCGTGACTTACTGTTGTGGCATCGCTGGATATGGGCATGGCTTCATCCCAAACTGCCCTGCTTCCATACAGGGGATGCTCCAGTCAGTCTTCCTTTCTTCATAGTCAGTGATTTCTGTTAGGACAGGCTACTTTACCTATTGCTACCTTACGCACACTGCAGCCCTGCAGTCTTTCACAAACGAGGCCTAGCCCCAGGAAAAATGAAACATTTCTATAACTAATTTTCATTCATACTCCATTCTACTCATAGTTTTATCTGGTTTTATAATCTTAAAATCTTGTATTCCATAATTCTGCATTGTGTGCATTGAGCATGTTAACAATCCCCTTTTAGCAAGCATGGGCTTTTGACAGACAGTAGGCAGCTGGTCAGTGAAGTCGTGCTGCTAGTACTGGCACGAACACCTCAAAGCCTGTAGTCCAATTTTAGCACATGCTGCATACTTTCCGGCAGAGAGCCTGCTTGCATCTACCATGCTTTAAGATTTTAGAACTACATAGGATTTAACATTTGCAAATATATTCAGCTAATAGTTATTTGCACCTTATATTTAAATAATAACTGCCTTCTTTTAGTGCCTGCCCATGCCTGTGTGTGTGGTGAGATTTGCATGATAAAGCTTTCCCAGTGCCCCTCCCCCCCTTAGTTCTTTGTAGTACCTGGAAGCAGTCAAAAGAAGTCTTGCCTAATTCTAAAGTGCTTTGGGTACAGGAAGGCGCTAGCTCCATCCCAACCATAGACTGGAATTTTGGGGCAATCAGTCTAGCCTGTTCTTATTGTGGCATGACTTTATTTCTGGTCATCTTGATAAGGCAGCACAGTATGTGTTATTACGTGGCTAGAATGGCTTTTTGGCAGCCAGTCTACCCCTTTCTTACTATGTCTAGACATTTTGTACTGGCATCAGTCAGCAACTTTTAAGAGGTCATGCATTTCTCCGCTGTGAAGGTCTGGGTTGGAGGGACATCATCAGGCAACACTTCTTCAAAGACCTCGGGACAACAGCTTGCTGCCTCGCTCATGGATTGTCAACCTGTTCTCCTTGCAGTTTGAATCACTACATTAAGTGATGTTATGCTGCTGATCCCAGTGTGCACTGACTGGCTGCGCACTGCATGGTTCTTCTAGTTTGGTTTCTTCTTTGTAAGTAGGAGTCTAAAGCGCAGCTATTATGTTTTCTTGTGCTGCACTGTTATCCAGAGTGAGGGGTATTGTCACTTGATAGTTGTGGTTCCCCTTCTCTGTATTTTGCATAGGAAATGTGTGCAGCACCTTGTATTCCATAATGTGAGTTCATTTTGTTAGACGATGCATTTCAAATTGCTTTTCTTACACAACCTATGCTTGTGACCTGCGCTTTGCATCGCAGGCGGAGACTAAGCAACTGAGAACACCTCCTGCTTTCTGGAACCCCTGGAATGAAGATTTGTATTGAACTACATTTGGATCACATGCATGTAAAGCAGCTCATTATTAAAATAATCTTTAGGGGAGGATGACAGAACGCGTGCTTGCAGCAGTCCTTCTGCCACCACGCTGTGCCCAGTCAAGGACTTGCTTATTGATCAAACAAGTGATCAGGGCAGAGGAGACACAGGTGAGACAGGAGCTGAGCTCTGTGAAATAAGGATAGCCCTGAGCTGAAACCTGCTCTGTGTTTGCTTCAGTGGGAGGATGAAGCAGCCAATCCCCCTATCCCCTCATCTCAGCTCAACCCAGGAGCTGCAGTGTGAACATGAAATCCTGAACGCTTCCACTTCCAATGACTGGCGCGGGCTTTCGAGGGCTTGGATTATTATTGTCTTATTGGCTTGGATGATTATTGCTTGTTGGGCCACATGCTAAGCCACCGTTATTGTTAGGTGTGCTATCTAAAAGTCATTTTCCAATTTAGTGTGAATGTGCACTGTGCCCTACGCTGTCTGTCTGCTCCATTTCAAGTGTGCCAGGGACAAGTCCCTCTCAATCAGTACATAAATAACACACAACTTTTTAAAAGGGCCAGTCGATAACTGGAGACCATTCCCTTGCTGCCTAATGGGCAACCTTGTTTACAATGGCTTGGCTTGTGCTTTGGCTCTCGGAGCCAAGCAAGCCTGCTATTGGCTCGGCTCTGGCAAGTCCTGTGAAATTCTTGGCTAGCCCAACTCTACTCACATTGTACTGCTTTATAATCCTAAACTGTACATGCAGAGTGATTCTGATTTTGGCAATATAGTGTATGTGACTAGTTGGCTATGAGAATTATGTCATAAATCTACATTTCAGAGAAATTCATTTCATCCCTCCAACCAGAAAGAGTGCAGATGAAGTGTCAAAGTGGAGGCTAGCCTACCATTGCAGCCATTTTCAAAATACCAGACATTGACCCTGCAGATCATACTAAAACTACTTCAATTGGTGCTCCTCATGAAGAAGAAATGCACACTGAGTGTAACGATGAGCATGAATCAGAAGCCCAAGTTGAATCACAGCCACAACAACAAACTGTGCTGGTGATGACATCACCACAAGTTATTTCACACCAACTAGCACACTGTGTCAGTCTCCAGGTGACCATGTAACGCAGATGCTAATCCTTACTTTGCAAGAGCCCTTTCAACCACCTAGTGAGGAGATACCTCCACAAGTATGTGGTCAAAGAAGCCTGTGATTTCAAAGAGCCTGGTACAAAGAATTTGAGTGGCTGCATTTCAGCCCTGATTTGAAGGCAGTGCTGCATTTCACTTGTGCAAAAAGTAAAAGAAAATGGGGCTGCTTACCACGTCAAAGAGACATGGGCCAACATTTTCTTCAGTAGGATTTTCCAACTGGAAGAAGGCACGTGAAAAGTTTGCAGCTCTCCAGTCATCTGAAACTTACCGGCATGCGTCTTGGAAAATGGTACATGGACGAAGCATTGATGCTTCTCTGCAAGATCAGTCAAGGAAGTCACAAGAACTTTCAAAGAAGTGCTTATATAAGCTGGTCATCGCTTTGCGCTATCTGGTCAGACAAGGACTGCCACTACGGGGGTCATCAACTGGATGAGGGAAATTACAATGAGTTACTAAAAAATGTCAGTGGCTGTGAATGGAATGAAACTTTCAAAATGTGGCTGCAGTGAAAGCAAGACTACACCAGTCCAGCAACAAAGAATTAAATCATCTGTTGAGACATCAAATCCATTCCATCATAGCTGACATTAATTGCGGCTCAATGCATTATTCTATTATTGTTGATGGAACCCAGGACTGCTCAGAAAAGGAACAGGAAAGCATCTGTCTTCGTTATGTGGACTCTAACATGACTCCTCATGAAGAGTTTATTGGCTTCTATGAGCCTAAGGATACGACGGTTGCTTCTATTGCCAACCTAATTCTTGGGGTGCTTGTCTGTCTTCCCCTTCCTGTTGCTCTCAGAGGTATGGCATCTGATGGAACTGAAACAAGAGTAATGTCCTTAAGTGTCGGACACTCCCGTCCTCTGCACACCATCAATACTGAATGCCAGTCAATAGTTAGTTTGTAAATCAATACATTGTGTTTTTCTTCTGAGATACATTTGTAATATAAACAAAAAAGTTTCAAGTTATATTTATATTTTAATCAACAATAACATTAACAAAGACAGTGGAATATCTTTGAGGCAATATGTAATTCTTCAAACTTCATGAAACATCTGCGGTCCCACAGATTGTTTTTTTCCGCCCAGTTATTGGTTGCCTTTATGCGGATCTCCTCGAGAGACATTGCGAAATCATTTCCTTGACCCTTGGTCGTTTATTATTATTAACTATCACATAGATCCCTCCCTCGACGTAGCTGACAAGCTGTTCTCCGCCGAGCAAGATCTTTGACGGAGGGACGAGCGGAGGAGATCCTTCGGCGCTGCTGAACACGTGGCCTGGCCTCGCCGGCCTAACACAGTAGGGAGAGTGGGGTTGTTGGTCATTTCTTTGTTTCACTCTGAGAATGCCTTTCTCTTTCCCCTCCCTCTCTTTCGAGGTTATAATCACATTTCATGCCCTCAACTATGGAGAGGACGCCCTTTAGGTTTTGCCCGCGTTGCAAGGGCAAGTTTACCTGGAAGGACAAGCATAAACGGTGTAACCATTGCTTGCCCCTCGATCACAAAGAGGATGGCTGTGCGGCCTGTAAGTTACTTAAACCCAAAACTTTAAAGGACCGCAGGGTCAAAAGGTGGGCAGCCTATGCGATGTCTAGGTCTGACTCCTCGCCAGCTGCCGCCGCTGCCGAATGTAATGAGGACAGTGATTACACGGCCTGCGCAACGGAGGTTGTAGACCTCTCGAAGGAGCGTTCCCGCTCCTCGTCCGTCCCCGGCCCCGACCAGCCCGGCTCACGCCCTGCTTATGGGGATGAACACCCCGGCGACAAGGACGAACACAGAAAAACACATAAGCAGATACCCCACGGCACGCATTTGTCGAAGACTAAGGCAGCCATAGCGTCAACGGAGGCGTCGGGTCCACCAGCGTCTACCGCCGACCGTAAGGGTCGCAAGCCCTCCCCGCCACCGTTTCTGCGACCAGCGACTGGGCTTTCTGTAAATAAGAGCGCTAACCCCAAATCCTCAGGCGACGCGCCTCGCAAGAGTGCGTACGTTGCCAGTAAAGACTCGGCACTGCCTAGCGCGACGGCGAGCAATCCCTCGATGGAGTAGCTGATCGCCGAAAGCCTCGCGCGTATAGCTTCTAAAGACGGCCAGAGACGGACGGCGGGTGACACGTTGAAAACCGCTCACAAGGCCAAAGAAACGCCGAGGACGCCGGAGGGTAGGCTGGGACAGCTCCCACCGTCAACAGCCTAGCCAGTGAGAAGGTTTCTCAGAAGGCGAAGGGACTCTATCTTCAACGCTCTGGGACAGAACTAAGCAACTACAGGGAGAGGAAACTACCTTTTCACTCCCAGACCGCTCTGGCATACCTTACTGGACTGTAGAGAGGTTCCAATCATGTATGGACAAGCTAGACAGGTTCATGGCCATCCCAGAAAATAGGACACCCAAGAGGCCAAGGGAGGTACTCCAGGAGGGGCCATGGGCTAAATACCCGAAGCTCTTTAACCCCCTACACGAAGACATGCACTCTTACGACCTCACTGAAGAGGACTCTCACTTCCAGGAAGAGGATGAGTTTGTGAATAATGAAGACCAACAAGAGAAAGAAGGTTTTCATGATGACACTAACATAGGTGAGGAGGGCTACGAGAAGGACCCAGGAGAAGGTGGCTCACAGCCTTGGCAGTCGCCATCAGGGTCTACAGACCCCGACATTATAGAACTTTCTTCTCCTCAGACCACGCCGGTCAGGAACCCATCTCCAGTAGACGATCAGCCCACCTTCAATGCGCTACTGAGGAAGGCAGCAGCACATTTTGAAGTTGAAACTGGGGAGGTCACCCCAGATACTGATTTCGTCGAAAGGATTATTAAAGAAAAACCTCCCACTAGTCAAACTATTCCTATCCCAGCCTCGGTTAAGAGACGACTCACCCCATCACTGTCCACCCCCGCGCTGCTAAGGGGGGTCAATCCAAGAATCGAGAAATTGTTCTCACCCTCTCAGTCAGACTCATTATATATCAGGGGTCACTCAGTCCCGGACTCCTTAGTGGTGACTAACACAAGGAAGAGGCTGGTGTTCCACTGTCAACCAGCGAGGCACCCCCAGATAAAGAAGGGAAAAAGCTTTATGCCTTGGGCAAAAGAATTTCCGCCTCGGCAGCGTTTTCAATTAGGATTGCCAATAATACATTGTTGGCAAGCTATGCTGATACTCAATGGGGAAAGCTTAAGCAGGACATCGAAGAAGCCCCTGAACCTCTAAGAACTTGCTTATTGGCTACAGTTACAGAAGGAGCTCAGGTCAACCAGAGCATCATTAAGAACACTCTTGATGCGGCAGAAACTACTGGCCATTCTTTGGTGCAGGGAATTCTGCTGAAGCATCACGTCTGGCTTCGCAATTCCGGTTTCAAGGCAGAAACGCAGGCATCACTCATTAATAAGCCAATAGAAGAGTCAAATCTCTTTGGAAGGGCCGTGAACGACGCACTGGAAAATGCGAAGAAAGAATTCGACACCATAAAGACCTTAGACCAAATCTGAAAGCCTCCAAACAGGCAGGGATTTGGGAACCAGTGCTTTTTTCGTGGCCAAGGCCAACAGCAGCAGCAGTAGCCAACAGCATTACACTGCGGGCAACTGGCCCTCTAATCAGGGCACCGGTAACCAGTATAACCAAAGAGGACAACGCCGTGGCAAGGGCAGAGGCCGGGGCTCCAGCCCCAGAGGCACCCCGGCAAGTAACACCAAATGACCCGAAGGTTCGGGTCCCCTCCCATGCGTCTCCGGTTGGGGGCCGGATAACATCGTTCCTATCAGCATGGGAGGGAATAACATCAGACCGGTGGGTATTGTCAACCGTAGCCCACGGGTACTGTATAGAGTTCAATCGGTCCCCTACCTACAGACCTCCAAGGGGACGACGCCTGTCACCAGAACACCTCGTCATCCTCCTGCAAAAATTAGAACAGCTGCTACAGAAAGGAGCAATAGAGGCTGTGCCCCTATCTCAGGTAATGGAAGGTATTTATTCAGTGTACTTCCTTGTACCCAAAAAGGACCTAACCATGCGCCCTGTACTAGATCTGCGCCCAGCGAACAAATTTGTAAGACCACAAAAATTTCGTATGGTAACATTACAGGAGGTAATTCCCCTGCTATCTCAGGGGGACTACATGACAACACTAGACATGAAAGATGCATACTTTCATATTTTGATGTTGCCAGCGCACAGAAAATACCTCAGGTTCATGATAGAGGGCAAACACCACCAGTTCAGAGTGCTACCCTTCGGCATAGCGTCTTCACCAAGGGTATTCACGAAGGTACTAGCAGTGGGCCACCTGCGCAGGTTGTCCATACCGGTATACCCTTACTTCGACGATTGGCTCATAACAGGGGAGTCCTACGAGACCTGCTTCTCAAACGCCCAGAAGACAGTAGACCTTTTGTTCCAACTGGGCTTCTCCATCAACGAGAAGAAGTCCAGCTTAGACCCCAGCCAAATCAAACAATTCCTAGGGGCTCTAATTCGAACAAAGGACGGCCTCGTCTTCCCCTCCAACGAGAGGGTCCAAAATATGCTGTTTCAGATCCCTCAATATGTGGCCGATCGAGAGGTGACGGTACGCGAAGCAATGCGCTTGCTAGTAATGATGGCGTCATGTATTTATTTGGTACCTCACGCGCGCCTGCGCATGCGCCCAATGCAAGAGTGGCTCAACAGTCAGTGGTGTCAGGCCAGCGGACAATGGGACGATCTAGTGGTGGTCTCGCAGGCCTTGGTTCTCTCGCTACGGTGGTGGTCGAAGGAAAACCTGGTAATAGGGAAACCATTCGCCACCCCCGCAGTGGAAGCCACTCTAACCACAGAGGCATCCCTCACAGGATGGGGGGCTCACCTATCCCATCAGACTGCTCACAGAGTTTGGACTCAGAGCGTAGCTTCCAAGCACATAAACTTATTAGAGCTACTTGCGGTGTTCAAGGCACTAAAAGCCTTCCAGACACACCTACAAGGGAAGACAGTGATGGTCCTCACGGACAGCACCACAGCCATGTACTACCTCAACAAGCAAGGGGGCACTCACGCTCCAGGACTGTCCAAGCTGTCCCAGAACATCTGGAAGTGGGCTCTCAGACACAACATGTTCCTATTGTCACAACATGTACCAGGGGAACTCAATCTGCTAGGAGACGAACTCAGCAGAGACTTCCCTCTGCCCTCAGAGTACGAATGGCGGTTACACGAAGACATCGTCTTCGACGTCTTCACACAATGGGGCTTCCCAGAAATAGACCTGTTCGCAACTCTGGAGAACTCACAATGCCTAGATTACGCCTCCAGATACCCACAGACCCGCTCCAAGGGGAACGGTCTCTGGATACCATGGTCAGAGAAATTTGTTTACGCTTTTCCCCCCCCGACTCCTCTGCTGAACAAGATAGTGCACAAGATGCACCAGGAACCAGTCACCATGATACTGATAGCCCCGATGTGGGCCCGCCAACCATGGTTTGCGCACCTGATGGAGATGTCCTTGTCCCCACCAGTGAAACTGCCCTGCCCGTACAACTTGCTGTCACAGGACAAGGGCAAGACACTACACCCATGCCCACAGAACATGAACTTAGCAGCCTGGCTCCTGAGGTCATAGAATTTGGCCATTTACAACTCCCTCAGAGATGCATGGACATTCTCAGAGAAGCAAGAAAACCCAACACTCGCCACTGCTATTCTAGTGGAAGAGATTTGTCATCTGGTGTAGAGGTAAAAGCATCAACCCAGTCCACTGCTCTCCCACACAAATTGTCCTTTACCTGACCCATTTACTGGACTCGGGTCTAGTGTTCAATTCTATTAAAGTCCATCTAGCGGCACTTTCTGCATACACCACCTCTCAACTCAAGGTGTCATGGTGGAAAGTCCCAGTTATCAAAGCCTTCATGGAGGGGGTAAAGAGAATACACCCTCCGATAGCAAACCCAGCTCCCGGCTGGGACCTTAATGTGGTACTTACCAGGCTCATGGGCTCACCCTTTGAACCCATGCACAAGGCAACTCTTAAGGACCTCACTCTTAAGACTGCTTTCCTAATAGCTATCACCTCCATTACGAGAGTAAGTGAACTACAGGCTCTTTCTATTCTAGACCCCTTCGTAACAGTTCACAAAGATAAGGTGGTTCTCCGCACACACCCAAGGTTTGCACCGAAATTCATATCGAAATTCCATGTCAACCAGTCAATAGAACTACCAACGTTCTTTCAAAACCCTTCCCATTTGGGAGAAAAGAGCCTGCATACACTCGATGTGCACAGAGCTGTCATGTTTTATATGGAAAGAACTAGGCCACTGACTAATCAGTTCTTTGTCTCGGTGGCAGCAGGAAGAGAAGGAGATGCAGTCTCAAAGTCCACTATATCTAGATGGATTGTTCAATGCATCACTCTCTGTTATGCTCTTGCTAAGAGAGAACTACCCTTCAAGCCAAGAGCACACTCTACTCGAGGCACTGGGGCATCCATAGCATTCATTGCAAACGTTCCCCTTGAGTCCATTTGCAAAGCGGCAACCTGGAGTTCTGTACACACCTTTACAAAACACTACTGTCTAGATGCTCGCTCTAGATCTGATTCCCAGGTGGGACAAGCAGTATTAAGACATCTTTTCTCTACTGTTCCTTCTCACAACCCACCTCCAACTCCGGGTACTGCTTGCTAGTCTATGCACAGCATGTGATTCTAAGCAGATTAACAAACATCAGAAGACAATGCATTACTTACCATAAAAGCATTTCTGATGGTTGTATCTGCTTAGATTCACGCCCACCATTCCTCCTCGCCCGGATGGAAGGAACATAGACATCTTTCTACATCTCTCTCTCTTTTCTGTACTCACTCACGTATAGAAGGCTCCCTCAGGGCAGAAAAAATACAAACAGAGGGACCTCGACGCGTGAGGGGTTGTGAGTACACTGCACGTCACTATAGGGATAGTGTTACTGACACGCCTTGTCGACGGCCCCTTTTTGACTACGAAAAACAAAATGCAATACTCCGCAGTGACCACTGGATGTCGGACTATGCACAGCATGTGAATCTAAGCAGATACAACCATCAGAAATGCTTTTACGGTAAGTAATGCATTGTCATGTATAAGTATGTTGACTGCAAATAATATGGATTAATATATGCTAATCTCACTACATGCTCAATTATCAATCAACTGGTTGACTTCATGGGGAATGATGTCAATAGGATGCCTTCTCATAGGGTATAAATGATCCGTTCATTGATGTTCACCAAGAGTCTCACCACCTAATAGTAGGACAACACAGAGATAACCTATATCTATAGTCACTTGTGTATATATCAAATAGTGAGGATTCAGAATATACTGGGGATGCATACCTTTCAATTTGAAGAAAAGGCATTTCTCCAGCATTGGAGTGAATTCATGCTGTGAATATTTCCCCATCGTCAGGCTGGGAAACCTTGGTAACTTTAATATAGTGATTTTTCCTATTGAAAACGTTGACACTTCGAGTATCCTATCAATGTCTTTATGGGTGCTTCAGGCCACACCCATGGGACGTCCCCTATATAGCCCTGCCCCTGCGGCTTCCCTTCAGATTTCAACCTTCTTCAAAACTGTTGGGATCACCTTGTGTTCTCTCCAGAGAATTCAGTCATTGTTTCGGCCGTGTGCGACCTGCGGCCTTAAAAACATGTATGATGGGGCGGCCATGCGGACTGCTTATATTGCTTGTACCCCAATCATTCCGTCCAGAGCTGTACCATCTGTCGGGGGTTCTCCCAGAAGACTTTCAGGGACCATAACCGGCGGTTGATTTGCTGGCTGAATGAGGGGGCCTATACGGCACCGAGGTGGGCTCTTCCCAGCGGGGCAGGTTGGCTACTCCTTCGGCCAAGAGATCACCATCGCACCAGAAAGCACGGTCGGCAGAGCCAACGCCTAAGAAGCGGCGCACGGAGACCAAGCCAGCGTCGGATTTGGAAAAAGGCAGTGAGTCTTCGGTGGCACAGCAGATGCCGAGTAGTGCAGAGCCCTGGTCTCAGGGCAAGGCACCATGGGCGGATAAGCCAAAGGACTCGGGTTCATGCCCGCAGAAGCCTGCAGAACCGATGCGCAAGACCTTAGCTTCGGACAAGGAAAAGTCCATGCCTCATTCGTCGTCCTCGTTGACAACAAAGTCGTCTTCCAAAGACCGGCGTCACTCCTCTTCGGGCCATGAGTCATCGAAGCACCGTACCAAGTCCTTGTCCAAGCTGTCCTCTTCTCCAGATAAGGAGGTGTCAGAGACAAAGACTGTGCTGACGGCAGGTACGTTATCGTCCGTTCCTGCAGCCTTCTCTGCCATCTACATCAAGGGGCCTGGCCTCAATATCCTCTGGTCAATCCGCACTCGTTGCTCTCGATGCAGGTGCTGACGAAGTTGCAATCGCTCCTGGGGCAGTTGGACGCCAAGATTCCTATGCCTCAGGCTCCTGCTGTTCCATTGATACAGGACTTACCTGCCATTCCTCATCAGAAGGAGGTGTTGAAGGTGGAGGGAGCCCTGAGCGAATAGTACCGACCCCCACTACCCAAGCAAGGGGAACCAGCTAAGCTGTGACCACTATTGGAGGGTCCATTCCAGTGGGCCCACACACCCCAGACACGGGCCCCCAACCACAGGGCCCACAGGATTGGCCACCATAGAGCTCCTCATAGGGGCCCAACGCCACCAGGAGAGGGCTCACCAACCCCAACGGGACCGCCAGCCTGGGCCGACGCGGGAGGGCGCCCTTCCACACCGCTGGTGAGGGAAAATACGGGAAGGGTTCTGACGGCTGACCACCACCCAAGTGGTCACCCCAACAAGCCAAAGCACAGAGAAAAGCACCATCTACCCCACAAAAGCCCCTGGGCCCAAGCCCGCCCCACACACGATCTGCTCTCTCCACGGACTAGGCCCTCACATCGGGCCCCCACCGCTCCTCAGATCCTGGGCTGCCCTGCCTCGCTCCCGGAGGGACTAAGAGATCTCCGACAATAGACCCTGAAACAGAGACCAGACAACCTTCCAATGACCCCCTTGCAATCCCACCCTTCCACAGACCCACTCACTGCGGACAGTACAGCCCAACCACTTAGGCCTCTGAAACATCGACTGGGTGACACGTTGGAGTGGGGTGGAGGGACAGCAACCACCATACAAGTTCCACAGGACCATCCACACGCCCGTCCTTGACACGATCTATATGAGGTGGATGGAAACCCTCTCCAAATTTCAATTCCGAGCCGACGAGAACGGAATGGCGACCGGTGGCCCACCTACCCCGGACCTAGGGGTTATCCAGAACAACATCCAGATGATCTTAGAAGAGATCCAGGGGATCGGAACAGACATGGGGGCCAAGCTGGCTGACCTCACCACAAAAGTGACAACGTTGGAAGACCGCATGGAAGTGGTCGAAAATAACCAACTCTCCACTGCACTCCTAGAAACTCAAATGGAAGCCAGATTCATTGAGATCCAGCGGCACGAGGAGGAATTGAGATTCAAGGTCGAAGACATGGAAAATAGGGAAAGGAGAAACAATCTGCGTATTTTCGGCTTGGTGGAATCTGAGGGAGAGAGCCCGCTTGGCCTGGAGGGCAAGGTACATGATATCATTCGGGTCATCCTGGGCACAGAAGCCTCTGAAGATATCAAAATGGACAGAATGCACTGCGCTAGACGTGGGGGTAAGGGCCCTCGCTCGGTCCTAGCGAGGTTACATTACTATAGAGACAAGGCCTGGATCTTGGAGAAGGCTAGGACACTTGGGACCATACAATACGGAGACTCCAAGGTGGCCGTCTACCAGGACCTCTCAGCCCTCACCTTGTTGATGCGGAAGAAATGTGGCAACCTCACTAGATGGCTCCAAGAGAGAGGGGTCAGATACAGGTGGGGCCACCCCTTCTACTTAGCATTTGAATGGGAAGGAGAGAAACATCACCTTGTATCCGAAGAAGATATTCAGAGGGTCATGGAAGAACTACTGAACGGCCAGGCCGGCCCCTCAACCGACCGCGATGGAGACACACAAGATCCGGGTCGTGGCCCTAGCGGACCAGACAATTTTAGAGGCAAGACAAAAGTGAAAGGGACCCGCAAATTTCAGAAAACCAGACACCCCTCCTCGGCATCCAAGGGACATATGAAATGAATCGAAGGCCGCAACATAGCTCTCAGTCCAGAATGTCGTTGGCCACGCCCCGATCCACAAGAGTGGACAAGAACTGGGGCGGTTGGACTTGAAGTTCATATGCCATGTTGGCACCAAGTTAGCTCCTGAGATAGAGGATTCAGTTTGAAGTTTGTCACTGGGAGCCGGGTCGCGGTTGACCCTGCCGCCTTGCCAAGGAAACACCAGCGAGATGTGAGACAGGTGGGGGTGGTTCCCAGGGAACGGGGTTTGAGGCCCGCTGACAAACCCAAATGGGTAACGGCCTTGTCAAGTAGCTGTGGCTGGGGAATCCAGATAAACTATGACTCCCGGGGCCGGGAAAGAAGCCCTGGTGGTTCGTTGACCACTCCCGACAACCGCTGTGGGATGAAGACGAACGCCTCAACAAATGGGAAGGGGGGGTTCTGGGGGGAAACAAACCCGCAAGGTTTGGAGGGAAGGGGATCAGCCAAATCGAGCTGGAGCTCTTAACTTCACAATGGGCTCTGTATTGGAAACAAATACCGGAGCACAAAGAAAACACGATCAAGGACGATAAAGGTTGAGGGCAGGATAGGCACGCTTAATGTCAAGGACTTGAACTCTCAAAATAAAAGATCATTGACCAGCAACATATTCCGCAAACAACAGATGATGGTACTCTTCCTGCAAGAAACCCACTACAAACAAGGGAAAATATCACTGATTAAAGGAAAAGAAATAGGGAGCAACTTCTGGGCCTCCCATAGAAGTTCAAAGAAGGAAGGGGTGGGTGTTCTTCTGAACAAGTCTCTCCACCTCACAAACATAGAAACCAAAAAAGGTTTTGGGGGGCGATTCCTGGGGATCAAGGGTACCTGTGAGGTCAAGCGGGTTACGCTGGCCACCCTATATGTGCCCAACTCTGGCCAGATACGATTCCTGACCATGATCTTCAAGCTAATGGATGAATGGGCGGAGGGGGCCATGATACTAGGAGGCTATTTCAATCTAATAATGGACCCTAAATTGGACTGGTGGACGGCGAGGGGGGCGGAGCCAAGGGGGTGTCACCAAAGACAATCTTCTCTCCCCCACACTATACCTATACGAGAATAGATCTGCTTTTGATTTCAGAGGAAGGGGGAGGGGTGGCCTCGCACCCCAGGGTGGAGGCAATAACATGGTCCGATCACGAACTGCTGGTGGCTAACTGGTCACTGCCCTTGTCCCCGAGGTCCATCCGATGGCGCTGCAATGACGCACTCCTCAGAGACCCAGTCTTTAGAGACTTCCTAAGAAATGAGATGGTAGCTTACTTTGAGACAAACGATAATGGGGAATCCGACATGGTGATGGAGTGGGAAGCCGCAAAGGCCACCTTCCGGGGTCTTTTGATAGCCGAGGGCTCCAGGCGCAAGCGAGAGCGAGGACTCATCGAAGGCAAACTCCGAGAAGAAATAAAGACCCTGCGCGCAAGGCTCGGTCTAGATGGGGAGGACAGGGAAGCCCTCCTGACAGAGATGCAAGGGAAGAGACAGGCACGCCACACAGCCCTTATAGGGGAAGTAGTTAAGAAAATGAGATATACACGTCAAAGATACTACGAAAAGGGGGACAGAGTGGGGACTCTTCTAGCGCGTAGAGCCAGGGGATGTAGAAAGGAAAGGCGGGTGGGACCCACCTGAGGTAAAGGGGGCAACGAGTGTAATAAGAAGGAGCAAATTGCAGAATACTTTGCTGACTTCTACAGGGAACTCTACGCAAAACAAGGGGGGGAATCAGCGGAGGAGATCTGGGCATATCTAGCAGAACACCCTTTGCCCCAACTGACTGAGATGGAACTACAGGACATACATTAAGAGGCTAAAAGTGGGAAAGGCCCCGGGGGTGGGGGGTGGTTACACGGAAGATTTCTATAAACAATGTCAAGCTATCTGAGCAGAACCCATGGCCAAATTGTTCAATCAGATTCGAAATAGAGACACAATCCCACCCACCTTCCTACAGGCCCTCATCACTGTAATACCCAAACCAGGCAGAGATCCGGCAGACTGCGGATCGTACAGGCCCATTTCCCTCCCAAACCTGGGCGCCAAGATCTTTGACAGAATTCTAGCCACCCGATTGGAGAGATGCCTCCCCCGTCTGGTCCATCCCGATCAGGCGAGATTCATCCTCAATAGACAAGGTTCTGACAGTATGCGCAAAACCCAAATTCAAAAGCAGTCCGGGACGAATGGGCTCTCCTCCTGGCACTCGACGCAGAGAAGGCCTTCGATAGGGTCAGTTGGGGATTCATGGGGGAGGTCTTCTCTGCGGTGGAATGGGGCCTAGATGGATGGGCTGGATGGCGGCGCTATATTCCACCCCCTCAGCCAAGGTGGTTGTTAATGAGACAGAATCAGGGGCCTTCCCCCTGGAGAGAGGAACGAGACAGGGATGCCCGTTATGATATGATAGGTTATTTATAACGCGTTTAATACCCAGAAGTTTCTAAGCATGGACCCGGGGACCGAACCTGTGTTGCTCTGTGTCGTCCTGCTTCCAAGGTGAGCACATTGCTGCTGAGCTATCCTCCCGAGACTATATTCCCCTCTAATATACGCGTTAGTCATGGAACCTTGTGCGGTCTCAATCCGGAGGGATGAGGCAATCAATGGTGTATCGATAGGAGATTCCCACTGTAAAATTAGCCTATTCGCAGACGATGCACTCCTTTACATTACCAAACCATCCCTGACGGTTCCTCACGTGCTGAAGGGTCTGACGCGATACAGAGAACTCTCAGGATTCAAGGTTAACCCGGGGAAGTCGGTGGCTTTTATAGGGGGCAATCTATCAGAGACAGAGACGAAATACGTGGGCGAGCTCCCCTTCCGACTCCAGAGGGAGGGGTTCCGTTATTTGGGAGTCCAAGTCACGGGGGACCCCACAGGCCTTTTCCCCAACAACTTCACCCCACTCTGGTTAGAGGTTGAGAGGGATGTGGAACGATGGGCAAGCTCGGGTCTTTCGTGGATGGCGCGCCTCAACTTGATTAAAATGGTGGTCCTTCCTAAATTCCTATTCCAATTCCAGATGCTCCCCATCCAGGTGCCCAAGACCTTTGTAACGGAAATAAAAAGAACCCTTTTGAGATTCTTCTGGGCTGGCAAGAAGCACAGAATATCTTACGAGGTCCTAACAAAGCCCAAGGAGGACGGAGGGGTGGGGTTCCCGGACCTTGAAACATATTACAAAGCAGCCCAGTTGAGGGTCCTTACGGAACACTTTAATCCAGGGACAGAAAAGCAGTGGGTGGCGATGGTTAATAAGGAATTAGCCCCAGGTCACAGTGGAAGAATGGTTGTGGGTCGCAAGATCGCGTATCCCAAGAAGGGTCCTACACCACGCGGTGCTGGGGGTCCTGTGGTCGGTCTGGAGGGAAGGTGGTTACTACAGATGGCTCACCCTGTACTATCACCATCAGAAATTCTAGACTGAACTCTAGAACTAGACCACCCACCCAGGCTCGTTCCACCCCAGCACACTGAAGAGAAATACTAGTCTGAACTTCCGAGCCAGTCCTCCTACCTCCCCGTACTCTCACCACCCTAGCATCTTAAGCAGGAACTCCAGACTAAGGGCCCGCACCATGAAACACTTGCACTTTGACCATAATCACGTTGCTCCCCCCATTGACGTCGATAATCTAGCCCATAATCCACCGTTAACATTTGAAAAAAACCTCAAAAAAGATAAACTCATCAAAGCAGCTCTAGTGAATGCCAGGTCCCTTCCTGCCCATGCTCTCGACATTGCTGACTTTATAACCTATGAAAAGCTTGATGTCCTTGCAGTCACTGAAACCTGCCTTAATGCCGCCTCCGGCCCATCTCTGGCCCTCGCAATACCTAATGATTATGCCATTATAAGATCTGACAGAAACACCACTCAAACAAAGGGAGGCGGACTTGCCTTCATATATAGAAATACCTTCGACATCAAAATCATCCAAGATGCGCAAATCCCGTCTGCCGAATCCTTGTCAATTAAGCTACCCCTCTCACCTAACCACACGGCCACCGTGCACCTCATTTATCGACCACCAGGACCCATCTCCTCTTTCACAGAGGACATTGCATCACTTATATCCATAAACACCAAACCTAATTCGCAAACCATCCTACTTGGGGACTTTAACCTCGGTTTCAACGATCCTAAAGACACTAACGCCCTTGACTTAGCCAACTCATTATCTGATTTGGGTCACACGCACATCATCCACGAATCTACCCATATCAAAGGTAGAACTCTAGACTGGCTCTCACACATCAATTGCTCTATTGACCTCCTATCTAATGACCCATGCATCTGGTCAGACCATCATAAATTATCCTTTGCTATTAAAGCTAACACACCGCACATGGCGCCTATCATCGCCCCTGCCATCCGCACGAGAAACAAGAAAGACATTACTCCCGACAAACTCCTACCTATACTACTCCCCATATTGAATAACATTGATTCAGATGCAGACCCTACAGCTCTAGTGGACACTTACAACCAGGCTATACTTAAAGCTCTGGATTCCATTGCCCCGCTAAAACTGCGGAAACCGAAACCACAGCGTCACCTTAACACATGGTTCACGCCACAGTTAAGAGAATTACGTAAAGCCAAAAGAACCGCTGAGGCACTCTGGAAAAAACACCCCACAGCTCCTAACAAATCTGAACTAACCCTAGTATCTTCTAGCTACAAAGAAGCCATACTCCTTGCCAAAAAAGACTCCTATAACAAAAGGATTACACAAGCGGAATCCAATACTAAAGAACTCTTCAAAATACTCAAAGAATTAGAATCCCCTATTGCCCCGACTGACAAAGGTATTACTGACGCACTATGGTGCAGCAACATCCAGAAAGCCTTATTAGATAAAATAGCTTGTCTACAATCCAAAATTAACGCAAAAAAATCTGTGCTATCTGCAGACCCTAACCACAAACAACTTCCTAACATACCTCCAACCTTCCAGACGACTTGTAAACCTTTCAGCTTCTCACCCCTTTCAACGTGGGAAGTAGAAAACATCATCAGGAAACTAAAACCTTCAAATTGCCAAGGCGATGTGCCCTTCCCCGATTGTTAAAGCAGCTGCACACGATCTGGCGCCATTCATCACCAATCTCATCAATGCCTCTTTCAAATCTGGAATAGTTCCTGACAATCTTAAAGACGCCTGGGTCATTCCACTCCTCAAAAAACCCACGCTTGACCCAGCCAACTCGTCTAATTACAGACCAATAACGACTGTACCGTTCCTATTAAAAATACTGGACAGAGCAGCCTACTTACAAATACAGGCTTATCTAGAAGCTAATAATCTCCTAGGGCTCAGGCAATCAGGCTTCCGACCGAGACACGGCACGGAAACTGCACTAATTGACCTTACCACCCAGATCCAAACCATGAAAGACCATGGCAAACTTACACTCCTTTTGTTGCTTGACCTGTCAGCAGCGTTTGATTTGGTTAACCATCAAACACTCTGTCAACACCTGAAATCCGCAGCCCACTTTTCAGATGCAGCCACGGCATGAATCAGCTCCTTCCTGGTGAACAGAACCATGAGGGTCTTCTCTCCCACAGATTCCGCCGAGCCTGCCCCAGTACCTTGTGGTGTCCCGCAAGGCTCATGCGTGTCCCCGACACTTTATAATATATTCACGAAACCCCTCTTCGATATCTTAGACTATCTGGGTGTCACGTATACCAACTATGCGGACGACACCCAGATACTCATTCCTATCACGGGTGACTATGAAATAGACAGCACTACCCTCAATGAAATCTACTCTGTTATACAAGCATGTATGGCACACCATGGCTTGTGTCTCAATGACGATAAAACCGAGCTAATCATCTTGGGCACTCATGCCAAATTTAAAAATCTTAATCCTTCATTCAAAGCCTTTACCATAGATGGCAATCTCATCTCAGTCTCAAATAACACTAAAACTCTTGGTATTTACATCGATGCTACCTTATCCCTCTCTAAACAAACTAACGCAGTAGCGTCATCAACTGCATACACTTGCAAGCTTATCACTGCATGCAGACCATTCATCTCCGCACCCAACTGTATCACTCTAGCGAGAGCTCTAGTCCTTTCCAAAATAGACTACTGCAACGCCCTCTACTTGGGCACTAGCCACAAAAATATTAATAAATTACAAATAGTCCAAAACAATGCTATCAGAGCTGCCCTTAACATCCCCAAAAAAGCACACATATCTGAGACCAGACGTAACCTACGCTGGCTCCCTGTCAAGCATAGAATATCCCTGAAAACGCTGGCCCTCACACACAAAGTCAGGGCTAACCTTGCTCCAGCATACCTCACTAACCACTTCACACCACACTCCGCCTTGAGACCTCTTAGAGCAGCCCAAACTAACACCTTGACCATACCGAGATTTAAACTCCTCAACTCGGGTGGAGCTAGCTTCCCGGTACAAGCATCCAAACTATGGAACACCATCCCCACACATCTACGTGCAGAACCTTCCTTTAACCGGTTCAAACATAGCACGAAGTGTTGGCTCCATAACATGGACTCCTGACAGCCTAACCTTAGCCTAACGGACATTGGCCAATCACTTGGAATTAATATCTCTGCGTATGCACTTGCTTATTATGCCAGTTCCTACCTGTAACTATTATGGAACTTATTGGCTGACTGTATTCATGTAACTGTAACCTTCCTGTAACTGTAACGTAACTCTGCTTAACTGCTCCCCTGTAACCAGCTCTACCTTACGCGCCCATATGCCCCCGGGCCTGGCTGCGCTTTATAAATAAACAAAATACAAATACAAATACATGGCCCTCTCCGCTGAGTTGTATTTGGACCCCCCGTTCATAGATAAAATAGCAGAACCGGCTGCGTTCCAGCAGTGGTACGAGGCAGGTCTCACTAGAACAGGACACCTCTGGGTGGGGGGATCTTTCCTACCCCTATTGGACCTTGAGGAGGCCCTGGGATTGGGAAAACTCTCCCCGTTCCGCTACCTCCAGCTCAAGGGAGTCCTCACTGAACTCTCATGGGGAGACACCCTGCGGAGAGACCTGACAGAATTAGAGAAAATGCTAATCACCCGAGGCTCCAGGGGGGTTATATCTCACCTCTACAAGCTCCTCCTGTACTCGGGCCCCCGGGGAGCCCCCTCCAGCCCAGATACAGTGGGAAAGGGACCTAGGTGGGACAATTGACGATAAGAAATGGTCCAGAATGTGCACTCGAGCTAGTCGCTCAACAACTTCACTCCAATACCGACACCAGGCCCTGAAGATATTGCATAGGTGGCACTACTCTCCCCAGAGGATCGCTAGGATGAGGGTGGGATATGATCCACACTGTTGGAAATGCCGGAAAGAAAAAGGCGACTACATGCATATGTGGTGGAAATGTCCCCAGGTTCAAACATATTGGGGAGAAGTCCTATCATGGATTAAAGGGGTTGATGGTGTGGTCAGATCTTTGTGCCCCTGGCTTCTCCTTTTTGGGATTGACATAGGAGATGACCATGGGGACACCCAGGGTCACATGCTACAGGTTATGCTGGTGGCGGCCAGATGCTGCCTGGCCCAAAAATGGAAGAGCCCGCACATGCCCGGTGAAAAACATGGAGTTCTTGGCGCATCTCATGGGCGAGTCCAGATCCAATATCGAAGAACTCTGGCTCCCCTTTTTTGAGAAGTACGAATGCCTGGCCTGAAGTGATAATAGCACACCCGAGGCCGGATTCAAACATTAAAAGACTGCCAGTGTTGTCGCCCAATTTACATGGGACACTGCATTTATAACCACCCCATGAAGCCCAAGACATTAGTGCTCAAGGAGTATACAGACTATGCCTTGATGAGTTTCCCATGAGCTCGCCGAACGAACTTGATACCAGTTTTCGATTTATGGCTGAGGGTTAGGGAGGGGGGCGGGAAAAAGGGTTTTGGTTAAAATGTTTGGAGGCGAATAATGTTGATATTTGATGTATGTCATGATAACCGAAAAATGCCAATAAAATATGATTTTCAAAAAAAGGAGGTGTTGGAAGCCCCTCGCAGTAGAGGTCCTCGTCCCAGGCGGTCTTCCCCGGTGCGGCTTCCCCCCGCTGTCTCCCAGGCACACAGCAGACAGTAAGGCATAGTGGATTCAGGCTGCAGCACCCCTAGGCCCCGCACCCCCAAGCACTCCACCGGCCTGTGAAGACAGGTTTTCTTGAAAAGCCATGACCCTCAGGGACATACTCCCTCCGATTCTGTCGCTAGAACCCGCGGTCACTCCGCCCTTGGTTCCAGCGACTCTGGCCCCTGTGCAGCTCCAGCTGCCCATGCCAGTACCAACAACACCAGCTCCCATGCCTCCAACGGTCTTGGCAGCCCCACAGCCTCCTTCTCAGCAGCCGGCTCGGGTCAGCAGGTCACAGCTTCAACCCCATTTGGCACAGCATACAAACAGACACCTCAATGCCAAGTTTAGACAGCTGGAGGGGGGGTCCCCTCTTCCTGTTGGCACTCTCACAGCCACACTTCTCGGCCACTTCCGGTTCAGCGCCTGGCACGCTTCAAGGTAGGGCTGGTGGAGACCAAAAATGGTTGCACAAGACATAATGGAGCCTACCGTGGCACACATTGATGGCTCAGGCAGTGCCATTTGCACCGCTACTGGCAGGAGGTGGACTGCCTGGCTACGGGTGACTAAATTCAACCCGTACACCCAGGAACGCATACTGGACCTTCCCTTTGGGTGGTGGGCTACCTATTCTGTTATACACGGATTAGGAACTTGATAAGAGGAGGAACAGTCCCCAGACTGCTGAATCCTTATCTATCTTCGCTAAGGCTACCCCTAATGCATATAGCGAGACGCACGCCCATACTGGCACACAAGGTTCGCGGACCCTTGGATCCTCCCCACAGTGTCCTTGGACAACCACCTACCTATCCCTCCTTCGCCTCTCTCCTCCCACAGAATTGGGACAATAACTCGCACATAGAGAGGTAGGCAGTGGAAGAAGTCGCAGCAGGGTCAGGGCTCCTATTCACGGATTTTCGCCATAAAATGGCTACTCCAGTGCATATTGTGGAAATATTGTGCACGGGAGACTGGATGTGCTCCCTTTATCTGAAGGATGCTTACCTTCACGTAATGATCTGCAGCCCCATCGGTCCTTTCATAGGGTCAGGATCATGGGCTTCAATTTCCTATGCAAGTTTCTACCCTTGGGCCTCGATCCAGCCCCAGAGTCTGTACAGGGCGGATGAACGCGTGGCAGCCCTAGTTGGGGCCCAGGGTCACCACGCCGATCCATACCTAGACTGGCTCATCAGGGCAAGGTATCCAGAGGCAGTCCTCCATACCGCCTCCGCCCTCATGCTTCCACTACACGAGTTGGGATTTTCCATCAATCTCTAGAAGTCAAAGCTGGAGCACAGGCAGACTAACGTTCCTGGGCCTCCTCTGGGATACGAGCTCCAAGAGAAGATCACAGCCATCCGAGGCCCATGGGGCATTTTCTCAGCAGAACAGTGACCTCGACATGGTGGTACCAACAGTTATACTGCGCATCGACCTGGAGTTAGGAGAGGGGTTCCCAGGCAGAGCCGGGCAGCATTCCACTGCTTCTCCGTCAAGACCTAGTCTGGTGGCGCACGGCCAGCAACTTTCGGATGGGCAGGCCGTTTCGTCAGCCAGCTCCGCAGATTACCATGCCCACGCAGGATGGGAAGCTTCCTTGGACAGCTACAGTGTCCACAGAGAGGGTTCTGTCAGGAGCAGGCGGCCCTTATCAACTGGCTCGAGTAGATGGCCATCTGGCTCGCCCTCCAAGCCTATCTGGTGGCAATTAGAGCCTACCGGAGCTCAGGGGAAGACATTTTTTCTCATCCGCCAATTTGATGGTTAAAAGACATCTGACGGGTCACACCAGGCTCTGCCCGCCCATCAAGAAACCACACCTCGTGTGGGACATTAACATAGTGTTGGGTGTCGTGGCGCATAAACTATTTGGGTCTACAGACATCCGGCTAGTCACAATTAAGACAGCCCTCTTGGTGGGTCTTACGTCTGCACGCTGTGTCAGCGAAATCCATGCTCTGAGGGCTCCCGAGCCATACACTACCTTGCACAGGGACAGGGTGGTCCTCAGAGCGAACCCTGCATACATACCTGAGGTAGTCTCTGCGTTGCATTTAAATGAGGAGAAAGTACTTCCTACTTTCTTCACTGACCCTAAGGACCATGCTCCGAGGATTCTGGACTGTCTTCATGCTAGATGAGCGCCAAAGTTCTATCTGGACAGGACCAAGAGCTTCCACAAGTCTGAAGCTATATTTATCACCCTCGGCGGGTCAGGACCAGGATATAAGGCTTCCAAGACCCCCATAGCAAGGTGGATGGTGACCTCCTTAAGGAGGCCTAGGAGGGGCAACACAAACCGCTTCTGGCAAACACGCAGTCAGAGCCAAGGCCACGGCAGTCGTTTTCCAGAGACAGGTACCATGGCAGATCATCAGCATGACGGCCATTTATGCCACTCCCAGCTTTTTGCAAGCACTACTGTTGAGATGCCAGCTCCAGGTCAGACGTGGGATTCTGGCAGGCAGTATTAAGGAACTTGTTTTCTTAAGGAGGCTCTCCTCTCCACCCTGGGGCTACATTCAGTTGTAATCGCCCATGCAGTATGGAGGAAAGGGGAAGGGACGTAAGAGTAATTACAAGTTACTCGCTGTAGTGACTAATGTACTTTTAGTCCATAGACCTCTTTCCTCCATACGTCCCACCATCCTCCCTCCCCCCTAATAAAACTGGTGTCACTTAGGCAATTGTAATATTGTCGACGCCTCTGAGGAGTGGTGCTGATAGGCGGAGTCAGGGGAGCACATGCTCCCAGAGCTGCGCCCCGCGCGCCCTTAAATTCAAAGGGGAAGAAGGTTTTTTCTGGTGAAAAAGGTTCCGTTTCCCATCGCTAGCGAGGGACGGCCATGCATTTTGGAGGAAAGGGGACTATGGACTAAGAGTACGTTAGTCATTACGGTGTTACAAGATTCAGGTTTCCCTGCAGGAACAGATTTAGGTATACATCATCGTCTTTTGATGAAGAACTTCAAGTTATAAACTTGAGTTCCCTTTTGATTTAAACAGCATTCTGCTTTAATAGGTACCGGGAAACAAAATATCTTATTTATTTATTTCATTCATTTATAAAGTGCACAAACAACCCAAAAGCATTGTGGCGCTGTTCTCAGTTACAAGCAATAGGTAGACATAGATACGTGCGCAGCAGTTCAGTTACAAGACATGAGACCTGAGGACAATCAAAGATTAGGCAAACAGTGTTTTCAGGGATATCCTAAAGACCCAGTATGAGGATTCTGCTCTCCAGGTGGGCGGCAGGCAATTCTGCTGCTTAGCAGCAATGTAGGAGAAGCTAGAGCCTCCTGCTTTGGATCATCTGACTTTGGGTAGGGTGAGACGGTGTAGGTAGGAGGACCTGGTAGGTCTGGTCGGCTGTGCTCTTGAGATTCTCTGGGAGAAGTATGGGTGGGCCGTGTTGGAGAGGCATTTGTGGGTGATGGACATGGTTATGAATATGATGCGTTAGTGCGTGGGAAAGAAGTGTGCTGTGTGAGAATTCTGAGGGCATTCTCCCATGTAGCCCTCTCGGAACCCCCCGCACCCCTTCAACCAAGAGAGCACACGGCCACGGAATCCCAACGTCAGGGGTGGACAAGCAAGGGAAGATCACCTGACTAGAGGGTCCCTGGAGACTGGGAAGAGGGTGCCAGAGGGCGAGACAAGGTATTCCCCCTTTCCTGAAGATGGCCCATCCTACCCCCCACCCCCTCTGCATTGATAGGTTACTATGACTGTACCTTCCCCTTCGACAATCTGCCAAATACTGTGAAGAAGAAGAGGTCTCCTCGAGGGATGAGGATTACCCATAGGAAAAACCACTATGGTACTGGGACGAGGAAGGAGCCTGGAAGCTGTCAAGGTCAGGCATGTCCCAGTAATTGGCCTGAGAGTCAGGCAAGCAAGACTAGCAAGGCCCAGAACTCTCACATTCAGCCTGTTAGGGAGGCACAGGTGTGTACATTTTGGAGCCCCTGGCAGAAACAAAGCAGCAGCAAGGAGACTGAATGGCTGAGTCCAACAGGGGATCCCTTGTTGCATGGGGGTTGTTGTGGGACTGGGAAAAGAGCCAGGAAGCAGGCAGAGGTCCCAGAAGACTTGTGGGGCCCATAGTCAGCAGGCCAAATTGTAAATTTCAGCATGGGGATCTCCCACACCAGTACAGAGAGAACCGGAGGAAGAGCGAGCAGTGCAGCAGGAAGGCAAGCTGAATCCTGTGATTGTCCCCAGAGGGTGGAACACCAAGATGCTCAAAAGCTGCAGTCCAGAGAAAGTTGCAAGTGCGTGCCGAGGGAGCTGTGTCTCCAGGGAGCTGGTGGGAGGAGAGTAAGGGAACCGTGGAAGGTATTGGTCCCTTCTCCGTGGTCACGGCATGCTCATTTCCCAGGCTGGAAGCACCAGCCTGGGGTGTCCGAAAAGCAGGTGGGAAGACCCTGACCTCAGCGGAACGAAGAATGAAGACGCAAGATGATGTGACAAATGAGTTTCAAGAAGTAAGAGAAACCCGGTGTTTGTCTGAAAATGCATTATGTATATAGTCACAGAGGGTATTAGCAAACTTGATAGAAAAACATTTGACCTTTTTGATTTGACCACATTTTTTGATCGTTTTTCGGTCATATTAAAAGAAATAAATATATGGGGAGGGGTAATTTGACCAAAAAAACAACAAGCTAGACAAAACCCTCAGAGTTAAGCAATTGAATGAAACTGAAAGAAAGGCATTGAAGTTGATGAATACATTGTATCCGCATGGCGTTTCCCTAGATCGCTTAAGAAAAAGCAAACTGAGTTGCTAAGGAAAGCCATGGAAGTGGGAGCAAAATCCCAAAAGTAAAGTAAAGAAAACAAAAACAATAAAGTAAGGGGAAGGCAAGGGAGAATACCTTGTCAGGAGAAACCCTTTTAACAAAGTGAACTGTGGTAAAAGTGGAAAGCAAATACACCACAAGGGGCAGAGAGAGTAGCCTATGAATGTCTAAGAAGTTGGTTGAGAAGTACCAAATAAATTAAGCTGATGCAAAGCTGGGCCGGGCCAACTGGTTGCGTGACCTGTAATGGGTTGGCTGTATGGACTAACAACTGCACCAAGACCAAGAAGCCCTAACACACCTGGAGAAAGCATTTACTGTGAAGCAGTGTGAAATAGTAAGGGCTAGTGGTTGCACAACCTGTAATCGGTGGACCGTACGGTTTGCAACTGCGCCATGACCAGAGGGGCTCTGATGAAAGAACAGCAAGATGAGAGAAACGTGTGAACATTGATATCTCAGGGGGAATCTTGTTGAGCTGGGGGAAGGGAGTCCTGAGCTGTGATTCCATATAATGAGACTGCTTCTTGTGAACTTCCTACTTTGAGGAACTTTATCAAATGGAGTTCTTGTGAAAGGATGTTTGTGAACTGGTGCCTGCAGTTTGGGGAAGGGAGCCCTAAGATTCTTGTGAACCTTTGCTTTAAGAACTTTTGTTAACTAAAGTTGAAAACCCGTTTTAAAATAAGCCAGAAGAAGGTACAAATTCTGAAGTTGGGGAAAAGAGCTGGAGATTGCTCTAGAACACTTTTGTTGAGTCATCCCTTCATTACAGTTTTGGTCTTAGTATGAGGGCAAGCATACGTTTAGAGACACAGACGCTTTTATTTGGACTTAATGACTTTGACAATCCGTAGTTTATTTAGGATGGAAAATCCTGCCATAGTGATAGGGCTAGTTAGGGATTTCACCCATCCTGCACATTAAATAAAGGTTTACAAACTATACTACCTGTGTCTGTGTCTCTCTTGATACCATGCCAGTCTCACAGCTGCTTTCCTGGCTGCTGAGATATGTTCTTTTTTGGGATATTCAAGGCTCCTCAGGTGCATTATTTTGAATGACTTTCCTCTTTTGGATGTTTTTGGAAGAGGTGCAGGTGTAGAGGGCATTACAGTAGTCCAGCCTTCCCCCTATGACTGCACGTGCGATAGTTAGGCTATTATCTGTTGATAAGAATGACCTAGAGGCAGTCAACAGTTTGCTGGTGTAAGCGGCGGAGGAAGCAATCCCATTCACTTGGCGGGTGAGTGAGAGGGTGGCGTCGAGGTAAACACCTAGGATTTTCACAGATGAAGAGACAGGGATGCAGATGTCTTCAAAGAAGAACGATGAGCATTGGTCATTTCATTTTTTTAGAGGAGAAGGTGTGATGGTTGAGCTAAAACATGGCGCTGGTGCGCAGTGCATTCTGGGAGAACTCAGAGCCATAATGGATATTTATCCATCCCTCAGTGGAAAGCTACACTTGCTTTGCGAAACAACATGTTTTCAACGTTATTCGCTGCTGGGCTTGGAATGCAGGCCTTCCCAGCCAAGGGCACAGCGCTGGGAAAGCTAATATCCGCAGGTGCCGGCTGGTACCTGATAGCGAAGTTTGTTTTGGTTTGCTATGCCTGCGCCAAGGTTTTGAGATGAGTTATGGAATTGTTTTCCGGGGCGTTTAGGGGAGAGAAGCGCTTTGCTCCTTGAGGTTACTGTCGGTTGACCCAGCTGGCAACCAACGGTCACCCATCAATGCGCAAGCGCATTGCCAGAAGGTTCGAGAAGTTGCCACCCCTTGTTGAGGAGGGCATATATGCGGAAACCCTCAACGGTCAGACGGGATAAGCACAAAGACCTCAGTCGGAGGAGGGACGCTTCGGTCCGACACTCCTGTGGGCTGTTGTGCTCTCGGCCTGGCAGTTATCGGGGTCTTTCAGCCGCTTCTGGCGAGATGAAGTTTCATTAAGTTACGCCCACGGTGATGTATTCTTTCTTTGACTTCTTTATGTCTTCTGTGATCTATGTCCATGTTAGTTGTATGAGTTATTTCTATGTACCTGTAGCTTTGAATAAATAGCCGTAAAGAGCCGATTATATTCTAAAGCGTGCGTGGCTGTGAATTATTGTGTCTGTTTTTGGGTTGAATTATTTGCTCTATGATTGCATTGGTGATTTATGGTAGTTCCGTGCACTTTTCAGAGAGGAGAGCAATACAGAAGGGCAGGTTTACCCTGGTCCCCCATCTCATCCACCTGGTTTTTTAGGTCAAGTAGGTCAGATTCGGGGCCATGGTCAGGGCAGAAAGCCTGATTGGTGTATTCCCAGGATAAGGTTTATTTCGAGATAGCGCTGCACTTGTACATAGGCAGCTGTGTCTAAGATTTTAGGTAGGAAGGGTACTGATGATAGGCCTGTAGTTGTTTGGGACTCCAGTGTCTAGCGAAGGCTTTTTTAGTAGAAGAAGTGCTCACACTTCCTTGAAGCTGGAGGGGCCAGTTCCGGTGGAGAAAGAGACATTGATAAAGGAAGTGACGAATGGGGCGAGGACTTCAGTGCAGTCCTTCATGAGAGAGGCAGGGCAAACGCTGCCTTTAAACCTGGAGGATTTTAGGCTTTTAGGCTTTTAAGGATGGCTAGGCTTTGCGCCTCAGTGATCTCTTTGAAGCGAAACTGGGCGGAGGCCTGATTTGGCGGTGTAAGGGCAATGGCTGGCACAATGGGAGCGGGAAGATGGCTAGCTTGAAGGTTGTTGATTTTTTCATTTCAAGTGACGGAGGAGGGGAGGCAGGGATTTCGAGTTCCCTAAGGATGGAGAAGATCTCCTTGGTGTCTGACTTCGCATTGTCAATTCTCACATTGAAGTAGGTCCATTTTACTGTGATAATAGCTAGCTTATATTGTTTGGAGGCATTGGCATATACCAGCCTCGAGGTGATGGAGGTTTTTTTTCCCCACATAGATTCTGCACTCCATTTTAGGTTTCTGGGTTCTAAGAGGTCTGGGGTAAACCAGGATTTTGCATGTCTGACTGGTTTCGCTTTGCGGGGAACTAGTGGGGCTACGGTGTCAACTGCTGAGGTTAGAGTCGAGATATAGATGTCTTTGAATGCTTAGAAAAAGGTGGCTTTTGTTTGGGAGTGTCGAGCAATGGTAGGATGCGATCTTTGGAAAGCTTGCGTGAGCTCCGTGCCAGCGAAGGTGGCAGGGGCCATGTAGTGGACTGATGCTTCTTTGGGTGAGGGATGAGGAAGTCAATAATATGGTGGTAATGGCATGGTGCATTGGATCCGATCGAGATCTAGCAGTTGAGGTCTGCGATCCAATACAATGTACGGCCTTTAGCATGGATTGAGACACAGTATCTAAAACCGAGGGCTTTGATGGTGTTAGCTACAAGGGCTGCTTGCAGGTCGTTAGCGTCATCCAGGCCCAGGCTTAAGTCCCCCAGGAGGATAATTTTAGATGATGTCTTAATGTTGTTTCTGAGGATGGGGAGGAGGCTCTCTTAGAAGCTTCTAGTGGGGTCAGGGAGGGCGGTACAAGATGTGGATGGTGATAGTGGTAGTGGGTGAAGTGTTCAGCTTGATGGCGAGGATGTCTCAGTTTCCTCCAAGGGAGGTGTCGAACGGTCTGATAAGAAGGGATTCTTTGGCTATGAGGGCAACCCCTTCTCCTCTGGTTTCAGGCTGGTCTTTCCTATAGATAGAGTAGCCTGAGGGGAGAGCTAAGGAGTGGGCTGGTCCTGATGCTTCATGAAGCCAAGTTTCAGAGATGGCCAGGGCATCCAGGTTGCGAGAGGTGATGATGTCTGTGGCATGCGCGGGAAGGGATTGCGCGTTCATTAGTGCCCAGTACAGATGGGATTCTTTTTCTGCAAGAATCTTACTGTGACCCCTATGTCTGGAGGGTTTAGGGGGGCCTAGTGATGGCTGGTTCAAGAGGTCGGAGGCTGCAGAGCAGAGAGGCCTTGGTTATAGGGTTAGGGTGAAGGCTCACAAGAGGCTGGGAGGCAGGCGTGATGAGGTTGAATGTGTTAGTAGGCATGGTGTTGGCAGTGCTAGCATTTGTTAGATCAGGTGCAAGATTAACACCACTGTCTTTTTGGAGGTTAGGTGCAGAGTTCACAAAGTTGGCATTCTGTGGGTCAGGTGCAGAATTAACATCACTAGTATTCAGGAGGTCAAGCACAGCACAAATAATTATTTTTTAAACCTTTTATATTTGCTTGACGAGGCATCAGGGACAATCAGAACATCAATACATAAAGTAATACTGGTTGTACATTTGCATGTGACATGTTACATCACAACAATATCATTGAGCACAACATCAGTTCGGGGGTCTCACCTGGTTTATACTGCTACTGGCGAGTCAGCGAGACCAGTTGGCGATGACACATCTGGTTCTTCCCCATCCGGGTCAGCTAAAGCCTGTAAATATGTCCGAAATGGAGGCCATTTATCTCAGGGTCTGCAATTAGATGGCTGCATTAAGATCCAGCGCTCCTCTGTGTCTGCCGCTCAGGTGACAGGACAAAGCCACTGCTCAATAGTGGGTATAGCAGGCCGGAACCATAACAATAGAATACATTGCATTGCTAACAGCATACAAAGAATAGCCAGCCTGCGGTTGCCCCCCCCCCGGATGGATATGAACTTGTGGAACAGACAATTCATAGGGGAAGACTCAACAGTACGCTCAAGCATTACAGATATGACTGTACCAATTTTAACCCAATAATCAGATAGTTTAGGGCAGGCCGATACCATGTGAAGGTACCCGGCATTTTCAGTATGGCATCTGGGGCAGAGAGGTGAATGATCCTGAGACATAATGTTCAATCTGGCAGGAGTATAGTGATACCTGTGCAGTACCTTAAAATGAATCAGTCAGAACTTGGAATTCAGGGATACTGCATGCGCGCGACCCCAGATGTCATCCCATTTCTCCTCTGCTATCTCGATTCCGAGATCCCTGCTCCAAGCCTCAGAGTATAGTTAGGGGCTTATTACATTGCTCTTGAAGTATTCAGTACAGTCTAGTTACCATGCTGGAAGGACCAACAGCGCTCGACACAGTTGCCAACAGTGGATCGTCCGGGGGCTGTGAGGGGAATTCAGGCCATCGCTTCTTAATCGCATGCCGCAGACCAGCGTATTGCAGTCATCCCGATGGAAGCCTCCCTAGTCGTCCACGCAAATTCGCCCAACCAACCAGTGTGCCCCACTCGTACATGTCTCCCATGGTGGAATAGCCTATCGCTGACCATCTGGCTATCACAGCCTTACTGATTCATGGAAGTTTCAGGGACAAGGATCCAGAGCACCAAGGCTTGAAGAAATGGGTGGGGATTACCAGTCCAGCTCCTTATTTTGTCCCAGGCTAGAGCAGTGATGTACGCCGGGCCTGACACACAGGAGTCCCCACCCAGTGGGGGCAGGAAGAGGGAGCGCAGCTCCCTAGATCCCGCCGCTAGGTGCTCAAGTCGAACATGAGGGGGTGGTGAGCCCTCAGCTGTCCAATATAACGCGTAGTGAACCTGCGCTGCGAGCCAATAAAGCTCAAAGTCGAGAGCCGCCAACCCACCTTGTCTTGGTGTTCTAACCAGGGTGGACCACTTCAGCTAAACCGCTCCAGAATGCCATAAGAAGCTATTGAACTCGGATCGGAGTATAGTAAACAGTACTGCGCCAGGCCACAGTGCGATATTGAGGAAACGATTGAGCAGCTGGGGCAACACCACCATCTTGAGCAGGGACACTTTGCCAGCGAGAGTGATGGGAAGCTTAGCTCAGGTAAGCAGCTTGAGACTGAGTTGTTGTAAATAAGTCCCATAGTTCCGCTCATAAAGGGAGTCCTAGCACCTAGTGACTATAACTGCCAGGTACTTGATCTCTTCTGGTGCCCACAGGAATCCTATGAGGTCTGCCGGGGCAACAGTGGATTCGGTTAGGGGAAACCGCTCGGATTTGGCCCAGTTTACCCAAAGGCCTGAAAGAGACCCATAGTGGGCGACATCACGCTTAACAGGTACAAGATTACGCTTGGGATTCCTTATATACAATAATGTGTCATCTGCATGAACAGAAACAATCTCGGGTGGCCCAGATAGTGTTATCCCCCAATGCAAATATTTATGGCGCATCAAATCATCAATCACAAAAGGGTTCCATGACAATCGCAGAAATAAGTGGAGACTGAGGGCATCCTTGCCTGGTCCCTCTGCTAATATCAAAGCGGGGGGGGGGGGCAACAGACCATTAGTGCGTACAGTGGTGACAGGTTTGGCTTATAACCACTTTATCCAGGACTCAAAGCGGGGACCAAAATTACACCTCTCTAATGCGGCCCATAAGAAACGCCAGGACATGGAATTGAATGCTTTCTGCACATCTAGCATGGCTGCTACAGCGCTCACCCTGGGGTCGATCTGGGAGAGGACGTTGAATAAACATTGTAGGTTGAGAGCCGTGGATTGGCCAGTCACAAAACCAGACTGGTCGGCGTGTATCAAGTGTACCATACATGGGGCCATTCGGAGGACTAGCACCGTGGCAAATATTTTAACGTTACTGTTTATCAATGATAAAGGGCGATATGAACCACATTGTGTGGCTGGCTTCCCAGGCTTAAGCAGTACCATTATTACTGCCTCCCGCAATGTAGGGGGTACTTCTTTCTTGAGACATGACTCATCCCACAAGGCGGCCAGATGGGGGGGGCAAGGAGATTTTTGTAGCATTTATAGAAATCAATGGTGAGCCCATCGGGCCCAGGGGCTTTATTGGGCGGTAAGGCATCAATAGCTCCAGCGATCTCCTAGGCTCCCATGGGGCAGTCCAATGCATCTGTACTTTCATCAGAAAAAGGACAGGCAGTGACAGCCCATTTAAAAATGTTCCTATGTCAGTGGCCGGGGCCTATTCACAGCCGATATACAACTTTGCATACAAGGAGCTAAATGCTGCGTTAACGTCCCTTGCAGTGTGAACCACTTTACCATCTGGGTCTTCAATAAGAGGGATGTGACACCCGCCCCCCTCCTGTCGCACCAGCCTAGCCAGAAGGGCCCCCGGTCGTTCGCCTTCCCCATATTGCCGAGCAGCTATTGGACTATCAAGGAATTTGCGCTTCCTCTCTGCCGCCTCCTTGAAGCCATCAAGTGCTTCTTTAATAGCACCTAGTGTCGTAACATCCGGAAATTCCACCCTCTTTGGCTATGGCCATACCACAGATATATGCTTTAAAATCGTCCCAGAGGATAGCTAGAGAGTCCACTGGGCCCGTATTAATATTAAAATAGTCTTGTACACATTCTCCCAGTTCAGCCTTGAACACCGGATCGAGTAGTGAGTGGGGCTTGATTCTCCAGGAGTGACCAAGGGGCGGATGTTCCACCCAGGCTAAGAACAGGGTAATTGGGGAGTGGTCGTAATATGTTCTCGGGAGTATGTGAGCGTTAACTGTGGCATTAATCAGCCACCCAGATATTAACCATAGACTTATCCTGGAGTGAGAAGCATGAACAGTGGAGTAGAATGTATAACCCAGAGACTGCAGACGTGCCAAACGCCACACATCAACTGCCCCAAGACCAGTCAGCCTATCAAGGATAGTGCGGGCTGCTCTAGACAAAAGTCTGGCCCTGCTCCCAGATCTGTCCAACTGGAGATCCCTTCCCCAAAGGACCGGGACCAAGGGGTAACTACCCAACATGTCCATCAGCTGTGTGAAGAACTCAGGTTTGTCAGTATTAGGCCCATAAACATTAAGCAATACCACCTCCCTTTCCGCCTAGTGTCCTATAGAGCAACACTTATCGCCCCAGCGGATCAATATGAGTATCTTTGGGTGTGTATGGAAGTGATCTGTGGATGAGTCATCACTCCACGGCTTTGGCTTGAATATTTTGTATAACAACACTGGGCGCCCCAACATTTAGCGAACCTCTCACACCCAGCCGCCTGTGCATGGGTCTCCTTCAAATAGAGGATGCAAGCCTTTTGCTGCTCCACATATAACTGCAGCCTATGCATCTTGGAGTAGTTGCCCAGTCTCCTGACATTCCAGCTCATACATTTTATTGTGTCAACCATATTCGAAACCCAACAGTTGAAGAGGCCCGGATCCGTATCAATCCGAGCAATGTTGCTCCCAAATTAGCGTAATGAAACATTGTCGCCGTCCGATATCCCAACAGCCTGCGTCAAGCATTTTCTGAACCCCGTTACAGTTCCAAACACCACCCGCTCCCAACCCCTCCCAATTAGGGAGATGAACATCCCAGAACATCTATAACAAGAAACATTGCAAATTAGCATGGAAGGGCTGATTACGCTATGCCACCCGCTGCACCCACAGCGTAAGTGTAACTAAGGCACATAATCAAGTATTAGTAAAACAATATCAGGACCACATGAGGGGCGTCAGCCGAAGCTGCACCATCCAAGGAGACCGTGGTCCACACCGGTAGTAAAGTTATAGTAACCGCAGGCGCTACATCAGCCAGGGAAGTGCTGTTCTATAAATGTCATGGCCTCTTCAGGTATTGTAAAGAAAAAGACTTTCCTGGAATGTCAATGTGGAGCTTGGCAGGAAACATCATTGTGTACTTAACACTGAGCTCGCAGAGCCTCCTCTTCACTGCAAGGAAGGCTTTTCACTCGTTCTGAACTGCCACAGAGAAATCTGGGTAGAGATGCATTTTATTTGAGCCGAGCAGTAACTCCCCCTTGGCTCTTGCAGCACGCAGCAGTGCATCCCTGTCCCGGTAGTTTAATACTCTGGTGATGATAGAGCGGGGGGGAGCACCGGGTTTAGGCTTCATCATAGGTGAGCAGTGGGCTCCCTCTATCGAAAAGTGAGGCGAAAGCTTGGGGCCATCAAGCAAGGAGAGGAGAGTGTGCGCCACAAATTCTTCCATGTCACCCGTATGTTGTCCTCCGGCACGCCAATAATGTGACTATTGTTACGCCAGGCTCTTGACTCCAGATCCTCATTCTTTTTATTGATCTCCTGCACCCGTCTGGTGAGCATGGTGATATCAGACCTGAGTGCTGTGATATCATCCTCCGCCTAATCTGTCCCGGTGTAGGCCTCTCTACCGCTATACAGGACCCCCAGATTCAGGTGTGGCCTCCTTTTCTGCATAAAATCGGTGGATACCAACTACAGTATGAAACTGTGGTATAGACCTGGAAATGCATTGCCCCAGCCGAGCAACACCGCAGCCTACGGTACGTATATCTCACACCACTAGCGTGGACACAGGCCACAGGCACGGCCAAGAATCCATGCATGATAGAACATGCCTACGGCTAAGCACATCCGGTCTAGTGCACAGATAGCCTCCCAGACTGAAACACCTGATGTACCTCAACACCTCTGCCACTAGGATACAGTGACCACCAACCGAATAGCATTTGGTACAGCTGGCCTCACATAGATTCTCTCAACAATAGCAATCTATCTCTAACTCTCAGCAGCACCCTCCCATTCATCTGACCTCTCTTGGACTGCTTAGTCACACCAGCCATCCAAGTCCTAGAACGGCAACATGCACACACACATCTGATAAACTAATCCCCTAGAACTTTCCAACCATATCGACTACAGTCACCAAGGGCGTTCAACCGAGGAAAAAAGTGCATTGAGGCTACACAAGTGGGGAAAGATCGCTATATAAATAACCAAATAAAATACACCCCAAATATGGACTCAATTTTGGTTACCCTAGTGCCTGTCTTCTCCATCTGGGCTTTAATAGCACTGATCGTCCCACTCATATTATCGAGCTTAGTGGTGAGGGTTGTAAATCCCCCCACGCATGTAATCCAGAATTCTCTGCATCTCAGTAGGTTCCCCACTGCCAGAGGGGATTGGGTCTGGTGTGGGTTCAGCAGGGCCCCCAGGGTCTCTGGGATTAGTTTCGGCGAACATACTCCTAGTGCTCTGCTTCTTGCCTCCCCCTTTAGTCATGGCGGTTCTATAACACTAGCATTGATGGAAGCGATGTAGTTGTAGCACTAGCCCAAGAAAATGGTAATAGGGGCTGCAGATGATTGACCCAATATTTAATGATTAGGGCAGCAGCTCATAGCCTCCCTATTATGGAGCCAGGAGCTGGGGGATGGGCAACAAGCCAAGAGCTTATGCTCCAACAGTCGCAGCCCCCATCCAACTCCAAGCAGGGCCGGCTGGTCCACAGTCACCGAGTCACCCAGCACACCACAGACCCAATAAGTCCGGGACCCTATGTCCGGGACCCACTGAATTTACATTCTTAGCATTCAGGAAGTCGGATGCAGAATTAACATCGCTTGGATTCAGGAGGTCATCAACATCTCTAGCATTCAGGAGGTCAGATGCAGAATTAACATCACTTGTATTCAGGAGTCATCAACATCTCTAGCATTCAGGAGATCAAGTGTAGCATTTCATTCTTAGCATTCAGGAGGTCGGATGCAGAATTAACATCACTTGTATTCAGGAGGTCATCAACATCTCTAGGTTCAGGAGGTCAAGTGTAGCATTTCATTCTTAGCATTCAGGAAGTCGGATGCAGAATTAACATCACTTGGATTCAGGAGGTCATCAACATCTCTAGCATTCAGGAGGTCAGATGCAGAATTAACATCACTTGTATTCAGGAGGTCAAGTGTAGCATTTCATTCTTAGCATTCAGGAGGTCGGATGCAGAATTAACATCACTTGGATTCAGGAGGTCATCACCATCTCTAGCAGTGAGGAGGTCGGATGCAGAATTAACATCACTTGGATTCAGGAGGTCATCAACATCTCTAGCATTCAGGAGGTCAAGTGTAGCATTTACATTCTTAGCATTCAGGAGGTCGGATGCAGAATTAACATCACTTGGATTCAGGAGGTCATCAACATCTCTAGCATTCAGGAGGTCAAGTGTAGCATTTACATTCTTAGCATTCAGGAGGTCGGATGCAGAATTAACATCACTTGGATTCAGGAGGTCATCAACATCTCTAGCATTCAGGAGGTCAAGTGTAGCATTTACATTCTTAGCATTCAGGAGGTCAGATGCAGAATTAACATCACTTGGATTCAGGAGGTCAACATCTCTAGCATTCAGGAAGTCGGATGCAGAATTAACATCACTTGGATTCAGGAGGTCATCAACATCTCTAGCATTCAGGAGGTCAAGTGTAGCATTTACATTCTTAGCATTCAGGAAGTCGGATGCAGAATTAACATCACTTGGATTCAGGAGGTCCTCAACATCTCTAGCATTCAGGAGGTCAAGTGTAGCATTTACATTCTTAGCATTCAAGAGGTCAAGTGTAGCATTTACATTCTACCATTCCGGAGGTCAGATGGAGACTTAACATCACTTGGATTCAGGTCATCACCATCTCTAGCATTCAGGAAGTCGGATGCAGAATTAACATCACTTGGATTCAGTAGGTCATCAACATCTCTAGCATTCAGGAGGTCATCAACATCTCTAGCATTCAGGAGGTCAAGTGTAGCATTTACATTCTTAGCATTCAGGAGGTCGGATGCAGAATTAACATAACTTGGATTCAGGAGGTCATCAACATCTCTAGCATTCAGGAGGTCAAGTGTAGCATTTACATTCTTAGCATTCTGGAGGTCAGATGCAGAATTAACATCACTTGGATTCAGGAGGTCAACATCTCTAGCATTCAGGGGGTCAGATGCAGAATTAACATCACTTGGATTCAGGAGGTCATCAACATCTCTAGCATTCAGGAGGTCAAGTGTAGCATTTACATTCTCAGCATTCAGGAGGCCCGATGCAAAATTAACATCACTTGGATTCAGGAGGTCATCAACCTCTCTAGCATTCAGGGGGTCAAGTGTAGCATTTACATTCTTAGCATTCAGGAGGTCAGATGCAGAATTAACATCACTTGGATTCAGGAGGTCAACATCTCTAGCATTCAGGAAGTCGGATGCAGAATTAACATCACTTGGATTCAGGAGGTCATCAACATCTCTAGCATTCAGGAGGTCAAGTGTAGCATTTACATTCTTAGCATTCAGGAGGTCGGATGCAGAATTAACATCACTTGGATTCAGGAGGTCATCAACATCTCTAGCATTCAGGAGGTCAAGTGTAGCATTTACATTCTTAGCATTCAGGAGGTCAGATGCAGAATTAACATCACTTGGATTCAGGAGGTCAACATCTCTAGCATTCAGGAAGTCGGATGCAGAATTAACATCACTTGGATTCAGGAGGTCATCAACATCTCTAGCATTCAGGAGGTCAAGTGTAGCATTTACATTCTTAGCATTCAGGAAGTCGGATGCAGAATTAACATCACTTGGATTCAGGAGGTCCTCAACATCTCTAGCATTCAGGAGGTCAAGTGTAGCATTTACATTCTTAGCATTCAAGAGGTCAAGTGTAGCATTTACATTCTACCATTCCGGAGGTCAGATGGAGACTTAACATCACTTGGATTCAGGTCATCACCATCTCTAGCATTCAGGAAGTCGGATGCAGAATTAACATCACTTGGATTCAGTAGGTCATCAACATCTCTAGCATTCAGGAGGTCATCAACATCTCTAGCATTCAGGAGGTCAAGTGTAGCATTTACATTCTTAGCATTCAGGAGGTCGGATGCAGAATTAACATAACTTGGATTCAGGAGGTCATCAACATCTCTAGCATTCAGGAGGTCAAGTGTAGCATTTACATTCTTAGCATTCTGGAGGTCAGATGCAGAATTAACATCACTTGGATTCAGGAGGTCAACATCTCTAGCATTCAGGGGGTCAGATGCAGAATTAACATCACTTGGATTCAGGAGGTCATCAACATCTCTAGCATTCAGGAGGTCAAGTGTAGCATTTACATTCTCAGCATTCAGGAGGCCCGATGCAAAATTAACATCACTTGGATTCAGGAGGTCATCAACCTCTCTAGCATTCAGGGGGTCAAGTGTAGCATTTACATTCTTAGCATTCAGGAGGTCAGATGCAGAATTAACATCACTTGGATTCAGGAGGTCAACATCTCAAGCATTCAGGAAGTCGGATGCAGAATTAACATCACTTGGATTCAGGAGGTCATCAACATCTCTAGTATTCAGGAGGTCAGATGCAGAATTAACATCACTTGTATTCAGGAGGTCATCAACATCTCTAGCATTAAGAAGGTCAAGTGTAGCATTTCATTCTTAGCATTCAGGAGGTCGGATGCAGAATTAACATCACTTGTATTCAGGAGGTCATCAACATCTCTAGCACTCAGGAGGTCAAGTGTAGCATTTAATTCTTAGCATTCAGGAGGTCGGATGCAGAATTAACATCACTTGGATTCAGGAGGTCATCAACATCTCTAGCATTCAGGAGGTCAAGTGTAGCATTTACATTCTTAGCATTCAGGAAGTCGGATGCAGAATTAACATCACTTGGATTCAGGAGGTCATCAAGATCTCTAGCATTCAGGAGGTCAAGTTTAGCATTTACATTCTTAGCATTCAGGAGGTCAGATGCAGAATTAACATCACTTGTATTCAGGAGGTCATCAACATCTCTAGGTTCAGGAGGTCAAGTGTAGCATTTCATTCTTAGCATTCAGGAAGTCGGATGCAGAATTAACATCACTTGGATTCAGGAGGTCATCAACATCTCTAGCATTCAGGAGGTCAGATGCAGAATTAACATCACTTGTATTCAGGAGGTCAAGTGTAGCATTTCATTCTTAGCATTCAGGAGGTCGGATGCAGAATTAACATCACTTGGATTCAGGAGGTCATCACCATCTCTAGCAGTGAGGAGGTCGGATGCAGAATTAACATCACTTGGATTCAGGAGGTCATCAACATCTCTAGCATTCAGGAGGTCAAGTGTAGCATTTACATTCTTAGCATTCAGGAGGTCGGATGCAGAATTAACATCACTTGGATTCAGGAGGTCATCAACATCTCTAGCATTCAGGAGGTCAAGTGTAGCATTTACATTCTTAGCATTCAGGAGGTCGGATGCAGAATTAACATCACTTGGATTCAGGAGGTCATCAACATCTCTAGCATTCAGGAGGTCAAGTGTAGCATTTACATTCTTAGCATTCAGGAGGTCAGATGCAGAATTAACATCACTTGGATTCAGGAGGTCAACATCTCTAGCATTCAGGAAGTCGGATGCAGAATTAACATCACTTGGATTCAGGAGGTCATCAACATCTCTAGCATTCAGGAGGTCAAGTGTAGCATTTACATTCTTAGCATTCAGGAAGTCGGATGCAGAATTAACATCACTTGGATTCAGGAGGTCCTCAACATCTCTAGCATTTGAGGAGGTCATCAACATCTCTAGCATTGAGGAGGTCAAGTGTAGCATTTACATTCTCAGCATTCAGGAGGCCGGATGCAAAATTAACATCACTTGGATTCAGGAGGTCATCAAAATCTATAGCATTCAGGAGGTCAAGTGTAGCATTTACATTCTTAGCATTCAGGAGGTCGGATGCAGAATTAACATCACTTGGATTCAGGAGGTCATCACCATCTCTAGCATTCAGGAAGTCGGATGCAGAATTAACATCACTTGGATTCAGGAGGTCATCAACATCTCTAGCATTCAGGAGGTCAAGTGTAGCATTTACATTCTTAGCATTCAGGAGGTTGGATGCAGAATGAACATCGCTTGGATTCAGGAGGTCATCACCATCTCTAGCATTCAGAGGGTTGGATGCAGAATTAACATCACTTGGATTCAGGAGGTCATCAACATCTCTAGCATTCAGGAGGTCAAGTGTAGCATTTACATTCTTAGCATTCAGGAGGTCAGATGCAGAATTAACATCACTTGGATTCAGGAGGTCAACATCTCTAGCATTCAGGGGGTCAGATGCAGAATTAACATCACTTGGATTCAGGAGGTCATCAACATCTCTAGCATTCAGGAGGTCACGTGTAGCATTTACATTCTTAGCATTCAGGAGGTCGGATGCAGAATTAACATCACTTGCATTCAGGAGGTCATCAACATCTCTAGCATTCAGGAGGTCAAGTGTAGCATTTACATTCTTAGCATTCAGGAGGTCAGATGCAGAATTAACATCACTTGGATTCAGGAGGTCATCACCATCTCTACCATTCAGGAAGTCGGATGCAGAATTAACATCACTTGTATTCAGGAGGTCATCAACATCTCTAGCATTCAGGAGGTCAAGTGTAGCGTTTCATTCTTAGCATTCAGGAGGTCAGATGGAGACTTAACATCACTTGGATTCAGGTCATCACCATCTCTAGCATTCAGGAAGTCGGATGCAGAATTAACATCACTTGGATTCAGGAGGTCATCAACATCTCTAGCATTCAGGAGGTCATCAACATCTCTAGCATTCAGGAGGTCAAGTGTAGCATTTACATTCTTAGCATTCAGTAGGTCGGATGCAGAATTAACATCACTTGGATTCAGGAGGTCATCAACCTCTCTAGCATTCAGGGGGTCAGATGCAGAATTAAAATCACTTGGATTCAGGATTTCATCAACCTCTCTAGCATTCAGGGGGTGAGATGCAGAATTAACATCACTTGTATTCAGGAGGTCATCAACATCTCTAGCATTCAGGAGGTCAAGTGTAGCATTTACATTCTTAGCATTCAGGAGGTCAGATGCAGAATTAACATCACTTGGATTCAGGAGGTCATCAACATTTCTAGCATTCAGGAGGTCAAGTGTAGCATTTACATTCTTAGCATTCAGGAGGTCGGATGCAGAATTAACATCACTTGGATTCAGGAGGTCATCACCATTTCTAGCATTCAGGAAGTCAGATGCAGAATTAACATCACTTGGATTCAGGAGGTCATCAACATCTCTAGCATTCAGGAGGTCATCAACATCTCTAGCATTCAGGAGGTCAAGTGTAACATTTACATTCTTAGCATTCAGAAGGTCAGATGCAGAATTAACATCACTTGGATTCAGGAGGTCATCACCATCTCTAGCATTCAGGGGGTCGGATGCAGAATTAACATCACTTGGATTCAGGAGGTCATCAACATCTCTAGCATTCAGGAGGTCATCAACATCTCTAGCATTCAGGAGGTCAAGTGTAACATTTACATTCTTAGCATTCAGAAGGTCAGATGCAGAATTAACATCACTTGGATTCAGGAGGTCATCAACATCTCTAGCATTCAGGAGGTCATCAACATCTCTAGCATTCAGGAGGTCAAGTGTAGCATATACATTCTTAGCATTCAGGAGGTCGGATGTAGAATTAACATCACTTGGATTCAGGAGGTCATCAACATCTCTAGCATTCAGGAGGTCAAGTGCAGCATTTACATTCTTAGCATTCAGGAAGTCGGATGCAGAATTAACATCTCTAGCATTCAGGAGGTCATCAACATCTCTAGCATTAAGGAGGTCAAGTGTAGCATTTACATTCTTAGCATTCCGGAGGTCAGATGCAGAATTAACATCACTTGGATTCAGGAGGTCATCAACCTCTCTAGCATTCAGGGGGTCAGATGCAGAATTAAAATCACTTGCATTCAGGAGGTCATCAACATCTATAGCATTCGGGAGGTCAAGTGTAGCATTTACATTCTTAGCATTCAGGAGGTCGGATGCAGAATTAACATCACTTGGATTCAGGATTTCATCAACCTCTCTAGCATTCAGGGGGTGAGATGCAGAATTAACATCACTTGTATTCAGGAGGTCATCACCATCTCTAGCAGTGAGGAGGTCGGATGCAGAATTAACATCACTTGGATTCAGGAGGTCATCAACATCTCTAGCATTCAGGAGGTCATCAACATCTCTAGCATTAAGGAGGTCAAGTGTAGCATTTACATTCTTAGCATTCCGGAGGTCAGATGCAGAATTAACATCACTTGGATTCAGGAGGTCATCAACCTCTCTAGCATTCAGGGGGTCAGATGCAGAATTAAAATCACTTGCATTCAGGAGGTCATCAACATCTATAGCATTCGGGAGGTCAAGTGTAGCATTTACATTCTTAGCATTCAGGAGGTCGGATGCAGAATTAACATCACTTGGATTCAGGATTTCATCAACCTCTCTAGCATTCAGGGGGTGAGATGCAGAATTAACATCACTTGTATTCAGGAGGTCATCACCATCTCTAGCAGTGAGGAGGTCGGATGCAGAATTAACATCACTTGGATTCAGGAGGTCATCAACATCTATAGCATTCAGGAGGTCAAGTGTAGCATTTACATTCTTAGCATTCAAGAGGTCAGATGCAGAATTAACATCACTTGGATTCAGGAGGTCATCACCATCTCTAGCAGTGAGGAGGTCGGATGCAGAATTAACATCACTTGGATTCAGGAGGTCATCAACATCTACAGCATTCAGGAAGTCAAGTGTAGCATTTACATTCTTAGCATTCAGGAGGTCGGATGCAGAATTAACATCACTTGGATTCAGGAGGTCATCACCATCTCTAGCATTCAGGAAGTCGGATGCAGAATTAACATCACTTGGATTCAGGAGGTCATCAACATCTCTAGCATTCAGGAGGTCAAGTGTAGCATTTACATTCTTAGCATTCAGGAGGTTGGATGCAGAATGAACATCGCTTGGATTCAGGAGGTCATCACCATCTCTAGCATTCAGAGGGTTGGATGCAGAATTAACATCACTTGGATTCAGGAGGTCATCAACATCTCTAGCATTCAGGAGGTCAAGTGTAGCATTTACATTCTTAGCATTCAGGAGGTCAAATGCAGAATTAACATCACTTGGATTCAGGAGGTCAACATCTCTAGCATTCAGGGGGTCAGATACAGAATTAACATCACTTGGATTCAGGAGGTCATCAACATCTCTAGCATTCAGGAGGTCAAGTGTAGCATTTACATTCTTAGCATTCAGGAGGTCAGATGCAGAATTAACATCACTTGGATTCAGGAGGTCAACATCTCTAGCATTCAGGGGGTCCGATGCAGAATTAACATCACTTGCATTCAGGAGGTCATCAACATCTCTAGCATTTAGGAGGTCAAGTGTAGCATTTACATTCTTAGCATTCAGGAGGTCGGATGCAGAATTAACATCACTTGGATTCAGAAGGTCATCACCATCTCAAGCAGTCAGGAGGTCATCAACATCTGTAGCATTCAGGAGGTCAAGTATAGCATTTACATTCTTAGCATTCAGGAGGTCAGATGCAGAATTAACATCACTTGGATTCAGGAGGTCAACATCTCTAGCATTCAGGGGGTCAGATGCACAATTAACATCACTTGCATTCAGGTATTCATCAACATCTCTAGCATTCAGGAGGTCAAGTGTAGCATTTACATTCTTAGCATTCAGGAGGTCAGATGCAGAATTAACATCACTTGGATTCAGGAGGTCATCACCATCTCTAGCATTCAGGAATTCGGATGCAGAATTAACATCACTTGTATTCAGGAGGTCATCAACATCTCTATCAATCAGGAGGTCAAGTGTAGCATTTCATTCTTAGCATTCAGGAGGTCAGATGGAGACTTAACATCACTTGGATTCAGGTCATCACCATCTCTAGCATTCAGGAAGTCGGATGCAGAATTAACATCACTTGGATTCAGGAGGTCATCAACATCTCTAGCATTCAGGAGGTCATCAACATCTCTAGCATTCAGGAGGTCAAGTGTGCCATTTACTTTCTTAGCATTCAGGAGGTTGGATGCAGAATTAACATAACTTGTATTCAGGAGGTCAACTGTAGCATTTACATTCTTAGCATTCTGGAGGTCAGATGCAGAAATAACATAATTTGGATTCAGGAGGTCATCAACCTCTCTAGCATTCAGGGGGTCAGATGCAGAATTAACATCACTTGGATTCAGGAGGTCATCAACATCTCTAGCATTCAGGAGGTCAAGTGTAGCATTTACATTCTTAGCATTCTGGAGGTCAGATGCAGAATTAACATCACTTGGATTCAGGAGGTCAACATCTCTAGCATTCAGGGGGTCAGATGCAGAATTAACATCACTTGGATTCAGGAGGTCATCAACATCTCTAGCATTCAGGAGGTCAAGTGTAGCATTTACATTCTCAGCATTCAGGAGGCCCGATGCAAAATTAACATCACTTGGATTCAGGAGGTCATCAACCTCTCTAGCATTCAGGGGGTCAAGTGTAGCATTTACATTCTTAGCATTCAGGAGGTCAGATGCAGAATTAACATCACTTGGATTCAGGAGGTCAACATCTCAAGCATTCAGGAAGTCGGATGCAGAATTAACATCACTTGGATTCAGGAGGTCATCAACATCTCTAGCATTCAGGAGGTCAGATGCAGAATTAACATCACTTGTATTCAGGAGGTCATCAACATCTCTAGCATTAAGAAGGTCAAGTGTAGCATTTCATTCTTAGCATTCAGGAGGTCGGATGCAGAATTAACATCACTTGTATTCAGGAGGTCATCAACATCTCTAGCACTCAGGAGGTCCAGTGTAGCATTTAATTCTTAGCATTCAGGAGGTCGGATGCAGAATTAACATCACTTGGATTCAGGAGGTCATCAACATCTCTAGCATTCAGGAGGTCAAGTGTAGCATTTACATTCTTAGCATTCAGGAAGTCGGATGCAGAATTAACATCACTTGGATTCAGGAGGTCATCAAGATCTCTAGCATTCAGGAGGTCAAGTTTAGCATTTACATTCTTAGCATTCAGGAGGTCAGATGCAGAATTAACATCACTTGTATTCAGGAGGTCATCAACATCTCTAGGTTCAGGAGGTCAAGTCTAGCATTTCATTCTTAGCATTCAGGAAGTCGGATGCAGAATTAACATCACTTGGATTCAGGAGGTCATCAACATCTCTAGCATTCAGGAGGTCAGATGCAGAATTAACATCACTTGTATTCAGGAGGTCATCAACATCTCTAGCATTAAGAAGGTCAAGTGTAGCATTTCATTCTTAGCATTCAGGAGGTCGGATGCAGAATTAACATCACTTGTATTCAGGAGGTCATCAACATCTCTAGCACTCAGGAGGTCAAGTGTAGCATTTAATTCTTAGCATTCAGGAGGTCGGATGCAGAATTAACATCACTTGGATTCAGGAGGTCATCAACATCTCTAGCATTCAGGAGGTCAAGTGTAGCATTTACATTCTTAGCATTCAGGAAGTCGGATGCAGAATTAACATCACTTGGATTCAGGAGGTCATCAAGATCTCTAGCATTCAGGAGGTCAAGTTTAGCATTTACATTCTTAGCATTCAGGAGGTCAGATGCAGAATTAACATCACTTGGATTCAGGAGGTCATCAACATCTCTAGCATTCAGGAGGTCAAGTGTAGCATTTACATTCTTAGCATTCAGGAGGTCAGATGCAGAATTAACATCACTTGGATTCAGGCGGTCATCACCATCTCTAGCATTCAGGAAGTCAGATGCAGAATTAACATCACTTGTATTCAGGAGGTCATCAACATCTCTAGCATTCAGGAGGTCAAGTGTAACATTTCATTCTTAGCATTCAGGAGGTCGGATGCAGAATTAACACCACTTGTATTCAGGAGGTCATCAACATCTCTAGCATTCAGGAGGTCAAGTGTAGCATTTCATTCTTAGCATTCAGGAGGTTGGATGCAAAATTAACATCACTTGGATTCAGGAGGTCATCACCATCTCTAGCAGTGAGGAGGTAGGATGCAGAATTAACATCACTTGAATTGAGGAGGTCATCAACATCTCTAGCATTCAGGAGGTCAAGTGTGGCATTTACATTCTTAGCATTCAGGAAATCGAATGCAGAATTAACATCACTTGGATTCATGAGGTCAACAACATCTCTATTATTCAGGAGGTCAAGTGTAGCATTTACATTCTTAGCATTCAGGAAGTCGGATGCAGAATTAACATCACTTGGATTCAGGAGGTCATCAACATCTCTAGCATTCAGGAGGTCAAGTGTAGCATTTACATTCTTAGCATTCAGGAAGTCGGATGCAGAATTAACATCACTTGGATTCAGGAGGTCATCAACCTCTCTAGCATTCAGGGGGTCAGATGCAGAATTAACATCACTTGTATTCAGGAGGTCATCAACATTTCTAGCATTCAGGAGGTCAAGTGTAGCATTTACATTCTTAGCATTCAGGAGGTCGGATGCAGAATTAACATCGCTTGGATTCAGGAGGTCATCACCATTTCTAGCATTCAGGAAGTCAGATGCAGAACTAACATCACTTGGATTCAGGAGGTCATCAACATCTCTAGCATTCAGGAGGTCATCAACATCTCTAGCATTCAGGAGGTCAAGTGTAGCATTTACATTCTTAGCATTCAGGTCAGATGCAGAATTAACATCACTTGGATTCAGGAGGTCATCACCATCTCCAGCATTCAGGGGGTCGGATGCAGAATTAACATCACTTGGATTCAGGAGGTCATCAACATCTCTAGCATTCAGGAGGTCATCAACATTTCTAGCATTCAGGAGGTCAAGTGTAGCATTTACATTCTTAGCATTCAGGATGTCGGATGTAGAATTAACATCACTTGGATTCAGGAGGTCATCAACATCTCTAGCATTCAGGAGGTCATCAACATCTCTAGCATTCAGGAGGTCAAGTGTAGCATTTACATTCTTAGCATTCAGGAGGTCGGATGCAGAATTAACATCACTTGGATTCAGGAGGTCATCAACATCTCTAGCATTTGAGGAGGTCATCAACATCTCTAGCATTGAGGAGGTCAAGTGTAGCATTTACATTCTCAGCATTCAGGAGGCCGGATGCAAAATTAACATCACTTGGATTCAGGAGGTCATCAAAATCTATAGCATTCAGGAGGTCAAGTGTAGCATTTACATTCTTAGCATTCAGGAGGTCGGATGCAGAATTAACATCACTTGGATTCAGGAGGTCATCACCATCTCTAGCATTCAGGAAGTCGGATGCAGAATTAACATCACTTGGATTCAGGAGGTCATCAACATCTCTAGCATTCAGGAGGTCAAGTGTAGCATTTACATTCTTAGCATTCAGGAGGTTGGATGCAGAATGAACATCGCTTGGATTCAGGAGGTCATCACCATCTCTAGCATTCAGAGGGTTGGATGCAGAATTAACATCACTTGGATTCAGGAGGTCATCAACATCTCTAGCATTCAGGAGGTCAAGTGTAGCATTTACATTCTTAGCATTCAGGAGGTCAGATGCAGAATTAACATCACTTGGATTCAGGAGGTCAACATCTCTAGCATTCAGGGGGTCAGATGCAGAATTAACATCACTTGGATTCAGGAGGTCATCAACATCTCTAGCATTCAGGAGGTCACGTGTAGCATTTACATTCTTAGCATTCAGGAGGTCGGATGCAGAATTAACATCACTTGCATTCAGGAGGTCATCAACATCTCTAGCATTCAGGAGGTCAAGTGTAGCATTTACATTCTTAGCATTCAGGAGGTCAGATGCAGAATTAACATCACTTGGATTCAGGAGGTCATCACCATCTCTACCATTCAGGAAGTCGGATGCAGAATTAACATCACTTGTATTCAGGAGGTCATCAACATCTCTAGCATTCAGGAGGTCAAGTGTAGCGTTTCATTCTTAGCATTCAGGAGGTCAGATGGAGACTTAACATCACTTGGATTCAGGTCATCACCATCTCTAGCATTCAGGAAGTCGGATGCAGAATTAACATCACTTGGATTCAGGAGGTCATCAACATCTCTAGCATTCAGGAGGTCATCAACATCTCTAGCATTCAGGAGGTCAAGTGTAGCATTTACATTCTTAGCATTCAGTAGGTCGGATGCAGAATTAACATAACTTGGATTCAGGAGGTCATCAACATCTCTAGCATTCAGGAGGTCAAGTGGAGCATTTACATTCTTAGCATTCCGGAGGTCAGATGCAGAATTAACATAACTTGGATTCAGGAGGTCATCAACCTCTCTAGCATTCAGGGGGTCAGATGCAGAATTAAAATCACTTGCATTCAGGAGGTCATCAACATCTATAGCATTCGGGAGGTCAAGTGTAGCATTTACATTCTTAGCATTCAGGAGGTCGGATGCAGAATTAACATCACTTGGATTCAGGATTTCATCAACCTCTCTAGCATTCAGGGGGTGAGATGCAGAATTAACATCACTTGTATTCAGGAGGTCATCAACATCTCTAGCATTCAGGAGGTCAAGTGTAGCATTTACATTCTTAGCATTCAGGAGGTCAGATGCAGAATTAACATCACTTGGATTCAGGAGGTCATCAACATTTCTAGCATTCAGGAGGTCAAGTGTAGCATTTACATTCTTAGCATTCAGGAGGTCGGATGCAGAATTAACATCACTTGGATTCAGGAGGTCATCACCATTTCTAGCATTCAGGAAGTCAGATGCAGAATTAACATCACTTGGATTCAGGAGGTCATCAACATCTCTAGCATTCAGGAGGTCAAGTGTAACATTTACATTCTTAGCATTCAGAAGGTCAGATGCAGAATTAACATCACTTGGATTCAGGAGGTCATCACCATCTCTAGCATTCAGGGGGTCGGATGCAGAATTAACATCACTTGGATTCAGGAGGTCATCAACATCTCTAGCATTCAGGAGGTCATCAACATCTCTAGCATTCAGGAGGTCAAGTGTAACATTTACATTCTTAGCATTCAGAAGGTCAGATGCAGAATTAACATCACTTGGATTCAGGAGGTCATCAACATCTCTAGCATTCAGGAGGTCATCAACATCTCTAGCATTCAGGAGGTCAAGTGCAGCATTTACATTCTTAGCATTCAGGAAGTCGGATGCAGAATTAACATCTCTAGCATTCAGGAGGTCATCAACATCTCTAGCATTAAGGAGGTCAAGTGTAGCATTTACATTCTTAGCATTCCGGAGGTCAGATGCAGAATTAACATCACTTGGATTCAGGAGGTCATCAACCTCTCTAGCATTCAGGGGGTCAGATGCAGAATTAAAATCACTTGCATTCAGGAGGTCATCAACATCTATAGCATTCGGGAGGTCAAGTGTAGCATTTACATTCTTAGCATTCAGGAGGTCGGATGCAGAATTAACATCACTTGGATTCAGGATTTCATCAACCTCTCTAGCATTCAGGGGGTGAGATGCAGAATTAACATCACTTGTATTCAGGAGGTCATCACCATCTCTAGCAGTGAGGAGGTCGGATGCAGAATTAACATCACTTGGATTCAGGAGGTCATCAACATCTCTAGCATTCAGGAGGTCATCAACATCTCTAGCATTAAGGAGGTCAAGTGTAGCATTTACATTCTTAGCATTCCGGAGGTCAGATGCAGAATTAACATCACTTGGATTCAGGAGGTCATCAACCTCTCTAGCATTCAGGGGGTCAGATGCAGAATTAAAATCACTTGCATTCAGGAGGTCATCAACATCTATAGCATTCGGGAGGTCAAGTGTAGCATTTACATTCTTAGCATTCAGGAGGTCGGATGCAGAATTAACATCACTTGGATTCAGGATTTCATCAACCTCTCTAGCATTCAGGGGGTGAGATGCAGAATTAACATCACTTGTATTCAGGAGGTCATCACCATCTCTAGCAGTGAGGAGGTCGGATGCAGAATTAACATCACTTGGATTCAGGAGGTCATCAACATCTATAGCATTCAGGAGGTCAAGTGTAGCATTTACATTCTTAGCATTCAAGAGGTCAGATGCAGAATTAACATCACTTGGATTCAGGAGGTCATCACCATCTCTAGCAGTGAGGAGGTCGGATGCAGAATTAACATCACTTGGATTCAGGAGGTCATCAACATCTACAGCATTCAGGAAGTCAAGTGTAGCATTTACATTCTTAGCATTCAGGAGGTCGGATGCAGAATTAACATCACTTGGATTCAGGAGGTCAACATCTCTAGCATTCAGGAAGTCGGATGCAGAATTAACATCACTTGGATTCAGGAGGTCATCAACATCTCTAGCATTCAGGAGGTCAAGTGTAGCATTTACATTCTTAGCATTCAGGAAGTCGGATGCAGAATTAACATCACTTGGATTCAGGAGGTCCTCAACATCTCTAGCATTTGAGGAGGTCATCAACATCTCTAGCATTGAGGAGGTCAAGTGTAGCATTTACATTCTCAGCATTCAGGAGGCCGGATGCAAAATTAACATCACTTGGATTCAGGAGGTCATCAAAATCTATAGCATTCAGGAGGTCAAGTGTAGCATTTACATTCTTAGCATTCAGGAGGTCGGATGCAGAATTAACATCACTTGGATTCAGGAGGTCATCACCATCTCTAGCATTCAGGAAGTCGGATGCAGAATTAACATCACTTGGATTCAGGAGGTCATCAACATCTCTAGCATTCAGGAGGTCAAGTGTAGCATTTACATTCTTAGCATTCAGGAGGTTGGATGCAGAATGAACATCGCTTGGATTCAGGAGGTCATCACCATCTCTAGCATTCAGAGGGTTGGATGCAGAATTAACATCACTTGGATTCAGGAGGTCATCAACATCTCTAGCATTCAGGAGGTCAAGTGTAGCATTTACATTCTTAGCATTCAGGAGGTCAGATGCAGAATTAACATCACTTGGATTCAGGAGGTCAACATCTCTAGCATTCAGGGGGTCAGATGCAGAATTAACATCACTTGGATTCAGGAGGTCATCAACATCTCTAGCATTCAGGAGGTCACGTGTAGCATTTACATTCTTAGCATTCAGGAGGTCGGATGCAGAATTAACATCACTTGCATTCAGGAGGTCATCAACATCTCTAGCATTCAGGAGGTCAAGTGTAGCATTTACATTCTTAGCATTCAGGAGGTCAGATGCAGAATTAACATCACTTGGATTCAGGAGGTCATCACCATCTCTACCATTCAGGAAGTCGGATGCAGAATTAACATCACTTGTATTCAGGAGGTCATCAACATCTCTAGCATTCAGGAGGTCAAGTGTAGCGTTTCATTCTTAGCATTCAGGAGGTCAGATGGAGACTTAACATCACTTGGATTCAGGTCATCACCATCTCTAGCATTCAGGAAGTCGGATGCAGAATTAACATCACTTGGATTCAGGAGGTCATCAACATCTCTAGCATTCAGGAGGTCATCAACATCTCTAGCATTCAGGAGGTCAAGTGTAGCATTTACATTCTTAGCATTCAGTAGGTCGGATGCAGAATTAACATCACTTGGATTCAGGAGGTCATCAACCTCTCTAGCATTCAGGGGGTCAGATGCAGAATTAAAATCACTTGCATTCAGGAGGTCATCAACATCTATAGCATTCGGGAGGTCAAGTGTAGCATTTACATTCTTAGCATTCAGGAGGTCGGATGCAGAATTAACATCACTTGGATTCAGGATTTCATCAACCTCTCTAGCATTCAGGGGGTGAGATGCAGAATTAACATCACTTGTATTCAGGAGGTCATCAACATCTCTAGCATTCAGGAGGTCAAGTGTAGCATTTACATTCTTAGCATTCAGGAGGTCAGATGCAGAATTAACATCACTTGGATTCAGGAGGTCATCAACATTTCTAGCATTCAGGAGGTCAAGTGTAGCATTTACATTCTTAGCATTCAGGAGGTCGGATGCAGAATTAACATCACTTGGATTCAGGAGGTCATCACCATTTCTAGCATTCAGGAAGTCAGATGCAGAATTAACATCACTTGGATTCAGGAGGTCATCAACATCTCTAGCATTCAGGAGGTCATCAACATCTCTAGCATTCAGGAGGTCAAGTGTAACATTTACATTCTTAGCATTCAGAAGGTCAGATGCAGAATTAACATCACTTGGATTCAGGAGGTCATCACCATCTCTAGCATTCAGGGGGTCGGATGCAGAATTAACATCACTTGGATTCAGGAGGTCATCAACATCTCTAGCATTCAGGAGGTCATCAACATCTCTAGCATTCAGGAGGTCAAGTGTAACATTTACATTCTTAGCATTCAGAAGGTCAGATGCAGAATTAACATCACTTGGATTCAGGAGGTCATCAACATCTCTAGCATTCAGGAGGTCATCAACATCTCTAGCATTCAGGAGGTCAAGTGTAGCATATACATTCTTAGCATTCAGGAGGTCGGATGTAGAATTAACATCACTTGGATTCAGGAGGTCATCAACATCTCTAGCATTCAGGAGGTCAAGTGCAGCATTTACATTCTTAGCATTCAGGAAGTCGGATGCAGAATTAACATCTCTAGCATTCAGGAGGTCATCAACATCTCTAGCATTAAGGAGGTCAAGTGTAGCATTTACATTCTTAGCATTCCGGAGGTCAGATGCAGAATTAACATCACTTGGATTCAGGAGGTCATCAACCTCTCTAGCATTCAGGGGGTCAGATGCAGAATTAAAATCACTTGCATTCAGGAGGTCATCAACATCTATAGCATTCGGGAGGTCAAGTGTAGCATTTACATTCTTAGCATTCAGGAGGTCGGATGCAGAATTAACATCACTTGGATTCAGGATTTCATCAACCTCTCTAGCATTCAGGGGGTGAGATGCAGAATTAACATCACTTGTATTCAGGAGGTCATCACCATCTCTAGCAGTGAGGAGGTCGGATGCAGAATTAACATCACTTGGATTCAGGAGGTCATCAACATCTCTAGCATTCAGGAGGTCATCAACATCTCTAGCATTAAGGAGGTCAAGTGTAGCATTTACATTCTTAGCATTCCGGAGGTCAGATGCAGAATTAACATCACTTGGATTCAGGAGGTCATCAACCTCTCTAGCATTCAGGGGGTCAGATGCAGAATTAAAATCACTTGCATTCAGGAGGTCATCAACATCTATAGCATTCGGGAGGTCAAGTGTAGCATTTACATTCTTAGCATTCAGGAGGTCGGATGCAGAATTAACATCACTTGGATTCAGGAGGTCATCACCATCTCTAGCAGTGAGGAGGTCGGATGCAGAATTAACATCACTTGGATTCAGGAGGTCATCAACATCTATAGCATTCAGGAGGTCAAGTGTAGCATTTACATTCTTAGCATTCAAGAGGTCAGATGCAGAATTAACATCACTTGGATTCAGGAGGTCATCACCATCTCTAGCAGTGAGGAGGTCGGATGCAGAATTAACATCACTTGGATTCAGGAGGTCATCAACATCTACAGCATTCAGGAAGTCAAGTGTAGCATTTACATTCTTAGCATTCAGGAGGTCGGATGCAGAATTAACATCACTTGGATTCAGGAGGTCATCACCATCTCTAGCATTCAGGAAGTCGGATGCAGAATTAACATCACTTGGATTCAGGAGGTCATCAACATCTCTAGCATTCAGGAGGTCAAGTGTAGCATTTACATTCTTAGCATTCAGGAGGTTGGATGCAGAATGAACATCGCTTGGATTCAGGAGGTCATCACCATCTCTAGCATTCAGAGGGTTGGATGCAGAATTAACATCACTTGGATTCAGGAGGTCATCAACATCTCTAGCATTCAGGAGGTCAAGTGTAGCATTTACATTCTTAGCATTCAGGAGGTCAAATGCAGAATTAACATCACTTGGATTCAGGAGGTCAACATCTCTAGCATTCAGGGGGTCAGATACAGAATTAACATCACTTGGATTCAGGAGGTCATCAACATCTCTAGCATTCAGGAGGTCAAGTGTAGCATTTACATTCTTAGCATTCAGGAGGTCAGATGCAGAATTAACATCACTTGGATTCAGGAGGTCAACATCTCTAGCATTCAGGGGGTCCGATGCAGAATTAACATCACTTGCATTCAGGAGGTCATCAACATCTCTAGCATTTAGGAGGTCAAGTGTAGCATTTACATTCTTAGCATTCAGGAGGTCGGATGCAGAATTAACATCACTTGGATTCAGAAGGTCATCACCATCTCAAGCAGTCAGGAGGTCATCAACATCTGTAGCATTCAGGAGGTCAAGTATAGCATTTACATTCTTAGCATTCAGGAGGTCAGATGCAGAATTAACATCACTTGGATTCAGGAGGTCAACCTCTCTAGCATTCAGGGGGTCAGATGCAGAATTAACATCACTTGTATTCAGGAGGTCATCACCATCTCTAGCAGTGAGGAGGTCGGATGCAGAATTAACATCACTTGGATTCAGGAGGTCATCAACATCTATAGCATTCAGGAGGTCAAGTGTAGCATTTACATTCTTAGCATTCAAGAGGTCAGATGCAGAATTAACATCACTTGGATTCAGGAGGTCATCACCATCTCTAGCAGTGAGGAGGTCGGATGCAGAATTAACATCACTTGGATTCAGGAGGTCATCAACATCTACAGCATTCAGGAAGTCAAGTGTAGCATTTACATTCTTAGCATTCAGGAGGTCGGATGCAGAATTAACATCACTTGGATTCAGGAGGTCATCACCATCTCTAGCATTCAGGAAGTCGGATGCAGAATTAACATCACTTGGATTCAGGAGGTCATCAACATCTCTAGCATTCAGGAGGTCAAGTGTAGCATTTACATTCTTAGCATTCAGGAGGTTGGATGCAGAATGAACATCGCTTGGATTCAGGAGGTCATCACCATCTCTAGCATTCAGAGGGTTGGATGCAGAATTAACATCACTTGGATTCAGGAGGTCATCAACATCTCTAGCATTCAGGAGGTCAAGTGTAGCATTTACATTCTTAGCATTCAGGAGGTCAAATGCAGAATTAACATCACTTGGATTCAGGAGGTCAACATCTCTAGCATTCAGGGGGTCAGATACAGAATTAACATCACTTGGATTCAGGAGGTCATCAACATCTCTAGCATTCAGGAGGTCAAGTGTAGCATTTACATTCTTAGCATTCAGGAGGTCAGATGCAGAATTAACATCACTTGGATTCAGGAGGTCAACATCTCTAGCATTCAGGGGGTCCGATGCAGAATTAACATCACTTGCATTCAGGAGGTCATCAACATCTCTAGCATTTAGGAGGTCAAGTGTAGCATTTACATTCTTAGCATTCAGGAGGTCGGATGCAGAATTAACATCACTTGGATTCAGAAGGTCATCACCATCTCAAGCAGTCAGGAGGTCATCAACATCTGTAGCATTCAGGAGGTCAAGTATAGCATTTACATTCTTAGCATTCAGGAGGTCAGATGCAGAATTAACATCACTTGGATTCAGGAGGTCAACATCTCTAGCATTCAGGGGGTCAGATGCACAATTAACATCACTTGCATTCAGGTATTCATCAACATCTCTAGCATTCAGGAGGTCAAGTGTAGCATTTACATTCTTAGCATTCAGGAGGTCAGATGCAGAATTAACATCACTTGGATTCAGGAGGTCATCACCATCTCTAGCATTCAGGAATTCGGATGCAGAATTAACATCACTTGTATTCAGGAGGTCATCAACATCTCTATCAATCAGGAGGTCAAGTGTAGCATTTCATTCTTAGCATTCAGGAGGTCAGATGGAGACTTAACATCACTTGGATTCAGGTCATCACCATCTCTAGCATTCAGGAAGTCGGATGCAGAATTAACATCACTTGGATTCAGGAGGTCATCAACATCTCTAGCATTCAGTAGGTCATCAACATCTCTAGCATTCAGGAGGTCAAGTGTGCCATTTACTTTCTTAGCATTCAGGAGGTTGGATGCAGAATTAACATAACTTGGATTCAGGAGGTCAAGTGTAGCATTTACATTCTTAGCATTCTGGAGGTCAGATGCAGAAATAACATAATTTGGATTCAGGAGGTCATCAACCTCTCTAGCATTCAGGGGGTCAGATGCAGAATTAACATCACTTGGATTCAGGAGGTCATCAACATCTCTAGCATTCAGGAGGTCAAGTGTAGCATTTACATTCTTAGCATTCTGGAGGTCAGATGCAGAATTAACATCACTTGGATTCAGGAGGTCAACATCTCTAGCATTCAGGGGGTCAGATGCAGAATTAACATCACTTGGATTCAGGAGGTCATCAACATCTCTAGCATTCAGGAGGTCAAGTGTAGCATTTACATTCTCAGCATTCAGGAGGCCCGATGCAAAATTAACATCACTTGGATTCAGGAGGTCATCAACCTCTCTAGCATTCAGGGGGTCAAGTGTAGCATTTACATTCTTAGCATTCAGGAGGTCAGATGCAGAATTAACATCACTTGGATTCAGGAGGTCAACATCTCAAGCATTCAGGAAGTCGGATGCAGAATTAACATCACTTGGATTCAGGAGGTCATCAACATCTCTAGCATTCAGGAGGTCAGATGCAGAATTAACATCACTTGTATTCAGGAGGTCATCAACATCTCTAGCATTAAGAAGGTCAAGTGTAGCATTTCATTCTTAGCATTCAGGAGGTCGGATGCAGAATTAACATCACTTGTATTCAGGAGGTCATCAACATCTCTAGCACTCAGGAGGTCCAGTGTAGCATTTAATTCTTAGCATTCAGGAGGTCGGATGCAGAATTAACATCACTTGGATTCAGGAGGTCATCAACATCTCTAGCATTCAGGAGGTCAAGTGTAGCATTTACATTCTTAGCATTCAGGAAGTCGGATGCAGAATTAACATCACTTGGATTCAGGAGGTCATCAAGATCTCTAGCATTCAGGAGGTCAAGTTTAGCATTTACATTCTTAGCATTCAGGAGGTCAGATGCAGAATTAACATCACTTGTATTCAGGAGGTCATCAACATCTCTAGGTTCAGGAGGTCAAGTCTAGCATTTCATTCTTAGCATTCAGGAAGTCGGATGCAGAATTAACATCACTTGGATTCAGGAGGTCATCAACATCTCTAGCATTCAGGAGGTCAGATGCAGAATTAACATCACTTGTATTCAGGAGGTCATCAACATCTCTAGCATTAAGAAGGTCAAGTGTAGCATTTCATTCTTAGCATTCAGGAGGTCGGATGCAGAATTAACATCACTTGTATTCAGGAGGTCATCAACATCTCTAGCACTCAGGAGGTCAAGTGTAGCATTTAATTCTTAGCATTCAGGAGGTCGGATGCAGAATTAACATCACTTGGATTCAGGAGGTCATCAACATCTCTAGCATTCAGGAGGTCAAGTGTAGCATTTACATTCTTAGCATTCAGGAAGTCGGATGCAGAATTAACATCACTTGGATTCAGGAGGTCATCAAGATCTCTAGCATTCAGGAGGTCAAGTTTAGCATTTACATTCTTAGCATTCAGGAGGTCAGATGCAGAATTAACATCACTTGGATTCAGGAGGTCATCAACATCTCTAGCATTCAGGAGGTCAAGTGTAGCATTTACATTCTTAGCATTCAGGAGGTCAGATGCAGAATTAACATCACTTGGATTCAGGCGGTCATCACCATCTCTAGCATTCAGGAAGTCAGATGCAGAATTAACATCACTTGTATTCAGGAGGTCATCAACATCTCTAGCATTCAGGAGGTCAAGTGTAACATTTCATTCTTAGCATTCAGGAGGTCGGATGCAGAATTAACACCACTTGTATTCAGGAGGTCATCAACATCTCTAGCATTCAGGAGGTCAAGTGTAGCATTTCATTCTTAGCATTCAGGAGGTTGGATGCAAAATTAACATCACTTGGATTCAGGAGGTCATCACCATCTCTAGCAGTGAGGAGGTAGGATGCAGAATTAACATCACTTGAATTGAGGAGGTCATCAACATCTCTAGCATTCAGGAGGTCAAGTGTGGCATTTACATTCTTAGCATTCAGGAAATCGAATGCAGAATTAACATCACTTGGATTCATGAGGTCAACAACATCTCTATTATTCAGGAGGTCAAGTGTAGCATTTACATTCTTAGCATTCAGGAAGTCGGATGCAGAATTAACATCACTTGGATTCAGGAGGTCATCAACATCTCTAGCATTCAGGAGGTCAAGTGTAGCATTTACATACTTAGCATTCAGGAAGTCGGATGCAGAATTAACATCACTTGGATTCAGGAGGTCATCAACCTCTCTAGCATTCAGGGGGTCAGATGCAGAATTAACATCACTTGTATTCAGGAGGTCATCAACATTTCTAGCATTCAGGAGGTCAAGTGTAGCATTTACATTCTTAGCATTCAGGAGGTCGGATGCAGAATTAACATCGCTTGGATTCAGGAGGTCATCACCATTTCTAGCATTCAGGAAGTCAGATGCAGAACTAACATCACTTGGATTCAGGAGGTCATCAACATCTCTAGCATTCAGGAGGTCATCAACATCTCTAGCATTCAGGAGGTCAAGTGTAGCATTTACATTCTTAGCATTCAGGTCAGATGCAGAATTAACATCACTTGGATTCAGGAGGTCATCACCATCTCCAGCATTCAGGGGGTCGGATGCAGAATTAACATCACTTGGATTCAGGAGGTCATCAACATCTCTAGCATTCAGGAGGTCATCAACATTTCTAGCATTCAGGAGGTCAAGTGTAGCATTTACATTCTTAGCATTCAGGATGTCGGATGTAGAATTAACATCACTTGGATTCAGGAGGTCATCAACATCTCTAGCATTCAGGAGGTCATCAACATCTCTAGCATTCAGGAGGTCAAGTGTAGCATTTACATTCTTAGCATTCAGGAGGTCGGATGCAGAATTAACATCACTTGGATTCAGGAGGTCATCAACATCTCTAGCATTTGAGGAGGTCATCAACATCTCTAGCATTGAGGAGGTCAAGTGTAGCATTTACATTCTCAGCATTCAGGAGGCCGGATGCAAAATTAACATCACTTGGATTCAGGAGGTCATCAAAATCTATAGCATTCAGGAGGTCAAGTGTAGCATTTACATTCTTAGCATTCAGGAGGTCGGATGCAGAATTAACATCACTTGGATTCAGGAGGTCATCACCATCTCTAGCATTCAGGAAGTCGGATGCAGAATTAACATCACTTGGATTCAGGAGGTCATCAACATCTCTAGCATTCAGGAGGTCAAGTGTAGCATTTACATTCTTAGCATTCAGGAGGTTGGATGCAGAATGAACATCGCTTGGATTCAGGAGGTCATCACCATCTCTAGCATTCAGAGGGTTGGATGCAGAATTAACATCACTTGGATTCAGGAGGTCATCAACATCTCTAGCATTCAGGAGGTCAAGTGTAGCATTTACATTCTTAGCATTCAGGAGGTCAGATGCAGAATTAACATCACTTGGATTCAGGAGGTCAACATCTCTAGCATTCAGGGGGTCAGATGCAGAATTAACATCACTTGGATTCAGGAGGTCATCAACATCTCTAGCATTCAGGAGGTCACGTGTAGCATTTACATTCTTAGCATTCAGGAGGTCGGATGCAGAATTAACATCACTTGCATTCAGGAGGTCATCAACATCTCTAGCATTCAGGAGGTCAAGTGTAGCATTTACATTCTTAGCATTCAGGAGGTCAGATGCAGAATTAACATCACTTGGATTCAGGAGGTCATCACCATCTCTACCATTCAGGAAGTCGGATGCAGAATTAACATCACTTGTATTCAGGAGGTCATCAACATCTCTAGCATTCAGGAGGTCAAGTGTAGCGTTTCATTCTTAGCATTCAGGAGGTCAGATGGAGACTTAACATCACTTGGATTCAGGTCATCACCATCTCTAGCATTCAGGAAGTCGGATGCAGAATTAACATCACTTGGATTCAGGAGGTCATCAACATCTCTAGCATTCAGGAGGTCATCAACATCTCTAGCATTCAGGAGGTCAAGTGTAGCATTTACATTCTTAGCATTCAGTAGGTCGGATGCAGAATTAACATAACTTGGATTCAGGAGGTCATCAACATCTCTAGCATTCAGGAGGTCAAGTGGAGCATTTACATTCTTAGCATTCCGGAGGTCAGATGCAGAATTAACATCACTTGGATTCAGGAGGTCATCAACCTCTCTAGCATTCAGGGGGTCAGATGCAGAATTAAAATCACTTGCATTCAGGAGGTCATCAACATCTATAGCATTCGGGAGGTCAAGTGTAGCATTTACATTCTTAGCATTCAGGAGGTCGGATGCAGAATTAACATCGCTTGGATTCAGGAGGTCATCACCATTTCTAGCATTCAGGAAGTCAGATGCAGAACTAACATCACTTGGATTCAGGAGGTCATCAACATCTCTAGCATTCAGGAGGTCATCAACATCTCTAGCATTCAGGAGGTCAAGTGTAGCATTTACATTCTTAGCATTCAGGTCAGATGCAGAATTAACATCACTTGGATTCAGGAGGTCATCACCATCTCCAGCATTCAGGGGGTCGGATGCAGAATTAACATCACTTGGATTCAGGAGGTCATCAACATCTCTAGCATTCAGGAGGTCATCAACATTTCTAGCATTCAGGAGGTCAAGTGTAGCATTTACATTCTTAGCATTCAGGATGTCGGATGTAGAATTAACATCACTTGGATTCAGGAGGTCATCAACATCTCTAGCATTCAGGAGGTCATCAACATCTCTAGCATTCAGGAGGTCAAGTGTAGCATTTACATTCTTAGCATTCAGGAGGTCGGATGCAGAATTAACATCACTTGGATTCAGGAGGTCATCAACATCTCTAGCATTTGAGGAGGTCATCAACATCTCTAGCATTGAGGAGGTCAAGTGTAGCATTTACATTCTCAGCATTCAGGAGGCCGGATGCAAAATTAACATCACTTGGATTCAGGAGGTCATCAAAATCTATAGCATTCAGGAGGTCAAGTGTAGCATTTACATTCTTAGCATTCAGGAGGTCGGATGCAGAATTAACATCACTTGGATTCAGGAGGTCATCACCATCTCTAGCATTCAGGAAGTCGGATGCAGAATTAACATCACTTGGATTCAGGAGGTCATCAACATCTCTAGCATTCAGGAGGTCAAGTGTAGCATTTACATTCTTAGCATTCAGGAGGTTGGATGCAGAATGAACATCGCTTGGATTCAGGAGGTCATCACCATCTCTAGCATTCAGAGGGTTGGATGCAGAATTAACATCACTTGGATTCAGGAGGTCATCAACATCTCTAGCATTCAGGAGGTCAAGTGTAGCATTTACATTCTTAGCATTCAGGAGGTCAGATGCAGAATTAACATCACTTGGATTCAGGAGGTCAACATCTCTAGCATTCAGGGGGTCAGATGCAGAATTAACATCACTTGGATTCAGGAGGTCATCAACATCTCTAGCATTCAGGAGGTCACGTGTAGCATTTACATTCTTAGCATTCAGGAGGTCGGATGCAGAATTAACATCACTTGCATTCAGGAGGTCATCAACATCTCTAGCATTCAGGAGGTCAAGTGTAGCATTTACATTCTTAGCATTCAGGAGGTCAGATGCAGAATTAACATCACTTGGATTCAGGAGGTCATCACCATCTCTACCATTCAGGAAGTCGGATGCAGAATTAACATCACTTGTATTCAGGAGGTCATCAACATCTCTAGCATTCAGGAGGTCAAGTGTAGCGTTTCATTCTTAGCATTCAGGAGGTCAGATGGAGACTTAACATCACTTGGATTCAGGTCATCACCATCTCTAGCATTCAGGAAGTCGGATGCAGAATTAACATCACTTGGATTCAGGAGGTCATCAACATCTCTAGCATTCAGGAGGTCATCAACATCTCTAGCATTCAGGAGGTCAAGTGTAGCATTTACATTCTTAGCATTCAGTAGGTCGGATGCAGAATTAACATAACTTGGATTCAGGAGGTCATCAACATCTCTAGCATTCAGGAGGTCAAGTGGAGCATTTACATTCTTAGCATTCCGGAGGTCAGATGCAGAATTAACATCACTTGGATTCAGGAGGTCATCAACCTCTCTAGCATTCAGGGGGTCAGATGCAGAATTAAAATCACTTGCATTCAGGAGGTCATCAACATCTATAGCATTCGGGAGGTCAAGTGTAGCATTTACATTCTTAGCATTCAGGAGGTCGGATGCAGAATTAACATCACTTGGATTCAGGATTTCATCAACCTCTCTAGCATTCAGGGGGTGAGATGCAGAATTAACATCACTTGTATTCAGGAGGTCATCAACATCTCTAGCATTCAGGAGGTCAAGTGTGGCATTTACATTCTTAGCATTCAGGAGGTCAGATGCAGAATTAACATCACTTGGATTCAGGAGGTCATCAACATTTCTAGCATTCAGGAGGTCAAGTGTAGCATTTACATTCTTAGCATTCAGGAGGTCGGATGCAGAATTAACATCACTTGGATTCAGGAGGTCATCACCATTTCTAGCATTCAGGAAGTCAGATGCAGAATTAACATCACTTGGATTCAGGAGGTCATCAACATCTCTAGCATTCAGGAGGTCATCAACATCTCTAGCATTCAGGAGGTCAAGTGTAACATTTACATTCTTAGCATTCAGAAGGTCAGATGCAGAATTAACATCACTTGGATTCAGGAGGTCATCACCATCTCTAGCATTCAGGGGGTCGGATGCAGAATTAACATCACTTGGATTCAGGAGGTCATCAACATCTCTAGCATTCAGGAGGTCATCAACATCTCTAGCATTCAGGAGGTCAAGTGTAACATTTACATTCTTAGCATTCAGAAGGTCAGATGCAGAATTAACATCACTTGGATTCAGGAGGTCATCAACATCTCTAGCATTCAGGAGGTCATCAACATCTCTAGCATTCAGGAGGTCAAGTGTAGCATATACATTCTTAGCATTCAGGAGGTCGGATGTAGAATTAACATCACTTGGATTCAGGAGGTCATCAACATCTCTAGCATTCAGGAGGTCAAGTGCAGCATTTACATTCTTAGCATTCAGGAAGTCGGATGCAGAATTAACATCTCTAGCATTCAGGAGGTCATCAACATCTCTAGCATTAAGGAGGTCAAGTGTAGCATTTACATTCTTAGCATTCCGGAGGTCAGATGCAGAATTAACATCACTTGGATTCAGGAGGTCATCAACCTCTCTAGCATTCAGGGGGTCAGATGCAGAATTAAAATCACTTGCATTCAGGAGGTCATCAACATCTATAGCATTCGGGAGGTCAAGTGTAGCATTTACATTCTTAGCATTCAGGAGGTCGGATGCAGAATTAACATCACTTGGATTCAGGATTTCATCAACCTCTCTAGCATTCAGGGGGTGAGATGCAGAATTAACATCACTTGTATTCAGGAGGTCATCACCATCTCTAGCAGTGAGGAGGTCGGATGCAGAATTAACATCACTTGGATTCAGGAGGTCATCAACATCTCTAGCATTCAGGAGGTCATCAACATCTCTAGCATTAAGGAGGTCAAGTGTAGCATTTACATTCTTAGCATTCCGGAGGTCAGATGCAGAATTAACATCACTTGGATTCAGGAGGTCATCAACCTCTCTAGCATTCAGGGGGTCAGATGCAGAATTAAAATCACTTGCATTCAGGAGGTCATCAACATCTATAGCATTCGGGAGGTCAAGTGTAGCATTTACATTCTTAGCATTCAGGAGGTCGGATGCAGAATTAACATCACTTGGATTCAGGATTTCATCAACCTCTCTAGCATTCAGGGGGTGAGATGCAGAATTAACATCACTTGTATTCAGGAGGTCATCACCATCTCTAGCAGTGAGGAGGTCGGATGCAGAATTAACATCACTTGGATTCAGGAGGTCATCAACATCTATAGCATTCAGGAGGTCAAGTGTAGCATTTACATTCTTAGCATTCAAGAGGTCAGATGCAGAATTAACATCACTTGGATTCAGGAGGTCATCACCATCTCTAGCAGTGAGGAGGTCGGATGCAGAATTAACATCACTTGGATTCAGGAGGTCATCAACATCTACAGCATTCAGGAAGTCAAGTGTAGCATTTACATTCTTAGCATTCAGGAGGTCGGATGCAGAATTAACATCACTTGGATTCAGGAGGTCATCACCATCTCTAGCATTCAGGAAGTCGGATGCAGAATTAACATCACTTGGATTCAGGAGGTCATCAACATCTCTAGCATTCAGGAGGTCAAGTGTAGCATTTACATTCTTAGCATTCAGGAGGTTGGATGCAGAATGAACATCGCTTGGATTCAGGAGGTCATCACCATCTCTAGCATTCAGAGGGTTGGATGCAGAATTAACATCACTTGGATTCAGGAGGTCATCAACATCTCTAGCATTCAGGAGGTCAAGTGTAGCATTTACATTCTTAGCATTCAGGAGGTCAAATGCAGAATTAACATCACTTGGATTCAGGAGGTCAACATCTCTAGCATTCAGGGGGTCAGATACAGAATTAACATCACTTGGATTCAGGAGGTCATCAACATCTCTAGCATTCAGGAGGTCAAGTGTAGCATTTACATTCTTAGCATTCAGGAGGTCAGATGCAGAATTAACATCACTTGGATTCAGGAGGTCAACATCTCTAGCATTCAGGGGGTCCGATGCAGAATTAACATCACTTGCATTCAGGAGGTCATCAACATCTCTAGCATTTAGGAGGTCAAGTGTAGCATTTACATTCTTAGCATTCAGGAGGTCGGATGCAGAATTAACATCACTTGGATTCAGAAGGTCATCACCATCTCAAGCAGTCAGGAGGTCATCAACATCTGTAGCATTCAGGAGGTCAAGTATAGCATTTACATTCTTAGCATTCAGGAGGTCAGATGCAGAATTAACATCACTTGGATTCAGGAGGTCAACATCTCTAGCATTCAGGGGGTCAGATGCACAATTAACATCACTTGCATTCAGGTATTCATCAACATCTCTAGCATTCAGGAGGTCAAGTGTAGCATTTACATTCTTAGCATTCAGGAGGTCAGATGCAGAATTAACATCACTTGGATTCAGGAGGTCATCACCATCTCTAGCATTCAGGAAGTCGGATGCAGAATTAACATCACTTGTATTCAGGAGGTCATCAACATCTCTATCAATCAGGAGGTCAAGTGTAGCATTTCATTCTTAGCATTCAGGAGGTCAGATGGAGACTTAACATCACTTGGATTCAGGTCATCACCATCTCTAGCATTCAGGAAGTCGGATGCAGAATTAACATCACTTGGATTCAGGAGGTCATCAACATCTCTAGCATTCAGGAGGTCAAGTGTGCCATTTACTTTCTTAGCATTCAGGAGGTTGGATGCAGAATTAACATAACTTGGATTCAGGAGGTCAAGTGTAGCATTTACATTCTTAGCATTCTGGAGGTCAGATGCAGAAATAACATAATTTGGATTCAGGAGGTCATCAACCTCTCTAGCATTCAGGGGGTCAGATGCAGAATTAACATCACTTGGATTCAGGAGGTCATCAACATCTCTAGCATTCAGGAGGTCAAGTGTAGCATTTACATTCTTAGCATTCTGGAGGTCAGATGCAGAATTAACATCACTTGGATTCAGGAGGTCAACATCTCTAGCATTCAGGGGGTCAGATGCAGAATTAACATCACTTGGATTCAGGAGGTCATCAACATCTCTAGCATTCAGGAGGTCAAGTGTAGCATTTACATTCTCAGCATTCAGGAGGCCCGATGCAAAATTAACATCACTTGGATTCAGGAGGTCATCAACCTCTCTAGCATTCGGGGGTCAAGTGTAGCATTTACATTCTTAGCATTCAGGAGGTCAGATGCAGAATTAACATCACTTGGATTCAGGAGGTCAACATCTCAAGCATTCAGGAAGTCGGATGCAGAATTAACATCACTTGGATTCAGGAGGTCATCAACATCTCTAGCATTCAGGAGGTCAGATGCAGAATTAACATCACTTGTATTCAGGAGGTCATCAACATCTCTAGCATTAAGAAGGTCAAGTGTAGCATTTCATTCTTAGCATTCAGGAGATCGGATGCAGAATTAACATCACTTGTATTCAGGAGGTCATCAACATCTCTAGCACTCAGGAGGTCAAGTGTAGCATTTAATTCTTAGCATTCAGGAGGTCGGATGCAGAATTAACATCACTTGGATTCAGGAGGTCATCAACATCTCTAGCATTCAGGAGGTCAAGTGTAGCATTTACATTCTTAGCATTCAGGAAGTCGGATGCAGAATTAAATTCACTTGGATTCAGGAGGTCATCAAGATCTCTAGCATTCAGGAGGTCAAGTTTAGCATTTACATTCTTAGCATTCAGGAGGTCAGATGCAGAATTAACATCACTTGTATTCAGGAGGTCATCAACATCTCTAGGTTCAGGAGGTCAAGTGTAGCATTTCATTCTTAGCATTCAGGAAGTCGGATGCAGAATTAACATCACTTGGATTCAGGAGGTCATCAACATCTCTAGCATTCAGGAGGTCAGATGCAGAATTAACATCACTTGTATTCAGGAGGTCAAGTGTAGCATTTCATTCTTAGCATTCAGGAGGTCGGATGCAGAATTAACATCACTTGGATTCAGGAGGTCATCACCATCTCTAGCAGTGAGGAGGTCGGATGCAGAATTAACATCACTTGGATTCAGGAGGTCATCAACATCTCTAGCATTCAGGAGGTCAAGTGTAGCATTTACATTCTTAGCATTCAGGAGGTCGGATGCAGAATTAACATCACTTGGATTCAGGAGGTCATCAACATCTCTAGCATTCAGGAGGTCAAGTGTAGCATTTACATTCTTAGCATTCAGGAGGTCGGATGCAGAATTAACATCACTTGGATTCAGGAGGTCATCAACATCTCTAGCATTCAGGAGGTCAAGTGTAGCATTTACATTCTTAGCATTCAGGAGGTCAGATGCAGAATTAACATCACTTGGATTCAGGAGGTCAACATCTCTAGCATTCAGGAAGTCGGATGCAGAATTAACATCACTTGGATTCAGGAGGTCATCAACATCTCTAGCATTCAGGAGGTCAAGTGTAGCATTTACATTCTTAGCATTCAGGAAGTCGGATGCAGAATTAACATCACTTGGATTCAGGAGGTCCTCAACATCTCTAGCATTCAGGAGGTCAAGTGTAGCATTTACATTCTTAGCATTCAAGAGGTCAAGTGTAGCATTTACATTCTACCATTCCGGAGGTCAGATGGAGACTTAACATCACTTGGATTCAGGTCATCACCATCTCTAGCATTCAGGAAGTCGGATGCAGAATTAACATCACTTGGATTCAGTAGGTCATCAACATCTCTAGCATTCAGGAGGTCATCAACATCTCTAGCATTCAGGAGGTCAAGTGTAGCATTTACATTCTTAGCATTCAGGAGGTTGGATGCAGAATTAACATAACTTGGATTCAGGAGGTCATCAACATCTCTAGCATTCAGGAGGTCAAGTGTAGCATTTACATTCTTAGCATTCTGGAGGTCAGATGCAGAATTAACATCACTTGGATTCAGGAGGTCAACATCTCTAGCATTCAGGGGGTCAGATGCAGAATTAACATCACTTGGATTCAGGAGGTCATCAACATCTCTAGCATTCAGGAGGTCAAGTGTAGCATTTACATTCTCAGCATTCAGGAGGCCGGATGCAAAATTAACATCACTTGGATTCAGGAGGTCATCAACCTCTCTAGCATTCAGGGGGTCAAGTGTAGCATTTACATTCTTAGCATTCAGGAGGTCAGATGCAGAATTAACATCACTTGGATTCAGGAGGTCAACATCTCAAGCATTCAGGAAGTCGGATGCAGAATTAACATCACTTGGATTCAGGAGGTCATCAACATCTCTAGCATTCAGGAGGTCAGATGCAGAATTAACATCACTTGTATTCAGGAGGTCATCAACATCTCTAGCATTAAGAAGGTCAAGTGTAGCATTTCATTCTTAGCATTCAGGAGGTCGGATGCAGAATTAACATCACTTGTATTCAGGAGGTCATCAACATCTCTAGCACTCAGGAGGTCAAGTGTAGCATTTAATTCTTAGCATTCAGGAGGTCGGATGCAGAATTAACATCACTTGGATTCAGGAGGTCATCAACATCTCTAGCATTCAGGAGGTCAAGTGTAGCATTTACATTCTTAGCATTCAGGAAGTCGGATGCAGAATTAACATCACTTGGATTCAGGAGGTCATCAAGATCTCTAGCATTCAGGAGGTCAAGTTTAGCATTTACATTCTTAGCATTCAGGAGGTCAGATGCAGAATTAACATCACTTGGATTCAGGAGGTCATCAACATCTCTAGCATTCAGGAGGTCAAGTGTAGCATTTACATTCTTAGCATTCAGGAGGTCAGATGCAGAATTAACATCACTTGGATTCAGGCGGTCATCACCATCTCTAGCATTCAGGAAGTCAGATGCAGAATTAACATCACTTGTATTCAGGAGGTCATCAACATCTCTAGCATTCAGGAGGTCAAGTGTAACATTTCATTCTTAGCATTCAGGAGGTCGGATGCAGAATTAACACCACTTGTATTCAGGAGGTCATCAACATCTGTAGCATTCAGGAGGTCAAGTGTAGCATTTCATTCTTAGCATTCAGGAGGTTGGATGCAAAATTAACATCACTTGGATTCAGGAGGTCATCACCATCTCTAGCAGTGAGGAGGTAGGATGCAGAATTAACATCACTTGAATTGAGGAGGTCATCAACATCTCTAGCATTCAGGAGGTCAAGTGTAGCATTTACATTCTTAGCATTCAGGAAATCGAATGCAGAATTAACATCACTTGGATTCATGAGGTCAACAACATCTCTATTATTCAGGAGGTCAAGTGTAGCATTTACATTCTTAGCATTCAGGAAGTCGGATGCAGAATTAACATCACTTGGATTCAGGAGGTCATCAACATCTCTAGCATTCAGGAGGTCAAGTGTAGCATTTACATTCTTAGCATTCAGGAAGTCGGATGCAGAATTAACATCACTTGGATTCAGGAGGTCATCAACCTCTCTAGCATTCAGGGGGTCAGATGCAGAATTAACATCACTTGTATTCAGGAGGTCATCAACATTTCTAGCATTCAGGAGGTCAAGTGTAGCATTTACATTCTTAGCATTCAGGAGGTCGGATGCAGAATTAATATCGCTTGGATTCAGGAGGTCATCACCATTTCTAGCATTCAGGAAGTCAGATGCAGAACTAACATCACTTGGATTCAGGAGGTCATCAACATCTCTAGCATTCAGGAGGTCAAGTGTAGCATTTACATTCTTAGCATTCAGGTCAGATGCAGAATTAACATCACTTGGATTCAGGAGGTCATCACCATCTCCAGCATTCAGGGGGTCGGATGCAGAATTAACATCACTTGGATTCAGGAGGTCATCAACATCTCTAGCATTCAGGAGGTCATCAACATTTCTAGCATTCAGGAGGTCAAGTGTAGCATTTACATTCTTAGCATTCAGGATGTCGGATGTAGAATTAACATCACTTGGATTCAGGAGGTCATCAACATCTCTAGCATTCAGGAGGTCATCAACATCTCTAGCATTCAGGAGGTCAAGTGTAGCATTTACATTCTTAGCATTCAGGAGGTCGGATGCAGAATTAACATCACTTGGATTCAGGAGGTCATCAACATCTCTAGCATTTGAGGAGGTCATCAACATCTCTAGCATTGAGGAGGTCAAGTGTAGCATTTACATTCTCAGCATTCAGGAGGTCGGATGCAAAATTAACATCACTTGGATTCAGGAGGTCATCAAAATCTATAGCATTCAGGAGGTCAAGTGTAGCATTTACATTCTTAGCATTCAGGAGGTCGGATGCAGAATTAACATCACTTGGATTCAGGAGGTCATCACCATCTCTAGCATTCAGGAAGTCGGATGCAGAATTAACATCACTTGGATTCAGGAGGTCATCAACATCTCTAGCATTCAGGAGGTCAAGTGTAGCATTTACATTCTTAGCATTCAGGAGGTTGGATGCAGAATGAACATCGCTTGGATTCAGGAGGTCATCACCATCTCTAGCATTCAGAGGGTTGGATGCAGAATTAACATCACTTGGATTCAGGAGGTCATCAACATCTCTAGCATTCAGGAGGTCAAGTGTAGCATTTACATTCTTAGCATTCAGGAGGTCAGATGCAGAATTAACATCACTTGGATTCAGGAGGTCAACATCTCTAGCATTCAGGGGTCAGATGCAGAATTAACATCACTTGGATTCAGGAGGTCATCAACATCTCTAGCATTCAGGAGGTCACGTGTAGCATTTACATTCTTAGCATTCAGGAGGTCGGATGCAGAATTAACATCACTTGCATTCAGGAGGTCATCAACATCTCTAGCATTCAGGAGGTCAAGTGTAGCATTTACATTCTTAGCATTCAGGAGGTCAGATGCAGAATTAACATCACTTGGATTCAGGAGGTCATCACCATCTCTAGCATTCAGGAAGTCGGATGCAGAATTAACATCACTTGGATTCAGGAGGTCATCAACATCTCTAGCATTCAGGAGGTCATCAACATCTGTAGCATTCAGGAGGTCAAGTGGAGCATTTACATTCTTAGCATTCCGGAGGTCAGATGCAGAATTAACATCACTTGGATTCAGGAGGTCATCAACCTCTCTAGCATTCAGGGGGTCAGATGCAGAATTAAAATCACTTGCATTCAGGAGGTCATCAACATCTATAGCATTCGGGAGGTCAAGTGTAGCATTTACATTCTTAGCATTCAGGAGGTCGGATGCAGAATTAACATCACTTGGATTCAGGAGGTCATCAACATCTCTAGCATTCAGGAGGTCAAGTGTAGCATTTACATTCTTAGCATTCAGGAGGTCAGATGCAGAATTAACATCACTTGGATTCAGGAGGTCATCAACATTTCTAGCATTCAGGAGGTCAAGTGTAGCATTTACATTCTTAGCATTCAGGAGGTCGGATGCAGAATTAACATCACTTGGATTCAGGAGGTCATCACCATTTCTAGCATTCAGGAAGTCAGATGCAGAATTAACATCACTTGGATTCAGGAGGTCATCAACATCTCTAGCATTCAGGAGGTCATCAACATCTCTAGCATTCAGGAGGTCAAGTGTAACATTTACATTCTTAGCATTCAGAAGGTCAGATGCAGAATTAACATCACTTGGATTCAGGAGGTCATCACCATCTCTAGCATTCAGGGGGTCGGATGCAGAATTAACATCACTTGGATTCAGGAGGTCATCAACATCTCTAGCATTCAGGAGGTCATCAACATCTCTAGCATTCAGGAGGTCAAGTGTAGCATTTACATTCTTAGCATTCAGGAGGTCGGATGTAGAATTAACATCACTTGGATTCAGGAGGTCATCAACATCTCTAGCATTCAGGAGGTCAAGTGCAGCATTTACATTCTTAGCATTCAGGAAGTCGGATGCAGAATTAACATCTCTAGCATTCAGGAGGTCATCAACATCTCTAGCATTAAGGAGGTCAAGTGTAGCATTTACATTCTTAGCATTCCGGAGGTCAGATGCAGAATTAACATCACTTGGATTCAGGAGGTCATCAACCTCTCTAGCATTCAGGGGGTCAGATGCAGAATTAAAATCACTTGCATTCAGGAGGTCATCAACATCTATAGCATTCGGGAGGTCAAGTGTAGCATTTACATTCTTAGCATTCAGGAGGTCGGATGCAGAATTAACATCACTTGGATTCAGGATTTCATCAACCTCTCTAGCATTCAGGGGGTGAGATGCAGAATTAACATCACTTGTATTCAGGAGGTCATCACCATCTCTAGCAGTGAGGAGGTCGGATGCAGAATTAACATCACTTAGATTCAGGAGGTCATCAACATCTCTAGCATTCAGGAGGTCATCAACATCTCTAGCATTAAGGAGGTCAAGTGTAGCATTTACATTCTTAGCATTCCGGAGGTCAGATGCAGAATTAACATCACTTGGATTCAGGAGGTCATCAACCTCTCTAGCATTCAGGGGGTCAGATGCAGAATTAACATCACTTGGATTCAGGAGGTCATCAACATCTATAGCATTCAGGAGGTCAAGTGTAGCATTTACATTCTTAGCATTCAAGAGGTCGGATGCAGAATTAACATCACTTGGATTCAGGAGGTCATCAACATCTACAGCATTCAGGAAGTCAAGTGTAGCATTTACATTCTTAGCATTCAGGAGGTCGGATGCAGAATTAACATCACTTGGATTCAGGAGGTCATCACCATCTCTAGCATTCAGGAAGTCGGATGCAGAATTAACATCACTTGCATTCAGGAGGTCATCAACATCTCTACCATTCAGGAGGTCAAGTGTAGCATTTACATTCTTAGCATTCAGGAGGTTGGATGCAGAATGAACATCGCTTGGATTCAGGAGGTCATCACCATCTCTAGCATTCAGAGGGTTGGATGCAGAATTAACATCACTTGGATTCAGGAGGTCATCAACATCTCTAGCATTCAGGAGGTCAAGTGTAGCATTTACATTCTTAGCATTCAGGAGGTCAAATGCAGAATTAACATCACTTGGATTCAGGAGGTCAACATCTCTAGCATTCAGGGGGTCAGATACAGAATTAACATCACTTGGATTCAGGAGGTCATCAACATCTCTAGCATTCAGGAGGTCAAGTGTAGCATTTACATTCTTAGCATTCAGGAGGTCAGATGCAGAATTAACATCACTTGGATTCAGGAGGTCAACATCTCTAGCATTCAGGGGGTCCGATGCAGAATTAACATCACTTGCATTCAGGAGGTCATCAACATCTCTAGCATTTAGGAGGTCAAGTGTAGCATTTACATTCTTAGCATTCAGGAGGTCGGATGCAGAATTAACATCACTTGGATTCAGAAGGTCATCACCATCTCAAGCAGTCAGGAGGTCATCAACATCTGTAGCATTCAGGAGGTCAAGTATAGCATTTACATTCTTAGCATTCAGGAGGTCAGATGCAGAATTAACATCACTTGGATTCAGGAGGTCAACATCTCTAGCATTCAGGGGGTCAGATGCACAATTAACATCACTTGCATTCAGGTATTCATCAACATCTCTAGCATTCAGGAGGTCAAGTGTAGCATTTACATTCTTAGCATTCAGGAGGTCAGATGCAGAATTAACATCACTTGGATTCAGGAGGTCATCACCATCTCTAGCATTCAGGAAGTCGGATGCAGAATTAACATCACTTGTATTCAGGAGGTCATCAACATCTCTATCATTCAGGAGGTCAAGTGTAGCATTTCATTCTTAGCATTCAGGAGGTCAGATGGAGACTTAACATCACTTGGATTCAGGTCATCACCATCTCTAGCATTCAGGAAGTCGGATGCAGAATTAACATCACTTGGATTCAGGAGGTCATCAACATCTCTAGCATTCAGGAGGTCATCAACATCTCTAGCATTCAGGAGGTCAAGTGTGCCATTTACTTTCTTAGCATTCAGGAGGTTGGATGCAGAATTAACATAACTTGGATTCAGGAGGTCAAGTGTAGCATTTACATTCTTAGCATTCTGGAGGTCAGATGCAGAAATAACATAATTTGGATTCAGGAGGTCATCAACCTCTCTAGCATTCAGGGGGTCAGATGCAGAATTAAAATCACTTGCATTCAGGAGGTCATCAAGATCTATAGCATTCGGGAGGTCAAGTGTAGCATTTACATTCTTAGCATTCAGGAGGTCGGATGCAGAATTAACATCACTTGGATTCAGGAGGTCAACATCTCTAGCATTCAGGGGGTCAGATACAGAATTAACATCACTTGGATTCAGGAGGTCATCAACATCTCTAGCATTCAGGAGGTCAAGTGTAGCATTTACATTCTTAGCATTCAGGAGGTCAGATGCAGAATTAACATCACTTGGATTCAGGAGGTCAACATCTCTAGCATTCAGGGGGTCAGATGCAGAATTAACATCACTTGGATTCAGGAGGTCATCAACCTCTCTAGCATTCAGGAGGTCACGTGTAGCATTTACATTCTTAGCATTCAGGAGGTCGGATGCAGAATTAACATCACTTGCATTCAGGAGGTCATCAACATCTCTAGCATTCAGGAGGTCAAGTGTACCATTTACATTCTTAGCATTCAGGAGGTCAGATGCAGAATTAACATCACTTGGATTCAGGAGGTCATCACCATCTCTACCATTCAGGAAGTCGGATGCAGAATTAACATCACTTGTATTCAGGAGGTCATCAACATCTCTAGCATTCAGGAGGTCAAGTGTAGCGTTTCATTCTTAGCATTCAGGAGGTCAGATGGAGACTTAACATCACTTGGATTCAGGTCATCACCATCTCTAGCATTCAGGAAGTCGGATGCAGAATTAACATCACTTGGATTCAGGAGGTCATCAACATCTCTAGCATTCAGGAGGTCATCAACATCTCTAGCATTCAGGAGGTCAAGTGTAGCATTTACATTCTTAGCATTCAGGAGGTCGGATGCAGAATTAACATAACTTGGATTCAGGAGGTCATCAACATCTCTAGCATCCAGGAGGTCAAGTGGAGCATTTACATTCTTAGCATTCCGGAGGTCAGATGCAGAATTAACATCACTTGGATTCAGGAGGTCAGCAACCTCTCTAGCATTCAGGGGGTCAGATGCAGAATTAAAATCACTTGCATTCAGGAGGTCATCAACATCTATAGCATTCGGGAGGTCAAGTGTAGCATTTACATTTTTAGCATTCAGGAGGTCGGATGCAGAATTAACATCACTTGGATTCAGGATTTCATCAACCTCTCTAGCATTCAGGGGGTGAGATGCAGAATTAACATCACTTGTATTCAGGAGGTCATCAACATCTCTAGCATTCAGGAGGTCAAGTGTAGCATTTACATTCTTAGCATTCAGGAGGTCAGATGCAGAATTAACATCACTTGGATTCAGGAGGTCATCAACATTTCTAGCATTCAGGAGGTCAAGTGTAGCATTTACATTCTTAGCATTCAGGAGGTCGGATGCAGAATTAACATCACTTGGATTCAGGAGGTCATCACCATTTCTAGCATTCAGGAAGTCAGATGCAGAATTAACATCACTTGGATTCAGGAGGTCATCAACATCTCTAGCATTCAGGAGGTCATCAACATCTCTAGCATTCAGGAGGTCAAGTGTAACATTTACATTCTTAGCATTCAGAAGGTCAGATGCAGAATTAACATCACTTGGATTCAGGAGGTCATCACCATCTCTAGCATTCAGGGGGTCGGATGCAGAATTAACATCACTTGGATTCAGGAGGTCATCAACATCTCTAGCATTCAGGAGGTCATCAACATCTCTAGCATTCAGGAGGTCAAGTATAGCATTTACATTCTTAGCATTCAGGAGGTCGGATGTAGAATTAACATCACTTGGATTCAGGAGGTCATCAACATCTCTAGCATTCATGAGGTCAAGTGCAGCATTTACATTCTTAGCATTCAGGAAGTCGGATGCAGAATTAACATCACTTGGATTCAGGAGGTCATCAACATCTCTAGCATTAAGGAGGTCAAGTGTAGCATTTACATTCTTAGCATTCCGGAGGTCAGATGCAGAATTAACATCACTTGGATTCAGGAGGTCATCAACCTCTCTAGCATTCAGGGGGTCAGATGCAGAATTAAAATCACTTGCATTCAGGAGGTCATCAACATCTATAGCATTCGGGAGGTCAAGTGTAGCATTTACATTCTTAGCATTCAGGAGGTCGGATGCAGAATTAACATCATTTGGATTCAGGATTTCATCAACCTCTCTAGCATTCAGGGGGTGAGATGCAGAATTAACATCACTTGTATTCAGGAGGTCATCACCATCTCTAGCAGTGAGGAGGTCGGATGCAGAATTAACATCACTTGGATTCAGGAGGTCATCAACATCTATAGCATTCAGGAAGCCGGATGCAGAATTAACATTACTTGGATTCAGGAGGTCCTCAACATCTCTAGCATTCAGGAGGTCAAGTGTAGCATTTACATTCTTAGCATTCAA